>NC_143012.1:29835029-30138779 GCF_055824585.1 Amblyomma mixtum | reverse complement strand
CCCTTCCGTAACGGCGGTGACAGTTGCAACACATGCTAATGAAGGCGACCCTTGACGTGTCTTCCTGGAAGCCGTAACGCTCATTTCTTTGCTTCCGCTGTTAAGCTTACTTTGTTGCTTTCTCCCGGCAAGATTTTTATCTCCTTCTTTGATTTATTCCTGCTTGCTTTAAACCGATTATACTTTGGATGAGGAAATAGGTCGGGGCGAGACATGCAACATAGAGAAGAGATAACAGAGTGTAAGTCTGGGTTTCTCAATAGGGTTTCACACTGTTGCCTAAAGGGAAGGGTAGTGCCACCGTCTATGCGAGTTTCTTAAGGACCGTTTCATCCACTGCGGTAATGCCGAGTAGGTGTGGTTTCGTATTTGGCTTGGATAGTGTTTGGGCTGAAAACATGGATTCTACCTCGGAATCGGTAGCTGCCCCGCAGCGCTCTTCTGCGTGCGCAGATGAATTAACTTTAATCCATGGAAGTTCGGTTTTAGGCTGTATAGCCTTTTTTCGAGGTTTGTGTTGCGAAGACGGCTCATGCGCAAGCGGAACTAGCGGTCGTATTAACTCGGAAATGAAAAATATAGCTGATACGTTTGGGCTACTACAACATGTAGATAAGCCAACTCGCGATAAACATACTTTAGATCTACTGTTTTGCAATTCACCTAATCTTGTGACTTCTGTGAACGTGATTCCGGGTATAAGTGACCACCTTGCTGTCATGGCGAATGTAAACTCAGAAGTGTACCGCCGGAAAACATGTGCTGAAAGGACGGTATATTTTTTTGAAAAAGGTGACTATCCCAGTATGTCCGAAAAGCTTCTTGATCGCTTGCCTGTATTTGAGCGCTTGGAGGAAGAATGTGATGTGCATGACTTGTGGTTAATGTTTAAAAATATATTACTCGAGCTCACAGATATGTGTGTACCAAACACGAAATCATCAAGGCTTAAGAAAAGAAGGAAACAATGGGTGACAGGACAAATTATGTGGCTTATTAGGAGGAGAAAGCGTGCACTTCGCGTATTCAAAAAAACTAAATCAATTCTTCACTTTACAATACTTTCTGAACTAACCAGTGAATACAAAGTGAGTATTAAAACAGGCAAAGGACGATTACTTTTCCAGACTCAACGAAAGCATGAAAGAAAGCCCCAAATTATTTTGGAAGTATATTAGGAATGCGGGTCTGAATCACTAGGAATCAGTGAATTAGTTTATAATGGTCAGGTCCTCTCCGACGATGAAGACAAGGCAACGTGTCTTAATGACTACTTTCAATCTGTGTATTTACCGACACACGACTCAAACACTGTACCACCTGTGAGCAATGTCCCTCCAATGCAGTCAGTAGAAATTAGTGTAGGTGGTATTCAGAGGCTGTTAGAAAATGTTGACAAAGGTAAAGCTATTGGGCCTGATGGTATTTCACCACGTATTCTTAAAAGGTGCTCGGCATCGATTTCACGTTATCTCTATTTGATTTACAACAAATCGTTGGCAACAGGCAATTTACCGGATGACTGGAAAATTGCTCACGTGGTTCCTGTTCGCAAGGGTGGTCCCAAAAAAGAAGTTGGTAATTATAGACCCATATCACTTACATCAATAGCATGTAAGATTCTTGAACATATCCTGTATACAGAGGTAATGAGACACATAGCTCAAAACAAATTGTTAATTGAAGAAGAGCATGGGTTTCGCAAGGGGTTGTCTTGCACGACCCAGTTAGTCGAGTTTTATCACGACTTAACATCAGGTGTTGACGTGGGGGGACAAATTGACTGTGCTTTTTTAAATTTTCACAAGGCTTTTGATACAGTGTCACACTCACCCCTTGTTAACAAGCTTCATTTATTAAATATTCACTCTTCTGTACTTAAATTGATTCAAGATTATTTGTTTCAGCGGCGACAATGTGTTGTTTTAAATGGGAAACGTTCAGGCTGCGTAAATGTTACATCGGGCGTTCCGCAAGGCTCGGTTTTGAGACCACTCCTGTTCTTGGTTTATGTAAACGACATTTCTGATGGAATTTCGTCTTCTGTGCGGTTATTTGCCGATGACTGCGTTGTGTACAGAAAAATTGTTACTGACAACGATATTTCATGCTTACAAACAGACCTAACAAGAATTGAATCATGGTGTTCCACTTGGGAAATGAGTTTGAATGTCAAAAAGTGCATTCATGTTTGTTTTACTAAAAAGAAAAAACCAACTGATTCTCGATACATGATTAACAACGAACTAATACGTAAAGAGGCAGCGAATAAGTATTTAGGCATAACGCTGGCATCTGATTATTCCTGGAACGCGCACATTGATGACTTGGTGCGCAGGGCAAGTAGAGCACTGAATTTTATACAACGCAATTTGCGATGTTCGCATGTCAATTTAAAAAACACAGCTTATCTGAGTTGCGTCAGACCTATTTTGGAGTATGGCTGTGCGGTTTGGGACCCTTCGAACAAGACGCTCACTGAGCACATTGAACGAATCCAAAACCGTGCAGCCAGGTTTGTCTTAGGACGATTCCGAAGGCGGGATAGCGTAAGTGCCATGAAGAATGAGCTCAACTGGGAACTACTTGCCTCTCGCCGAAGGAAACTAAGACTTAAACTCTTATACACAATATTTCATAATAAAACCGGTATTAATAGAGAAACCTATCTGAAAGAGCCTCACTATGTTTCCAGGCGCACAGACCATAGTCTCAAAATTCGTATCACTCAAGGACTGGCACTTACGCAAACTCCTTTTTTTGTTAAAACAATTAGCGAATGGAATCGACTCAGTGAAATGCAGGTGTGCAGTACTCACGAGGATGTATTTTTTTCAATGCTGTAACGCCTATGGGCGCTGCGGGGTAACCTCTCAATAAAAAATAGAGAATAAAGATTATCTACAGACTGTTGGTTGGTTGGTTGGTTGGTTTATGGGGTTTAACGTCCCAAAGCAACTAATGCTATGAGAGACGCCGTAGTGGAGGGCTCCGGAAATTACGACCACCTGGGGTTCTTTAACGTGCACTCACATCGCACAGTACACGGGCCTCTAGAATTTCTCCTCCAAAGAAATTCAACCGCCGCAGCCGGGATCGAACCCGCGTGTTTCGGGTCAGCAGCCGAGCACCATAACCACTGAGCCACCGCGGCGGCCATCTACAGACTGTATGACATTTGTACTGCCTATAGTCTGTTTTCTAGGATTTGTCTGTGGAGAGCCTATAGACTTTATAAACAGAAGTCTACGGGCAGTCTATATATACTGTCTAAAAATTTGTAAGGGAAGCCAGACGCGCATCGTGTCCGTAAGCAACGCGGAAGGTTCCGAAATCGGTGCGCGAAGTGATCGTTAGCGGGCCAACGACGCCCCCTTAACGATGTTCAATGGGCGCGGCAAGGAAGGAGTTCGAAACACGTATAACTCTCGGGATGAGTGGCGCGTGGCTTGAGCGGCTCAACCACCTCGCCGTCCTTGAGAAGAATTTATCGCTCCAAAATAATTGTGGGCGTGTGCGCGAACGTCCGAACGCAAAGCCGATACAGAATTAAGCCTCCACTTATAAAAATGCAAGCGGAATTCAGGGCTTGGCGCCAAATTTCGGCGGGATTTCCCAGCACGTGGCATCTTTGCACGTAAGAGAAGCTGGTAGAAAGGAATCTGCCGAACAATATCGAACATCTCGATACGCGGCAGGCTGAGGACTCTTTGTCGTTGGCTACCGAAACAAAACTAGCGCGATGTCGACGCCGGGGGGCAACGGGATTTCCCACCACCGAATCCAAGGTGAAAATGGCGCTTACCCTTGGGAAGGAACGGAAGAAGAGAGAAAAAATGAAGCTGGCTATGCACCTTTTAAAATTTGCCCTTCTGGGAGCAGTTGTACTGCAACTTCACTTTGACCACGGTGTTCCGATTGGCGGATTTAACAAAGGCGGCTAACTGCATGCAGCGGTGTAATAATCTAGAACGCGCGCGTGGTCAGTCTGGTTTAAAACAGCGAAAGGGTCCAAAGAAACCAAATGTCAACACTGGGCAATGCGCAAAAAAATTCAGGAGGCACTTTGACTGTCTGAAGTGCGTAGAGGCGAAAGCTTTTTTTCGCAGCGGCAAGCACGTGCGCAGTAGGGAGAAGCTACTATAACTCAGTGGCGTCGTCAGTGGCACTGGTGACGTCCGCACGAGATAACCAAATTAATGACTAATTACTATTTAATAACTAGTTACTAATTGATGAATACTCACTAATTGATAACCAATTACTAAATAGCACCGATTATTGACTAATTACTAATTATTGACTGATGACTACGCAATGCACTTAACAACCAAGGTATGAGTATTCATGGCTACGACATACTACACCACCGATGACGTCATCAGTTTGACAGCTATAGTGCGACAGAATTTTGGCCGACAGTATGAGCCATTAAAGGTTGTCGCCTTAAGAAAAAAAGATGTGGTTTACGAAATATCGTCGCTTGGTTTTTGGCACGTCGGCCAAACCAGCCGACGAGGGAATGACGGCCTCAGTAAGCATGCTGAATCGATGAAGGGTGCCGTGGAAAGCCATCACCAGCTACATATTCCCGCGGGTTGGTATATGCGCCCCAGTTTCACAAACACCAGCCACCTTTGGTAGATTTCATTTCATTTCATTTATTTAAAGCCTTAAGGGCCCGTGGGCATTACATAAGGCGGGGCAAGAACAGTGTGTAACGACATATTATACCAGCTCAACAAAAACAAAAACAAAAAACAAAGGAACCAAACAAAGCAAAAAAAAATCATGAAAGGAGACAGTAACACAGGATCAGATTATTTGGTAAAGCCGAATACATCACGTGAGACACAGATGACTCGCTAATTTAGTGAGGAAAATTGCTCGATCTGAGCAAGAAGCAATACTATCAGGCAGGGCATTCCATCGGGCTATTGCGTCTGGAAAGAATGAATCATTCATCGCTGACGTGCGGCCTTTCATGGGGGCTATGGGTTGACTGTGGTTTAGGCGAGGGGATATTCTTGATGGCGGCTGTAGCAAAGGATGCCTGTTAATAGGGCGGTAGAAAAAGGAATGGAGGAGGCATAGGCGTGATACGATGCGACGTGATTGGAGACTTGGGAGGGAAAGGGCTCGTTTTAGTGCAGTGACACTACTATCACGCGAGTACTGTGACATGATAAACCGCGCAGCTCGACTTTGGACGGCTTCTAATTCATTTGTAAGGTATGCTTGCGAAGGGTTCCAGATGGATGAGGCGTATTCGAGCTTTGGACGTACGTATGTCTGATAGGCTAGTTGTCTGATTTCAGGTGACGCTGATGTTAGGTTCCGTCGCAGATAACCAAGAGTGCGTGAGGCCTGGGAGCATATTGAATTAATATGAGTGACCCATGATAAGGATGATGTCAGGTGAACGCCAAGATATTTGTAAGAGGAAGTTCGGGCAATGGGAGTTGAATTAATATCGTATGTGCAGTTAATAGAAGTTTGTTTACGAAAGAAGGTCATGAGTTGGCATTTGCCTAGGTTTAGTGGCATGTGCCATTTTTCACACCATGATATGCAATTGTGTCTATATCATTTTGTAGCTTAATGGTGTCTTCAGGGGCATGGATGATGTTATAAACGACGCAGTCATCCGCAAAAAGTCGAAGTTTGGTAGATTAATATAGATAGGGGAGAATCTAGCAACGCCTCCCACTTGATGTAAAAGAGTGAGCGCATGTGAGAGTGTTCCCGCCATCGCTCTTCGAGACACAGAATTCACATACTTATCTACTGAATTGTATGGTACGAACTCCAAGTCTTTTCAGTTTTTCTTTATGCGACAACATTAAAAGACTTAAATGCATTAAATACGATACCATTAAAAAGGTAATGAGAACGAGTTAACAAACTGTCGACCTGTGGAAATATTGCCTGTTTTCCGAAAGAGCTTGAGAAAGTAAATTTAACAGGGGCGGTTCATTTATGTAATCAACACATCTTAACAATCTGGATTTAGAAAACTTCGCGCTACTAAACTACAAGAAGTATTCATTGTAAAATATCTTGATTATAGGTATATATCTTTATACACATATGTGCAGTTTCCAAATGTGCTTGACCGCCTTTATCACAGGTTGGTACTGAAAGAGCTTGATTTATATGGTTTCCTAGGAAAGTCTTCGATGCTTTTGAGCAACTGTCTATCCTAGCAGTAGACAACAATGAGTAGAAATTAGACGGTCATCGACCTGATGCTGTACCCACCTTTTCTGCCCAGCCACACGGCAGCATTTTGGGTCCTTTCGTTTTCAACACTACATGAATGATATTACACATGTATACAAGTAAACAAAACTGGACATATATGCAGGTGACACTACTTCACTCGTGCCTGCCTCAGTAACCCTGAACCTCGTTATGAAAGCTAACACAACATTTATGCACCTTGAAAAGCGGACCCTTATAATGCCTGACGGGGCATTTCGGGCTGAAAATTATGAGCTGAACTCTTCAAAAACAAGAGCCGTTTTCTGTTAACCGAAAAACAAGAATTCTCCTATTCATTATGATGTTATGCTTAATAATTGCATAATTTATTGAGTTTCTTTAAAATAATCGGTGTATTTATCAATGAATAACTTGACATAATCACACAAATTACACAGCGTCGTGTCAAATTATCTATTTGTGCTTACTAGCGCATCCTACGTGTACAGGGGAAATGCGTGCGTATATAATTCGTTTCTTGGTTCTCATCGAAATATTGCCACTTGGTATGGGAAATATATCACCCTCAGACCTGCAAACATTAAACACCCTGCAGAATGCAATGCTTCATAGAATAGAGTAGAATGCTGCGCACTGACGTTTTGAACACATTTAGGCCCGTAGGCCTCTTTCAAGGCAAAAAACTGGGCACGCAAAATCTTTGTGTTTGTACCTCTTTAATATAAATCCCATTAGCGCCGCCTTGCTCCCGGGCTGACGCCTGATGCACGTAGAGTATAAAAAAAAAATAGCCCGAATTGTTAGTGTAGCAAATGCTGGCACTTCTGCTTATCGTGAAGTTCAATTCTAGAAACCGCAAACGCCGTTGCCAAATCGCTCCGACGGAAGCTCACAAACTTGTCCCCTTATCTCGGAGTCTCGATCACCGTCGCCGCAACGCAATAAAACAGAACTCGACACTTCTCTTGATGCGCTCACAGCCTCAAGAAAAGAAATAAGAAAGTATGTTCTGGCATAACTAATATACGTGCGTCCAGTATGTAGCGGCCACGCGCTTTGATTTGCCCTGTTTTTTTACCCGCCTACTGTGAAAGCATGGGGCAATGTTTCTCGCTGTCCGGGGAACGAGTGATCGTCAGTGCGGTGAGCATTAATGTCGTTCACTTTTTCTTTTCTTGCCTCCTCGTTCGCTTCTTGTGAAACATGCTTTTGCATATTCATTCGCTCGTTGGGATCCTACCGCGGCCACCTCACACAGGAGGGAATCGAGCGAAGGAAGGAGAAAAAAAAAGAACAACAGAAGAAGCGAGAAAAGAGTTGCAAGACAGCGACGAGAGAGCGTGATACGTGTATGGCCATACGTATTACGAAATTATCGCGCATTTGAATGCCCTCAAGGCCATTTTCCAGGCGCTTAAGTACCTGCATTTCATATCTATGTGTGGCGCGGCTCGATCATACACCCCATCTTAATGCAGCCCGGAGGGGGGCAGTCGCTTCGTGTACGGGTTGCTAACTATTCGAGTAACTTGCCCCCCACTAGACTGGAAATGTGGTGCTCCGTCATTCTCTCACTCCCTACATATGTTAACTTACGTGTTACATTTTTTTAATATCTCATCTATAACGTTGGACTAAATTTACTTAGCTCATATATTTGCGTACTGTGCGATGTCAGTGCAAGTTAAAGAACCCCAGGCGGTCGAAATTTCCGGAGCCCTCTACTACGGCGTCTCTCATAGCCTTAGTCGCTTTGGGACGTTAAACCCCATAAACCAACCAACCAACCATATATTTGCGCGATGATTTCATCGCTTGCCTTGCGTTCACTGACTGTGGTTTTCTCCGAGAAGTTGGTTTCGCCTTTTGGAACTAATTCATTAGCTAAACTTAAGCCACGCTTTACACGTCCACTGCTGCAATGCACTTCTTAGCCATAAGATTGGAATCTAATTTTGTTTGATGCAACACTTTGCACAAGTGTCGACATGTCTTCGATCATTCTGGAGCTGTGTGTAGGTGCCAAGTTATGTGCCAACTGTGAGTATGTACGGCACCCCAAAGGCCAATTTATTATTTTCGTAATTGTTATGCGCCTATAGGTGCGGGTCGACGGCTGTGGTCTTCTCGGAAAATGTGATTTCAAGGAGTGGGAACATAGCACGCCTGCCAGTGCAAATGATTGCCACAGCGAAACGGACAGGCAAAAAAGGCTCAGTTGATCAGAAAAGAGAATGCACATGCTTCCCTCAGAACGTAACAACAAGCCGCCGCTGTGGCTCAGTGGTTATGGCACTCAGCTGCTGACCCGAAAGACGCGGGTTCGATCCCGGCCGCGGCGGTCGAATTTTGATGGAGGCGAAATTCTTTAGACTTTCGCGCCCACATACTCGACACACCATGCTCCACAGTCTCGGTTATGCCACAAGTGGAACAGTCCAGGGTGTCCGCCAGTCCAATTAAATGTAAGTACTTTCGCGTGAAAGGAAAGTCTGGACGGAGACTATGCATCAAACATGCATGAGAGCGCGCAGTTCCAACCGGAACCAAGGATTTCTTTGCTGGATTGAGTCTTTTAAGGCGGATGTGCCGAGCGTCTGGTTGGGCCCAGTGTCTCGCCGTCGCACTCTTCATGAAGTCCGAAAGAAGATGAGCGGAGTCTAGAGGCCATTAAGGAGACCATTGTGGGAGGCCATTGCTGAGGGCACTATTTGCTTCAGCACTGGTCCTCTCATCTCCATCGGGCCGGCAGTGTCCATGGATCCACTGAAACACTATGCGGTGGCCTTTTTCTTGAGCACTATCTTGAGTACTATCATGGATTTCCTCCTTCCTTTCAGACCGCACTCAGTTCACTGTTATTGGCGACCATCGCTCCAAAAACTCAAATGTCATTTCAGGCGTACCCCAAGGCTCTGTCCTCGGTCCACTTTTATTTTTAGTCTTTATAAACGACCTCCCTACAGGCATTTCATCCACAATCCGCCTTTTCGCTGACGATTGTGTACTTTATCGTCGCATCACTAATACATCTGACCAGTTGCTCCTGCAGAAAGACCTCAACACAATAGAAACCTGGTGCGCCACCTGGCTGATGAAACTGAATGTGTCCAAGTGTAAGAGCATGCAAGTCTCCCGAAAACGCTCCAACCTTGATTATTCATACTCATTGAACTCCATGATCATTTCACGTGTAGAATCATACCGATATCTGGCAGTTATTATCACAGACAAACTGAACTGGTCTGAGCATATCACGAAACTTGTGGCGGACACATCTAAAACACTTGGCTTCATCAGGCGTTCTCTCTCTTTATCCCCCAGTAACATTCGTAAGCTCGCATATGAAGTATACATTAGACCTAAACTTGAATATGCCTGCGCAATATGGAGCCCTCATCAACAATACTTAATTGACTTACTAGAAAGCATCCAGAATCGTGCAGCTCGCTTCATCTGCTCAAAATATGATACACGGATCAGCGTTAGTGCCATCAAATCATCCATTGATCTCGACTCGTTAACTCATCGAAGGAAGACATTACGGCTGAGTTTATTTCATAATCTATATTACAACCGTCCTGACCTGCGAACCTCCCTTCTGGTACCACCTGTACGAACGTCCCGTCGGCTCTTCAATTCCCTGAGCGTGCAGCGTATTACTGGTTCCACAAATGCATTTAATAAATCATTCTTGCCCTTGGCTATTGATGACTGGAATTCACTTCCCGAAACTATTGTCCATGAGCGTGACAACTCAAAATTCAGGCAGTTAACATCCGCTCATTTTTCTAAATAAACTGATGAGCAGCAATAGGATTTCATTTTTCTTTTGCTATACTTTTCTCTAATACACTGCATTTTTTTGTTCAGTACCCGATTGCTTTTCCTTTTTGTGTGTGAATATACTGTTTTGTTGTTTGTTAAATAATACACTGCATTTTTTTGTTCAGTACCCGATTGCTTTTCCTTTTTATGTGTGAATATACTGTTTTGTTGTTTGTTAAAAGTATGCGGAGCATAACTGCCTGTGTAATTTTCGTCCGTTTGTTTTCCCTATATTTCAAAATGCACGGATCATAGAAATGCACGTACATCACCATGCCTCGTTGTGTTTTTCTTCTATGTATAAATATGACCATGGCCATACTTTCTTGTCCCCCCCCCCCCTTATGTAATGCCCAAACCAGGGCCCTTAAGGGATAATAAATGATGATAAATGATGATGATGATAAACATGAAAGGAGCTCATTGATCTCTAGTGCCAGAGACTGGTCGGCGGCGCGGCGTAGAAAACGTCCTAAAATCTGTAGCGCAGGTTCTGAGTCTGTGAATATGCGCCGCTTTTTAGGTGGTCCACTACAGATGTGCCCAATGGCTTCCCGAAGAGCCACAAGCTCAGCAGCGGTTGACGTTGAAATATGTTCTAGAACGAAGTATCCCAGCAGCTGCTCTCGATGCGGTTGGTGAGAGAGATCCGTCAGTGTATGGATGAGCAGATCAACAAACAAACAGAGATGAAAAGAGAAATGGCCGTTCAGCAAACACATCTCCAGCTTAGTTTGGCAGTTCTCGAAGTGAGAGCACAATGCAACCGCTGCGCTCGTTCCATTCCTTGTGCACTTCCGTGCAGCTGTAACGGGTGAGGAGAGAAGCGGTGCTCGAGGTAGCCGGGAAGGGAGTTGGTGCAGTAGAGCGTAGCCCTGACTCCTGAGTGCACTGCAGCAAGTCTAGAGTGGAGCCTAAAGCATTCAAGAGGCTTTACATTCGGTCTGCCGGCAACAGCAGTGATGCGGTTCACTCTATCTGCATGGCGTTCGTAAAAAGTGCGGATCACTGTGAAAGTGGCGCCACCTCGCGGCGTAGTGGCGCGTCAGCGTACGGTGCCCGTTCCTCCCGGTCCCTTTCGTGCTGCACGGAATTCACGACTCGTGCGCCTCTCAACAGAGGGGGCGTGTTGCGCCCCACTGTTTGCCACGCGCCTCGGCGATTTGCACCCGCGTTTGTCAGAACCCCACCGTGACAAATAGCCGCATGGTGGGGAAAGCGGCTGCGTCCACTTCGATCTGCCCGCTTGAAAAGGTGTGTGCCGGGTTGTGTGTGTTTGGTCTGTTTGGCTTGCCGCAACGCCACCGGCTCCGTCACTGGGTCGGTTTATTTATTTACTTATTTTAACCCTCCGCAGCCTCGCATGGGGCAAGCAAGCGCTAGCACGTGTTCTTCGGTACTCCGCTGGCCCGTGCTCGTGATGGGGCTTTCCGTTACGGCAAAATACCGCACGGAATAAAAAAATAATAAAAACACAAATGCAGGTGCACAGACAGGGAAGAGACTGGATGCGACTGCTACAAAAATGCAGTGCCTCCGGTTGCTCCTGTTTGATGATGACGATGATGTCCTCAGGCTTAATGGCAATACCCACAGCAGGGGATTGGCCAGGGTGCATAGCTGCTCCTGTTTAATTGTGCCGGTGCTCCTGCTGATGATGATGACGTCCTCAGGCTTAATGGCACATACCCACGGCGGAGGATTGGCCACGGTGCATAGCTGCTCCTTTTTAATTGTGCCGAAGTTTTCTTTTTCTTCATCTTCTTCTTGTCCGCCTGTTTTCTACCTGTACACTTACCAGAAGGTCGAGGCCAGCGCAATGTTAAAAAAAAGGCAAAAAATGGGACCGTGTACATAGCACTAACTTTTTAGATGATTTGGACAAGACAGTCTCGCTGCGACTTTATTCTTTTTTTTTCCTTACAAAAGCTTTCCGAAACCGATTCTGTCCCGTCAGCTTATTCTACTACTTGAAATGAACGCAAGGAAAAGAAAGAAGAAGACATTAATCGTGTAATGGCCGGAATGTCACCTGTGGCGTAGTACAAAAATGGGAATGCCTTTAATTTCTGCGACCGCAACTATGTGAACGGTTTTAAAATGCGACACAGCTGGCGAAGCGAGCGGAGGCGAGCGCAAAGACGAGGCAAGCGGTGTGACGTCATACCAAACAGCGGCGGCGACTCCGCGGCGTGGCGCGCGGTGTGACGTCATGCCAGATGGCGCGGCGAGCGCGCGGCGTCCGCCAGCTGCGGCGGTTGCTAGGCAAAGGCTCAAGGTGCATCTGTGCCTCCTTGGGGCACCGCCACAGCGAAATGACCCCAGGTGGTCGAAATTTCCGGAGCCCTTCCCAACGGCGTCCCTCATAGTCTGAGTCGCTTTGGGACGTTAAACCCCCATAAGCCATAAACCAAACCTATATGAAAGCCAAACCCTAAGTGCTTATGTGCCATTGGGACATCAAAAGAATGACGGATCTGAGCACATCAAGCAAAAAAAGATGAGGGTGGCTGTTACTAAGGGACGAGTTCGACACGAAATATACCATCGGATATAGCGATCGAATGCAAGCGTTTGGGCGGCAATTTTTTTCTCATTATTATACGGGCTTTCACAATAAACTGCCACTAATACAAACTGTAAAACTTTCTTGGCGACGCGCTCTAGTGGCGCAATTTTAGCGCATGCCTTATCTCTTCTTCAGCGTGTATGCAAGCGCAGCTTTCCAGATGTAGCGATGCGGCCGCTTCCGAGGACGGATGGCACTCGAACGCGAACGTGACCGGAATGAAGATCGTGGCACGGACTTTAATAGGCGCCTGATAAGGGAATCGGTTCCTCTCGGGTGCTATTGAAGTTGGGCGCGTTGATGGGCCATCACCATCGATCGTACCGCAACCAATCGGTTCCGGTTTTCCCGCGGCCTCCGAAGGCGTTACGTCGTGCGAGCGAAGAAAACGATTTTCGGTTTGTCTACGGCGAAACCAGTGTGGGCGCGGTTCGCTCCGCCAACGAGGCATCACTGTCGCTGCCGTCTCGGGATCGCTTCCTGGTTATCAGCTGGCAAACGCTTGCGTTTTATCCATTGGCCTTACACCTGTTGTCGTCCTTACTCCTCTTGCCGTGCTCTGACTTGCCGCTTCCTTTTGTTGGCATGCGTAAGCGATTCCTTGTTTGGGAATGTCCACAATGTCTCTCAGAATAGATATGGAAGGGGCTCTGTTCTGAAGCCTGGTTTCCAGAAAACGGGTTATTCTTTGATCGCGAGGTCATGAAGCAATTGTGTTGGGAAGGGAAGAAACAAAGACCCGTCTCCAGTGGTGGTAGGGTGTCTTGGACATGTTCAGGTATACAGCTCCCTGCTCATTCCAGGAGAGGCACTCGCGTTCGTGGGGGTGGTGTTAAGCATTTTAATCAATGAAGAACTTTGCGCCCCAAGAACTGGGAAGGGCCCTTAGTACAGGGCCCCTATGGCCTCAGCTGTTTGCTGCGCCCTCGGAACCAGTTGCCCTTGGTCCTCTAGGCATGAGCTGCTCAGGGCATCCCACTGCTTAGTTTGTTGGTTCGTGATTTTCGGGTTGCCCTGCATGCTTTGGCAAGTCCATGATAGTGTGATACAGTGTGGGGTGTTCCTCGCATAGTGGGTTGATGTGGTTATAATGTTGGGTGCAAGAGGCTGGGGTGTGGGTATGCGTTCGTCTGTAGCTGCCGTCGAGCCGCAGCTTCTTCCCGCGTCGTCTTCTTGTATGGTGGAGGATAGATTTGCCGATTTAACTCGTAGTTGGTAAGGATCTCACTGTGCCGATATGCGACCGGCTTCGGAGCTGATGTGTCTTCTCACAGGTCCCTCTTAACAAGACCTCGGGCTACGCGGCAGGGGTACGCTGATTAACGCTTAGAGACTCCTGGCTTGGTGTACATATGAGTACAGTTTCAAGAAGTTGGCATTTTAACGTTGTTGAGATGCGGTGTGCGTTTGGTGATATGTGGCCATTTGCGTAATTTCGACATGCTGTTTGGGACCATTGCAGGCCGGGAGGCGAATTGCGTCGCGTCTGTGTATTCGACGTTTGGGAGGTTTCCGTATCATACCCAACAAATCTGGACAAAATAATTTTCGAGTTGGGAGCCGTTGGTGAACGCATTTTTTTTTTTTCATATAAGATTTCACTGTAAAAATCAGTATTCTCACAGATCACCCGACGGCAGTCTTGAATTTTTGTTTGTTTGTATGAACTTCTTGGCATCGTCAAAAGCGTTCCCCATTTGTTTTATTTGGCAGTCTTAACTGTTCGATGTCATAGATGGAAACGGTTTAAATGAAAAGTTTTGCTACATACAAGAAGGATGGGCCATTGCCTTCAATATTTCATAACAGTATATGAAAATCTTTGCCTGCGAACGTTAGACGTGTTTTTGAGGAAAAAATCTTGCTCTTACGCGCCTTCTCTCTGCAGGGTACTGGGCGTGCATGTTTCTTCGGATCGCGTAAACTTTGGTTCTTGTCCTGAAGTAAGTCTCATTGTGACTGTTTGACAGTGTTCGCCGTTTGTGAACGCAATTTTTTATACATCGTAAGATTTCTCTCTAACAATCAATATATCTGCAGATCTTCCATGGCAGGTTTGCATTTTTTTTTGCTATTAACGTTTTTGATATGGTCAAAAGCGTTCCCCATTGGTTTTCTATGGCAGTCTTAACTGCTCGAAGCGAGTGATGGAAAAAATTTAAAAGAAATTCAGGTTTTGCTGCACATCGGAAGAATTAACTATTACCTTCAATATTTCCATAGCAGTAACTCACAGTTTTCTAATGTTCAAAATTTTTGTCGAAGAACGTACCACATTAATAAAGTTGAGGGACACTTAAGTTTACTTAAGTTCACTTGGGCCAGTTCCAATCAACTAAATCATAGAAAGGAAAGATAAACCACACAAAACCACGACGATTTTTGATTAGCCCCAAGCTAGCCCATGATTTTTTATCCACTCTTCCTTCGACCTACCTCTGACTACTTCGTGTCCTTCAGTGATGAGGAGTTGTAGGTTTGTTTCTTGTTTTTTTTTGGCTATGCTGTCTCTCGTATTCGATATATTCGCTTCTGTCATTGCGTAACCTTGGCAGCGACACGAACTGCTCCGGCCACTTATAATCTCATCCCGGACGTGAGACATGCAATAAAAGTGTTGCAGTCACCCCGCAAGCATAGATTTAATCAGCGCACATAAGAGTGATGGCCGTTCATAATTTGCCAGGAAGGGGCGCTTGGAGTACATCTTACTCCTAATGAGCTGGCGGTCGTGATGTGCATGATTTTCGACCATGCTCACCACCAAGCGCCGCAATTTGAAAGGAGATTATAGGATATTAAAGGATATAGTCATTTGCGCGCTTATACAGAAACAGGGGCGGAATTATAGCGCGAATATGTACAGAGGAAAACTATCTGAACCCTATTTTTCACCGAAAAAAGTCCAAAAAATACATGGTTCTAATGAAATCGCCCTCTCCAACTGCCTCCTACAGGGATGACCCACATAGCAACCATCTATAAGAACTAAGCATGAACGTCAAACCTTACGTTTTCAACGAGTTAAGATATTTGGCAGATGTTTAGGGGAATCCCCGAAGGTGGACTATGTTTGTAATAAGGGAGTAATTACTCACTGGCATCCACCCAAGCGCAGGCATACGGCTACAAAGGAAATCAATACATCTTTCTCAGAAACTTGGTCAAATATTTAGGGGTCAAATATTGACCAACACTGTTCCCACTTCGAGTTAATGATCAATTCGCTCTCGCCCTACCATAAGCTTGCCGTCCAGGTTAGCTCAGTTGATAGAGCGACTGCTCCTCTGAAGCGGTGGTTTCGGGTTCGAACGCCGGACCAGGACAAATTTCCTTACTGTATAACTTTCCTTTGTAGCCGTGTGGCTCGGGTGGATGCAAATGAGTAATTACTCCCTTATCACAAACCTACTCGACCTTGGCGGAATCCCCTCAACAACCTTGTGTTTATTTTATTTATTTTTTTTTGTAATGGCTCTTAGATGAGCCACAGGCATTTTCAAGCTATTTTCTTTAGGTTTTGGCCTGTGGCTCATTCTAAAGATTGTATGCACAATTTTGAAATAAAGTGAGCCTTACTACTACTAGCTGATCAACACTGTTTCTACTCTGAGTTATTGATAAATTCGCGGACGCTCTGCCTTATGCTAGCCGTCCTAGCTAGCGCAGTTGCTAGAGCGACTGTTGCATTGAACCGGTGGTCCCGGGCTCAAACCCCGGATTGGGACGAATTTTCTTCAACTACGATGTTTCTGCGGAAGCTGTATATCTTTTTTGTTGCCGTACGGCTGCGCTTGGGTGGATGCCAATGAGTACTTACTCTCTTATTAGCTAACGCATTGAAGAGAACAGACGTAAACCTTGCTTTTGCCAATGGCTTTGGGGTTAAAAAAAAAGAGTAAAATTTTCTTCGTTTCGTGCATTCATTATTTTTTTCGCACTGCGATGTGCATTCTGCTTCATTTCTTCTTGAAGCACAGCGCAATATCAGTCTATTGTTCTGGTGCACATGATTTGTTAGTGCGAGAAAACTGCAGAAAATTAAAAATTGTATTATTTGCTTTTAGTCTGTAAAAATCTCTCGAAAGTTTACTTTAGTTTACTGATGTATTTTGATCTATGCCTGATGAAATATTTCTGTTGCGCTCAGTCATTTTGCTACTTATTCTGTTCGCTTAGTGTCACGTATGTGCTCTGTAGCTGTTAAATGCATGATTTCTGTACTTGGAATGCTATTGTGCTTGTTTATTTTTTTTTTCGATGCGCATATAATTTGTCAGGCTTCCTAAGTGTAGTGCTATGCTGAAGTGTGTTAATTGATTTTTCGTGCTAACTTTGTATGCAAGGGGCCGAGACCCCTTCAGGCTCTACATACCTTTGCTCTATCTTCTCCTCTTTATCGAGTTTCAAGGAATAAATAAATACAAAACAAAATCTGTTCCTGTCCAGAAAAATCATCCTTTTGTGAGATCCACCTGTTTTAGGCCCTTCGTTTTGTTCTTGTGGCATGGTGAAATAAGTTTTCGTCTTTCCTAGTTTCCTTCCGTTCCGCAGCGCAGTATGTCAAGTAGCTCCGTTGACGTCACAGGCAAGATGAAGCAAGCAGTTAACTTTCCTAACGACATCGTAACAGTCGTTCTAGGATTTCAGCAATGCTGGCAAGAGCACTGCTGTTGTACATTGGAAAGAGTGGCGCACTGCAATACTGTCGAAACCTCTGCAATGGATAGTTTGCGTTAGCGGAAAGAATGATCATAATGGTTACGCACGAAGTCCACTTCCCTAAATATGCGACGTTTTGTTTTTTCCTAGGCAGATTAACATACAGCGCCGTAGGACACGCGAAACCGTATTGCGCAGCCAGACTTACATGAAGAAGCAAAAACAAAAAATGCTTGCGTTTCCTCGTGTGCAGCCGGCTATTCTAAGGGTGCTCTTAGTAATCTTTAAGTCCCTTAAGCCACAAGCGGACCGTGCCTTCCTGGATCTTCCTCCATCTGGCCGCGTAGGAGTTAGGCTTTGCATGAATGCGGGGGCTATTAGCTTCCGGCACCGCATGGTTGTATGTGGTATAAACCGATGACCATGTCGGCAGTAAGTGTGTCGTCTTCTTGATATGGTTTTATGCTTGTTTAGGGTGAGTTACAAGCCCGGAGAACATTAGTGTACATGTGCCTTTGTTGTGTATATTTGGCTCGCTCGTTTTGGAGCCAAAGAAAAGCGAAGTTTTGTTGTTTTTGTTAGTTTTTAGCTAGAAAAGAGCATTGCGAAACGAGGATAGAGCCGCATCAGAACGCCAGAAGCGCTCCAACGCATAAGCATGAAGCGCCCATGAAAGCTATATAGATCGTAGAATACTGCTCGGACGCAGTGATCCTCTGCTCGTGGAAGTTGTTACTTTCTTTGGTTCCTGACATTCATTTAGCAGTTTCGTTTTGCGCCCCGGGTGGCTTGTTCTTCCGCAGGGTGTCATATTGGGCATACAAAAGCGAGAGACTTGTTCAGTTCCCCTAGTCGCGAGGTCTTGTTATATCAGCTTTGAATTCGGGCGTATCCTTTCTTAACTGCTCCGAAAACTGGGCTAGCTCAGCCATATCTAATCCACCAGTGGCTCGTGCACAAAAGAGTGGCAGCGGACGAGGTTGCAAAGCACAGGCCGTTTGATCCAGGAATGTGAAAATGGATTTCATACTTACTACACTCGCGACAAAAATTCGTGACTCGATGCTATCTGCGCCGCCATCGATACTGCCAAGTGGCCGCGACTTGCGACTCCTGCTGGCTTTGTAGGGACTTAGTCTGGACGGAGTTTTTCGTCTGGGCAGGTATCTCCTTTGGCGTTATCTTCTTAGCGGACATCGGAGCTGGACGTTGGGGCAGAGTGTTGCAGAGTAGCGACTGCAAGATTAGCAAGAAAAATGGCTGTAGCTAAGCTCGGCTGAGCCGGGTTATACGGAGCGAAAGGCAATCGAACCAGTGGCCGATGTCGACGCGGAGACGTTGGCAGCATCCGCCGCCCTTTTCCGCTTGACATACTCAGCCATACTGCCGCCTCAACTGTGGTTGCGGCGCACGCGAGCTCTGCTTTTCAATCCTCGGACATGTCATCAGGCATGCGACACAGCTGGCGAAGCGAGCGGAGGTGAGCGCGACAACGAAGCAAGCAGTATGACGTCATACCAAACGGCGGTGGGTGCTCCGCAGTGTTGTCAGTAACGCGTTACAAGTAACGGCGTTACCGGTAACGCATTATTTTTTTCGGTAAGTTAGTAACGTACTCGTTACCATTTCGCAACTTTAACGGGTAACGTACTTGCGTTAACATTTTCCGGTAACGTGAGGTGTCACGTTACCAGTTACATTTTATTTCAGTTGTCCCCCTCCGCCTCTTTTTCAGAAAAAAAAACGCCGAAAATGCTGTCGCAAATAAACAAAATCTACCGGTGTTCTCGACGACCCTTGTTGCGGCTCGCATGCATGCCAAATAACACCTGCCCTTGACGACGCACTAAACTAAAAAAAAATCACGAACACGCATTCACACACTTGTCTTCACCCTAAAACCACTCACACACACAACTTTTTAAAGAGTGGACGCATGCCGAGCCACCAATGGACCATTTGCAGAAATCTGTAAGTCAATTTCTGCGTAAGCTTGTTTTCCAACCAAAAGGTCTCGTTCCCAGGCGACACTCTCGCATTCTTTGTGGAAGCAGTTCCCTCTTCTGAGTAAACTCAGGAATGTCGCCACTTTACTTAAAGATGGCCCCAAGAGAGCCGTCGAAAGAGTACAATGGTACAGCACAGAAAAGGGGATTGCAGTCAACTGGCTGTAGCCCCGAAGTAGAGGAAAAAAGGAAATGGGCCTTTCTTAATTCCTGTGCCGGCGGTAGTAAGCTACCTCACACTAAACTTTCTAAATATTTCCTGCTCAATAACACTGTCGCTCCAACTTTCTCCCGTCATAGCCATATCCCTCTTCTCCCCTAGCCAGAACAAGGAACAACGCACTCCCCACAGCACTGTTACTAAGGTCGGCCTCCCTCCTTTTCCTGCCTAGACTCTGTTGCAAGCAGAGTGCGACCATCCGGAGTTTCCATTCGCTTGAAGAATATGAGCGCGTCGTCAGGGTTTGAGATCTTTTGGTTGGAAAACAAGCCTTGCAGAGAAGACGAGTTATAGGTTACAGTTACAGCGAAGACGCACCGATTAAAATTTATGGTCATGGAGTAACGGCAAAGTAACGTGCGATACTTTTTTTTCGGTAACGGTAACGGTAACACGTTACCTTTTTTGTAGGTAACGTAGGGCGGTAACGCGTTCTTTCTTTCTTAGCGTAACGAGTAACGTATTTAGTTACTTTTTTTCGGTAACGCCTACAACACTGCCAGTGGCCAACGTCGACGTGGGGACGTTGGCAGCATCCGCCGCCCTTTTCCGCTTGAGATACTCAGCCAGACTGCCGCCTCAGCTGTGGTTGCGGCGCACGCGAGCTCTGCTTTTCAATCCTCGGACATTGTATCAAGCATGCGACACAGCTTGCGAAGCGAGCAGAGGCGAGCGCGACAACGAGGCAAGCGGTGTGACGTCATACCAAACGGCGGTGGCAGCTCCGCGGCGAGGCGCGCGGTGTGACGTCATGCCAGATGGCGCGGCGAGCGCGTGGCGACCAACAGCTGCGGCGGTTGCTAGGCAACGGCTCAAGGTCGGTCTCTGTGCCTCCTCGGAGCACCGCCACAGCGAAATCGCAAGTTCGTGGCCAATGTAGCTTTCGCTACAAAATCCGTTATACGATGCATGCTGTTCGTGCGGTGCGCGATTTTGCCATTATAGTGTCCTGATCTTGTCACCCGTGGAAGATGGGGTCCTTCCCTCGTCGTGGTAAATGTCTTGCACTGGGCCGGCGCCTTAGACTTGACAAAGAGGAGATGAAGCTGGCGTAAATAACAAACATACACTCGCCAGAATCTTTCAAAAAAGGTTCGGGGCCCGTACGGGTCCCCTTGATAACAAGAGCGCTGCATGGAACGACAGTGGCTTATATACGGTTAAAATTTCCTAGTGAGCGATTATAGATTTCCGGCAGATTAACACGCGTTCTGTTAAGAGCACATGCTTTGTGCTATGTATATGGAATGATTACAAAAGGAGGCGCGATGACAAGTTTTTCTCTGTGGCAATGATAGATGCTTCGTCCCAATCAATGGGGTGTCCTGTTGATGCTTTGTGTTCCGCCAAAGCATTAGATGTAGAGCGGCCGTTCATGACGTCATTCTGATGCTCTTTGAGCCTTCGTCTGAAATTTCCAGTTTCGCCAATGCAGGCAGCGTCACAGCCCTGTCATGGTATCTTGTACACCACATCAGGGTATCTTGAGCGTTCTAGGCGGTCTGCAACTCGGACCAGCTGCTGTTTTAACTTGCTGGTAGGCTGATGAGCAATGTGCACGTCATATCCTTTGAAAATGCGTGCAAGGGCCTCGCTCACCCTCGCAGCGTACGGAATACTTGTACGCTTGGTTTGCCTGTTTTTCTCTTTTTGGCCAAGTCTGGATGCTTGGGCAGAGCGCTCTTGGCTTTTCAGTAGCTGCTGGGGGTATACGTTGCATTTGAGATCTGCGTTCACTTTGGCGATTTCACAGCGGCGCTTTTCCGGGCTCGAGCACAGGGTGAACGCGCGATTAAATAGTGATTTGGCGACCGAACGCTTGTGTCCAATAGGGTGTGCTGATTCAAAGTTGAGCTACTTTTCAGTGTGCGTCTGTTTTCGATACACCGAGGATTCAAGTCTAGCGTTGTTCCTCTGGACGAGGACATCAAGGAAAGGGATTCGTCCATTCATTTCCTCCTCCACGGTGAATTGTACAGTTGGCTGGATTGAGTTTAGATATCTCAGGAAAGGCTGTACGTCGCTGCGATGCATGATGCTGAAGCAGTCGTCCACGTAACGCAGGAATAGCTTCGGTGAAGGTTTGAACGTGGAAATGGATCGGCTCTCAATGGCTTCCAATGCGAGGTTAGCGCAGACCACGGAAATAGATAGATAGATAGATAGATAGATCTTTATTTAGACAACAAGGTCTCGGATACAGGGGCAAAAGGCAGATGCACTCTGCCTGACGGGGCCCAAGCACCCGACACAATGCTCAGAACAAGCGGCAAAAGAAGCAAGAGCTTCATACACTCTCATTACAAAAAACAACACATAATTGTACAAGGTAAAAGTAGGAGGAAGGTGCGTACTTTTGCAATGACATAATTAAAGTAAATATTTACAAGGCACATCACAACAAGAAAAACACGAGAATTCAAAGAGTTGACGGAAAAACAGGGACATCAAGAATTTTAATCATTCGGGCGAGAAAGGAGGTAAGCTTTAGCATTTCTATTGAATGACTTTTGGGAAACAGATTTCTGAATAATTTCTATGGCCTGTGTATGTTTATTTAGAAGACTGGGAATTAAATATGAAAGCATTTCGGTTCCATAGTTAGTCCTTACGAATGGTACTCTGTAACTGACGTGCCTTAATTTTGCGCCCATTGCTGTGCCGAAGCGTTGTCTGTAGAAGGTCCCGTTGAAAACAAAATACGTATTGTCGAGACAGAATCTCAACAGGCGGCACAGATCGTCCACTTCGAACGGGGTCCTTGAGGGCAATGTGGCGTCTGCGCAAAGAGCTTCCTTGCAACACTGTACTGCGAAGTCCACTGGCACGCACGTAAACATGGATTTCACGCCAAATGAAACCATGACGTCCTCGTCTTCAACGGAAAATTAGTTTAGTTTTTGCACAAAGTGACGAGAGTCCTTAATGTAGGTCGTCGTTTGTCCAACTAGTGGCCGAAGGACCTGATGAAGATAACGGGACAGTTTGTACAGTGGAGAACGCCTGTAGTCTACTATTGGTCGTAGTGGTACACCCGGCTTGTGCACCTTGGGAACTCCGTAGATCGCGGGAGCCGAACCGTTGTGGCAAAGAAGCTTATTGTACAAGTGTTTTCTTTCTGGAGGTACAGTCTTTGTCAGAAGTAACCAGGCTGCATGTTTTGCTTCTAGCTCGTACAGTGTAGCCCTTACATCTTCCCTGAGGCTGAAATGGTCGTTGAAGGTAAGGACTGGGGCTCTTCTTACTTTCCAACAACTTTTGGTCTTTAGGAAACGGGCTGCAATATACAAGCTAGAAGCAAACCATGCAGCCTGGCTACTTTTGACAAAGACTGTACGTACGTGAACACTTCAGTCAGCAGTTTCTGCAGTTCCGATTCAATTTTTCTTGTTGGATCGCGGTTGATAATCCGCATCTTCAAGGAGCGCACACATCTTCGCGACATAATCGGATCGGTCCAAAATGACGGTGGCAATGCCTTTGTCGGCGGGTAGGATTGCTATTTCGGTGTTGGTCTGCAATCGTTTGATGGCTTCCTTTTCTGGAAGCAGTAGGGAGCCTGTCTTTGTCCGTGATAGTTTCCCAAGGGCTCCAATGGCACGCGAACGTGCTTCTTCTCGCCGACTAGGCTCAACATGCCGAACGGCCTGTTCGACGGCGCTGATGAAGCTGGCTTCCTATCAGCCCGCGTCCGCAGCTTGCTGCGCGCCGAAGCTGACATGTAGAAACTGGGAAGGTGCCAGGTTAACAGATTGCTTAAGAGAGAGAGAGCAAGGCGCTCCCGATGTGCATGTCTAGATTACGCTCGGTGTTGAGTGCCCAAGATAGCCTCTTTCACCTGGTAAGCCACGAATGATGTGAAGAAGCTCGCGGCCTATCTTAGCTGGCGGTTTTCCGCGGTGTTTTTAAGATTCCGTCTTTCAAGGCTGCACTTTCACTCGCTCGAAAGATAGGTGGAATTAAGGTGATATTTTTTTTTCTATTCCCGTGTTAAGATAGAATCGTTCGATACAAGCATCTGGGGGTACATGAGTGTTGGAAAGTTTCATATTGCCAGCTGTACCTCAAAGAAGTGTTCAATGCCTTTAATGGCAGACCTGAAAAATTGGAAGGGGCTCTTAAGCTCCGCGTTAAGGTCATGACGCGATAGCGTGATTGGTTAATTCCGATTCATGCAGAAGGTCATTCTCTATTTCACATTAATAGATCCCTGGAAGTCCTCATATTCCTCCTGGCGCGGTGATGCAGCGACTAAGAGATGCGCCACTGCCCTATTATGGCCGCTGCTCCCACCGGTGGGACTTGTGCGGTCCAGGTTGCTCTTTTCGAGCGACCAATCATTAATTTAACTGCCATGTGCCACGGTGGGCAGCTTGCTCACTATCCGGTGGGCAGGTTGGGATGACGCCGCAAGTTCACGTGACCTAGGTGCCCCCCCCCCCCCCCCCCCCTGCCTCCTAGGTTGCTCTCTGGGGACCACTGGTCAGAGCCATGCTCGTGATTTTTGCTCACAACGCCGACACCGGATTTTCAGGAGAACGGGGCCTTTAAGACTTTCGCGTTAAAAATGTCGGGAAGCCTCCCACTCTCAGACTCGGTTCTCGGCCTGCAGGAACACGTATTTTACGCGGTCATGCGGCAATCCAGTCCCCTCAAAGATATGATCGTATCTGCCTATCCGCCTGTCTGTGTAATGCTGTGGAAAGTGCACACTACAGTGATGTATAGGCAGGCCACCGCAAACATCGCAGAACACTAAATGGATGATGTCAGCCGTATCTTGTGAGAGCATGCTGGAGTCTCGAGAGAACCTGTGCGAATGCTGTTTAGTAAGTTAACATGTGTACTCTGTAGTGCATCTGGCGCCTCTTCGACGGAGTGTTTCTTTTCGACATGCGATACACTTTTTGACTCAGCAAACAAATCTTTATATGTAAAGCTGTCAGCCACCTTACCATCCTGTAAGCCAATCTACTGAAAGCCTACAGTAAATCGCCGGTTATATGATAGTTGAAGTAGCAACTACTGAGAACTCTTGCCTTGTATTTGTGAAGAAATCCACTCTATAAAAAGTCAAGGAAACCGTTTCGCCTCTTTCAGTGTCTCCGCTGCCGCGAGTCAGGTCAAATATGTCTTCTCAAGGCCACCTCAGTGACAGTAATAGATTTTGTAGATCCAGTTTCAGCGCCTAGCAATGCCTTGCCACCAGTCAGCATCACACGCACGAGACGCAAACAGCCTTATCAGCAAATTGGCACGCAACGCCTCATACCCTAAGTACTCACTACCCAGAAACGGTTGCCAAAAAAAAAAACGCAACGAATTGCATCTATTCAGGCGAAGCCGTTCGCTCACTCGCATACGAATTCCCAGTAAGATGCGCGACAAGTTTGTTCCGCCCGGCGGGCGCTTTATTGCGCAATGCCAGCATTGCACAAAGCGCGGTCCTCGTAGTACAGAACAATGATGTCCTTGCACGAGGCCCAGCGATGGGAAAATATGGTTGCGCAACAGAGCAAGTCGCTGCTTAGGCAGCTCAGCTTTCGGAGAACCATACTAATAAAAGATTTCCTGTTTTTTCTTTCACCATGCAAACTTATTTCTTGGTGCTGCGGCGGAATGATTATTTGCATCTGTGGTTATGGCGCCGAAGCGCGTTGAGTTCATCCATCATGCTTTGCCAGTCTCTCGCTGGCCTCCTCGGTAGAGCAAGACCCCAGCAGAACGGGATTCGGCAAAGGCTATGCGCGAGCACGGATGCGTGCTTGGACTACCGAGCACGCTGTTTCTAGCTGGAAACAAGGAAAAGTGAAGCAAAAATACTGCCTCGCTTAATAGACCCGGGTGTCCGTGTCGGAATTCCTCCAATTATTCCTCCCCGCCGTATACCTACATATTGGCTCGCTTGACAAGGGTGGCTGACCAAGGCAACCCGTAAAGCACACGGGCATCTACAGTCGTGTTAATACGCTGTTTCGTTAACGAGCTGGGAAAAGTTTAAATAACGGGGCCCTCACCATTAACCCTACGATCCCCTGCGTATCAAGTGCGATGCGGTGTGTACAAACGCGCGTAGCTTTTGATTCTGTTCGAAAAATAATAGATCGTCAAAGCTTAACACAGAGCAGATTTTCTAGATTGTTTCCGAACTGGTCTGTGCAAACTGTAAGGGATATAGAACGCATGTATTATAGCCACTTATAGCGAAAAACTAATTCTCCAGGCGAAATGCTCCAAAATTTCGACGGACAGATTGCCTCAGTTATTCAGTGGTTTTGAATCTTTCTCTAGATCTATTTACTGTGTGAGCCCAATTATGCATGCGCAGTTTTGCTTGAAAACCGAACAGTTACAATCCTCGGTGGATGGTCAATTTCCCTATTTAGTACAGAAAGTTGGGGACGTTTGTTAGCGCTCGAGATGACAGGAAGCCCGAAAGGGAAGAAGGCAGAAGGAGGGAGGCACGTGGATAGGCTGCTTTCTTTCAAATTCGAGCTTTCTGTCGCTCTGTATCACAATGCGTATAACCAGCCAGACACAAACCGGACCGCCCGTATGCAATGAGAGGCCTCCCAAAATACCTGTATAAGCTTCATCAGCTGGCTTCGGACACCGTTTCGTGCAGTTAGCGACTACCAGTCGGTATGACAGAGACGCAAATGAGAGCAGCAATCATCGTTCGGTCGGTCGGTCGGTCGGTCTGTCTATCGGTCTGTCGGTCTGTCGGTCTGTCGGTCGTCTGTCTGTCTGTCTGTCTGTCTGTCTGTCTGTCTGTCTGTCTGTCCGTCCGTCCGTCCGTCCGTCCGTCCGTCCGTCCGTCCGTCCGTCCGTCCGTCCGTCCGTCCGTCCGTCCGTCCGTCCGTCCGTCCGTCTGTCTGTCTGTCTGTCTGTCTGTCTGTCTGTCTGTCTGTCTGTCTGTCTGTCTGTCTGTCTGTCTGTCTGTCCGTCCGTCCGTCCGTCCGTCCGTCCGTCCGTCCGTCCGTCCGTCCGTCCGTCCGTCCGTCCGTCCGTCCGTCCGTCCGTCCGTCCGTCCGATTTTCCCTGAAACAGAGATGGAGACAGGACTGAAAGCTCGCAAGCTTGACAGAGGTCCTGCCCCCTTTTTCAACTTGGCAGTACAGCACACAAGCGGCAGGAAATCATTTAGGCGCTAAAGCTACACCTAAATACTTAACTGATGCAAAAAAATCAGTAGCGGGTGTAATAAAAAAGAGACACAAAGATTTAACTTTTCCCGGAGATCAGTTCGCAGTCTACTCGCGGGAAAATTTTAAAGCAATGCTCGGTACGCACTGATTCAATTGGTAACGACGGGCAGAGGAAAATAAATAGAAACGCGGAGGTCAAACTATGTACTTGCAGACGCAGTTGAAGTACACTTTAGAGAGTATTACGTTCAAAAGGTTTGAGACTTCACCACGCTGTGTGGCTCGTTATGCACTTCCAAAGTTCAATATTTCTT
The DNA here is from genome assembly GCF_055824585.1 of Amblyomma mixtum. Classification (NCBI taxonomy): domain Eukaryota; kingdom Metazoa; phylum Arthropoda; class Arachnida; order Ixodida; family Ixodidae; genus Amblyomma; species Amblyomma mixtum. The sequence goes on along the minus strand of NC_143012.1, from coordinate 30,111,807 downwards.
TAAGGCAAGAGGACCACTCCTCCTTGCCGTTTCGAAACTTGGGTCTTCATCAAGTATAACAAAAGCCAAACTACTCGGCTTACGAGGAGACACCTTGCCTTCTATATTTGTGAAAAAGGCTGTACTTAGGTTTTCGGGCCTTCCTCAGATACAAGAGCTCCACTACTCTGCGCACAAAGAAAAACCTTGCCTTTTATACTTGCGAGAAAAGCTGTACTTTGGTGTGAGGGACTTCCATGGATAAAAGAGCCCCACTACATGGCGTTGAAGGAAACCCTTTGCCTTCTGTATACTTCCGAATAACGCTGCACTTTAGTGCGAGCTATTTATTTCGTTGAGCAGTTGTCTTTGGTTTTTCGTCCGTTTAGTTAGTTTTCTTGCAGGCTAGTTGACTTGGCTGCTTTCGCAGTGCCTTGTGTCGGGCCATTAATTTGCTTTGTTGTTAAAGGTGCACTGAAGAGGAATCTGAACTCGTCTTTTTGCCGCGGGAACTCGATCTGCACGTTCCCAACATTCTTAGAAACTTCAATTTATTGCCCTGTGTGGCTGATTTTCCTAATTAAATCGAATTAACGTCCGGCTCCCGCCTTTTTTTTTGAATTCTCCCTCGTACGGTGGGCGGAGTCGACCAACGCGTGGAGTGCCTTGCAGCCAGCTCCGTGGAGGCTTTGCTTTCGCTTTATTTTGTTTTTTAGGTTTCCGTGAATAAATAGTTTCATTCGCAGATAATATAGCCGCAAAATAAGCCCGCAGAAATAAAAATACGCGCGGACTATTTGCTTCTACGGACTACTGCGTATTACTCCGCCGATTGCAGAGCGGCAAGCCGCCGCGGGACTGGGTGAAAGGCACTCCACGCGTTGGTCGACTCCGCACACCGTACGAGGGAGAATTAAAAAAAAAAGGCGGGAGCCGGACGTTAATTCGATTTAAGTAGGAAAATCAGCCACACAGGGCAATAAATCGCAGTTTCTAAGGATGCTCGGAACGTGCAGATTGAGTTCCCGCGGCAAAAAGACGAGTTCAGATTCCTCTTCAGTGCACCTTTAAAACTTTCTTTGGTTAAGTTGTTTGTCACACTAGTTGCTGAGTTTCTTTGGACAGCTGACTGCGCACAATGCCGCGTGTCTCCCAGCCCCTGTTTACGTTGCTTGAGGAGCGCGTAGTGACGTAGTCACCGCATCAGGACGCTAGACTCTCAACGATGGTCTCCTGACCACGCTTTGTTCCAAGGCGCTAGTCGTGACGTCAAAAGCAGCATCTGTTTGCCCCGGCTTGTTTATCACCGATGTTTACCGTGGTTCTTTGTTTCGGTTGTTTTTTCGTGCCTCATTTTACCTCACTCCTTTGAACCCACCCTTGTTTTCGCCACTACGCATCGCTCCTTATCCGTTGATTGAAAGGTAAAGCAACGAGGAGCACGACCAGTTTTCAAACATCTCAATCTGGTTTCCCCACTTTAGTCGGCACTTGTTTTCGCGGGCCTCAAATGGTCGGCCAGACACATTAGCGCCCCATAATTGCGCGTTTAAGCACACGTCGTCGCCACTCAAATTAGCGCAGACCCGGCGAAAATAACAGCCGTCTGCGCGGCCGTGAAAATGGCTGTCTTCGCCACCGTACAGGAGCTACCTGTGGCGGCTTGGACGGTAATTAAGTCGCATAAAGGCCGTTCTTGGCGCTTAAAGGCTATAATTCGTCGGACGTGTGCAGAACTTCGACGCGTGTGGGGAGTCACGCAAGGGCGACTGGCGTCCTCAACGATGCAGTTTAATTGTCATTGCCGCTACTGTGTGTTATAAGCGTTCGGCAAGTTCGAATACACAACGATTACGGCACAACGCTAGTTCTCGACTGGCGAAAAGGCTTTCGTCTGAGCTAGGAGCGGGAAGACTGTTAATCGAATGCGAGTAAAAATGCAGCACAGCGGGCAACACTTTCTGTGTTGACGCACGCCTGTTGCCAGGTTCCTGAAGCATGACGCGCGTAGCAGATAGTCTTAATCATCATCATTACCAGCCCGACTGCGCCCACTGCAGGGCAAAGGCCTCTCCCATGTCTCTCCAATTAACCCTGCCCTTTGCCAGCTGCGGACAGCGTATCCCTGCCAACTTCTTAACTTCATGCGTCCACCTAACTTTCTGCCGCCCCCATGTTACGCTTTCCTTCTCTTGAAATCCGCTTAGTTTCAGTAGTGTGAGATAAAGAAAAACATTGCGTAGCACAGTCCATATAATGAAAAAAAAAAAGGATTGCCAGACTCGTAACGCCCCGAAATCTCACGCATGTGTCGTCGCGGTGATGGCAGTTGAATGAGTTGAAAACGTTTTATTTCAAATGTAAAGGAAGGGGAATTACAGGTAGATGTGGGTACAGAGGTCTTGAGCGGGAGTGGTACGCTACCTCGGGGGCAAACCATTGCTGTTGACGCTTACCCGGTTGTCCTTGGCGCAGGCAGAGTAGCGCTACGCCACCGTATCTGCTTGACGCGCTGAAGTTCTGTTTGTGAGAACACCAGAGGAAAGAATCCTTCCACCCTGCCCGAGACGGTGAAATGCCCAGGTGTTCACCTTTTATTGGTAGAGAACCATACCAAAGGGGAGTGTGTACTCATTAAAGTAAACCGGCTGGGTGACCAGCGGTTTAGGAATCGAACCCATGACCTCCCGAAAGCGAGGCGGAGGCTCAACCATAAGGCCATCGCTTCGGTTCAGTCAGCATATACGGCACGCAAACCCAGTGGACAGTGAACTGTTCAGTAGGTAATCTTGTGCCTTCGAAAGAAATGGAGCTTGGCAGCTGTAGCGAAAGTAGTGACACGTACTTGGTGGCAGTGGTATCACTGATGCTAGGCTGCTAGCTCTTTGTACACAATCCAGAGCTTTTCATACAACGCTCAAATGCCACCGCGAACAGCCAAACACATCACAGTATCTGTTGCATGTTATAGCAGGCCTTCGCCAGCAACCCAACGCCACACGGTTTAGCGAACAAACACAGAAAAAGTCGCTTGCAGGCTGTGCTGTAGAATGATCACGATAACGACGGTGAAAGTTATTGATTTTTATTGAGCAAACGAAGCTGGGGCTAAAGACTGCTACATGCAAGGTTAATGGCCACCACAGATCTCCTTAGCTGTGCTATGAGGGCGAATCAGTCCAAACACGGGAATAAAAACGGTGGAGGGGTGAGTGCCTACTAAAAGTTGTGTGTGATAGATGAAAAAGACCATAACACAACACAACACAACACGACACGACACGACACGACACGACACGACATAACATAACATAAAATGACACAACACAACACAACATAACATAACATAACATAACATAACATAACATAACATAACATGACATTTCATGACATGACATAACATAGCATTGCGGCACACTGCAGTAAGAAGGAAAGTAACCTCTTATGGGAAAAATCTATGATGGATGGATGAAAGGTTGGAGATAGGAAGTCCCCTTTGAAGCGGGGTGGTGCGGTTTCCACCATGCTCGGCTTTTATTTTTATTTACCTGTGTCATAAATTGGTCTTAAAATCTGTCATTTTCTTTAAACATGTTTTCAGTCGTACACTGACAGTCTTATGTCACCTCACCGCTTTTGAGCCGCCAATCTTCCAATCGTTTTTTACTAACTTCCACCGCAGATTATTTACACCACCATTGTTATCTCTAAACCCTAGGGCCTCAGGGAGAATGACTGAGCTTGCATCGACACCCATGGATAGCGTCACATTTGAGTATGAGGTGTTCAATTGTTTCACTTTTGTATTTTTTAAATAGTGTACAAAGCTCTCCCCTGTCATTTCTTGTCATCGCTCCCGTCTATACTTCTGCTTGCTATCCTCTCCGTTTCCCCTCCGCCGGCTGAATCTCGGATGCTTAATATATTACATAGCAATTGCCGCGGCCAGCAACACTCTTTTCTTTCACCCTTTCTTCTTTTTTTCTTCTTTGAAAATAAACCTCTACCACCACCACCAATTGTTTCTACAGATTTACCACACACAGCACATATGTCATCTTCGTTAGATTTGTTTTTGTAGCTGTAGAAGTGGCTGACTGACAACAATAAGAACAGGAGCCTTCTCCGGTTCCGGCTCGAAAACAGCTGACATGATTTCCTTTAATTAGTATGCAGCGAACACAAATTATGACTTTATTGCAAGTGTGCGAAATAATAATAAAAAAAGTAGCGGCTACAAAAGCGGCCCCCGGCAGTGTCGATCGTCGCTGTCGAGTTCAAGGGATGTCGCACGACGTGGTAATGGAATTCCACGACCACCATCGCAACATTACAATCCCACTGATCTGGATGCCTGCCCACGAGGGTATTCAGGAGAACAAGCTGGTTCCACTTGCCCGGGAGTACGGATGAAACCTAGATGAAGATCGCACACTGCCCGCGAAAGGAGCTCTGATCATTTGTGACGAAGATCTCATACGAACCTGCGATAGCATAGCTGAACACTTGTGAGCACTACGGGCGTAACTTTTAAAAAATACGTGATCGTACACAGCGCAGAGAGCGTCCGTACTTCTCGCTCATCTCGATATCGCCCCGCAGCCAAGCTATGAGAGTGCGAGAGCCCGCTGCAGCACTTTTCTGTTGAGGGTCAAAACTAATCTGTTTTGAACGAACCGAATGAAAATTTCCTCTCTAGCTGGAGTTTTTTGCTGGCGAGCGGTCACCATACATGCCTTTCTGGATCATTTAACCAGTGTATGAAAGTAATTACAAAAAAGGAGCTCCGAGGTGCGTCATTCCAAACAATTTCGCTGTGTTTATTTAATCAACATGAATTTCCCTAGAAATCGTATAAAGTCGACAATTTCACGGGATTTCAAATAACTAGTCCTGTTCTCATTGACCAAACAGCAGTGAGTAATTGCAAAGGTCATGATCACACGTTGCAAGAAACATTTTGCCTGTCTTTCCTTTCTTTTAATGATCAACATTTTGAAATATAAGTGTTGGTTAGTTTATGAGGTTTAACGCCCCATAGTGACTCAGACTATGAGGGACATCGTAGTGGAGAGCTTCGGATAATTTCGAGCGCCTGAGGTTCTTTAATAACGCGCACTGACATCGCACAGTACGCGTGCCTCTAGCATTTCTCCGCCATCGAAATGCGACCGCCGCGGCCGGGATCGAACCCGCGTCTCTCGTGTTAGCAGCCAAGCGCCATAACCACTGAGTTACCGCGGCGGCTGAAATATAAATTTTGATAAAAAATGCCACTCGGTTCGAAAATAACTGAATACAGTTGGAACAGCCTGAACGAGGAGTTTCGTTCGGGTAGCCTACATGAAAGAAACGAAAATGCGTTTTCTTGCAATATACTGCTACTCTGAAAATACTGCGCGTGACGACGACAACACAAGAAAGAAAAAAGGCATGCGCAAAGAAAAAGATACATGCGCCGACAACGCATGTGCTCTCTGCCAACTACTTATTGGAAAACCCCCACTCAACATGTAACAACGCTCTATCGCCCTCAGCCCAGCCAGTAACAAATGATCTACAAATGACAAGCTTAAATACAAATCGCAGAACGCTTCTTCTAGCCTGCACTTTAAGCACTACCTTATAACAAACGTCAGAAAAAAGAAGACAAATCTTAGCAATAGCAGTGTCACTCAGTCGTTGGTACAATTGAGTGACACTGCTATTGCTAAGATTTGTCTGCTTTTTTTCATAACTCTGTCATCGCTAAGACTTTTTTATCGCTAAGACTAATGCGAGTGCAGAGTAGAAGAAGCGTTCGGCGATTCGTATTTAGCCTTGTTATTCGCAGATTACTTCTCACTAGGTGGGCTGAGAGCGATAGAGCGTTGTTACCAGGTGAGTGAGGGTTATAAATCTGCCCCTTTTCTTCCAATAAACAGTTGGTAGCGTGCGCATGAGTTGTCTTTTTCTTTCTCGTGTTTTCGTCGTTGAGCCGCAGTATTTTCAGTCATGCACCAACTCGCCCCACAGGCCATTATTCTACACTTCTACTCAGTCAGTCGAGCCCAGACGCTTCCTCCATTTCAAGTAGCCGCGAGCATACAGTGGCTGGTCAAGATGGCGTCCGCCATTCCCGTTACCTCGAGTTGCAAGCCGTTCGTTGCATCCTTCCCGAAGTGTCGCTGTCTTCAGATCACTATCGTGGGAACGAGGTTTCACGTCTGATGTACGGTCCCGACGAGCGACTCCACAGGGGGTCCAGGCTGCTTCGCTAAACCGCAGGTGGTAGCTCTGCAGGTGTCTAAAACCCGCCGTACCGAGCTCGGACGTGATTAACGACGAGGTTGCGGCACCAACCGTGCTTAATTATGTAAGGGCATACTAGCACGCCACAGCTGACGGGGTCTGTGCTACGAAGCAGGACGTCCCAAGGCGTAGATGGTCAGACACGATGTCCAAGCCTTGTCCAGGACGAGAGCGTATACCGTGGGAATAGGCGTGCTGGGAATATGCAGAAGGTGCCGCTTAGCAAATGAGCTCAACGTTTCTCGAGTCTGATCTCATCTTCAGCAAACAGCATCGAGAAGTACTCGCTTGCTCCATTAGAAACCTACCGGAGTAGGCCGGTTTCTAATTTACTGAGGTGTCTGTGGCATAATGGGCGCCCAGCACGGCGAGTTGTAGTGGAGAAGTAGATTCAGCATAGAAGAAAAGGCTTTCGAAATTCAACGAACTCCCATGAACGCAGTAAGCCGCGTTAATGCAGAAGCAAGGACGTGTGCGGAATTAATTTCTAACGCAGAAATAATTAGTTAGCATTGAGTGAGGAAATTGTTAACTGCGGCTTTGTCCTTACGTCTACGGGTGCTAAATCTTAGACACAAATCGTATCCCCCCCCCCCCCCCCCCCCCCCTCTCAGTGGCTAGTTAGAATTGTACACTTAGTCTGCAGTGATACGTAAGCCTAATACTCAGTGTCTTGTTAAGTAAACTCAAGACAGATTGTAAGGTTTTCCTGGCTATTCTTCTTAGCCCTGGCCGCCTCTGGGTGTTGCATGCGTGCGCATCTGATCCGTATTTTGCACGCATTCTTGAGAATGCACTTTAAGGCATCGGAATCTCGTTATCGTTTCCGCGAGAATAAAGGGCGCGTATGTGAGGACTGCGAGGCTTCGGATGAAACTTGATTGATTGCTCCGTGATTTTAAAGCTCGCCACAAGTAAAGATGTCTCAAACAAACACGAACAATTCTCGCTCCATTAAGTTGACGTTCTTAATACTTTGCAAAGTACTGAGGCTGTGTTCGTTTATATGTGCACGCCTGAGACGCCTACCAGCATGTGTGCACGTATGGGCTGCGACCATAGAGAATGTAGCGCTACACACTAAAGGAGAGCGGATGCTTCAGGTGGTCAACCGTCTGCCTCCCAGAACGCGGCCATCATCTGTGTCCCACGACAAGCAGGTCTCGATGGCAATATTAGAGCCGACGCCGTAGCTCGAGAATATACCTACCGAGCGGGTCACACCGACCATACCCTCTGCCCCCTATGAATCCATTTTTCCACCCGTCTTGAGACCCATCGTCTATATCGGCGTTTATACGCTCTTGCCACATAAGCAACTTCACCCGGTAGACTCCTACCACCCAAGACGCACCCAGACGCTCACTTTCTCCAATCTCCACAACCTACACCGCATTCACCCAACATTACAAGCAGATAGATGTCCGTATCCTAGATTCACTCCCGTTACATTGACCAGCGGCAGCCTGGGAGACCAAGAGGCGCTACTCGCCGTCTCCAAAAGCGTCGGGGAAAGCTACTGGAGCCCTGAACTAGTACCCCACCCACAATCCGCCCTGGTCTCCTTTTAAGAGAGTTAGCTGTTACACATCCCGTTTCGAGATTTCGTGGGGTCTGCTACCACCCTGAGATCACAGTGCCATCTGTGGCAGAAACTAGAAAACAGCACATCTCGCATTGAGACTTGCAGCGCTATCTACAATAGCATTGTAGAAACAACCATGTCTATTCTAGTAAACCGAACAGCTAACGCTCGTCACATCAACGTCTTCCAGACGGTGGCGGCCTTTTTCGCTATAAAAGTTTGTTCTCTCTCTCTCTCTCTTTGTGGGTGCAGTATTTTCTGTCTGCCTGATATACCCTCCTCTCCTACCTATTTTGAAGGCAACTGCCATCCTTCTCTGTTAGCACAGAGCGTAGGTCGTATGATTATGCGCGTATACCGTCCCTGTAGCACTGTATATTTCGTAGCTTTCTATGACCGGTGAACTTGTACTTTACACTCTGAACGCAGATACTCCTATAGGGGAGTAAAAAGGGAGTAAGTTGTCCTCCAACCCACTACCTTTTGTAAGAGGCAGTGCACTAGAGGTCAGCTCACTGCCTTTTTACAGAGACTGAGGAATCTGTGTCTAGTGCAGGTGACTAAGCATAATTTGACCATGTTGCTGCGAGCCTCAGTCGACGACAAGGAGTCGCGCTAAGGTGTCTGTGGTACTGCTTCACTCATGGGTCTTGTTGCACTCTGAGTTGGGGGTCAGTAGGAGAAGTAAGCATACGAGAGAAGTTCCAAAAACTTGTAGACATTGGATCATAAAAAAAGACTTTGATATCACTGCGGCGACCCGCATTGGAGCAATGCGAAAGCAAAACGTCCGCATACTTTATCGACGCCCGTGGCTGTTGTGACGTCCACGGCTATTTTGAAGTCTAAGTGTATTTTTTCGCGTTTAATTAATGAGCTAAGTACATGTCCTGAACCAAATTTTTCCCACGACAACATTTTATCACACACTACCTATCACAATCACACTTTTACACATTTATCTTCAGAGAACGGCGTAATCATGCGGGGAAAATTTGCGGACACGTTTTGCGGACACCTTCTGCTGACGCGACATAGCGATATAATGCTTTCGCATTAATAATGAAATGAAAATTTGAATTGTACCGAAACAAAGTATATTCATTCAATATTTCGCAACACATTCGCCGCTAATGTCAATGCAAGCATTCGTGCGATAGATTTATATTTCATAACATGCTTTGAAATCGCTCTTTTTTTACTTTTGCAATTAGGTGTAGGCGGCGACAATAGCCCCCTTTTGTGAATTATGCTTTTTTACATGGAGGGGGGGGGGGGGGGCTTGGGAAAGTCCAAAGTAGCAAGATCTGGCAAATAATCGTAAACTTCAGCAATTGGTCGTCAGGGGATCCATGCTGTAAGAATTCTGGTTGCCAAAGAAGCAATTTGGATGCTTTGGGTTTCTGATGTTGCTGGTCAAGTTGCAGGAGTTTCTATACAGAATGCTCAAGTTTGATGTTTTCGGAATTTTGAAAGTATCGACAAGCCTTTTCACAGTTTAATAAGTTATCCTCGCGAGCATTTCTAAAACGACAGCAACATTTGCGTCACTGGTCGATGATCGAGGGCGTCCACAACGGTTCTCACTTGTTGCCATAGACTGCGCTTTGGAATCACTGCGACCAGTAGAGAACTATGGCCCTTAATGGATCTTCAATCCTCAGGCTACTTCTGAAGATCGACAGGTAACTGGATGGGACTCAGATTATAGTGAAAGTGGTACAACAGGACTGTTCATTTTTACTCGTTCGAGAACGTAACGGTTGTCCCCGCACCAGCTCCACTTTTGTTTATAATTCTAGTCAGCATGCTTGTCCGGAATAATACCGTGAACCAATTATACTTGTAAAACAACATTTAAACATCGTTCTAGTTTCACAAGAGAAGAGACTTATGCGGCATAATGTACTGTCCATGGTAAATGACTCAGAAAGGCAAAGCAGGATGGTGTGTCTAAAATTTAATACGCAGAAAACTAAAGTAATGTTCAACAGTCTTGGAAGGGAAGAGCAGTTTACGATTGCTAGGGGGGCACGACAAGTCGTAAGGAAATAGGTCTACTCAGCGTGAGTGGTGACCGCAGATCAAGACCACGAAAGTGAAATAACTATTACAGGAATGGGATGGAGCGCGTATGGCAGGTTCTCTCAGATCATGAAGGGCAGTTTACCAATATGCCTCCAGAGAAAAGTATACAACAGCTGTATTTTACCGGTACTCACCTATGGGGCAGAAACGTGGAGGCTAACGAAAAGGGTTCAACTTAAACTGAGGACGACGTTGCGAGCTATGGAAAGGAAAATGATAGGTGTAACGCTAAGAGATCGGAAGAGGGCAGAGTGGGTCACAGAACAAACTCGGGTTATTGACATCCTAGTCGAAATCAAGAGGAAGGAATGGGCTTGGGCAGGGCATGTAATGCGAAGGCAAGATAACCGCTGGTCCTTAAGGGTAACGGAGTGGATTGCAAGAGAAGGCAAGCGTAGCAGGGGGCGGCAGAAAGTTAGGTGGGCGGATGATGTTAAGAAGTTTGCGGGAATAGGGTGGCTACAACTGGCGAAGCACAGGGTTAATCGAGAGACATGGGAGAGGCATTTGCCCTGCAGTGGGCGCAGTTAGGCTGATGATGATGATGATGTATACGGGCGCCTATGCAGACATTACCCAAGGCAAGAGCTGGCGCTTTGAGCCGGAAAAAATAAGCTTTTTAGGAGCACGGCGAAAGTGGCAGTGTGTTCGTGATGTTCGATGCCCAAAGACCTTGACCCCGGTAAAGCCCCTTACCCCCAGCGCTGCGCTGCGCCATCTGGTGACAAATTCTTGCTCCAGTAGCGCGGTGGACACTACTAACGTATAGTGCCTTCATACCAAGGTCGTCGACTCCAAAGCGGCGGTGTTGCCATCGAGGTACGCTCTGTCCGGGCGGGGTGTACAATTGCGAGTTTGCTGGCAAATACTGGCTGTAAACCACTTGCCTAAACACCTACCTGACATCATTAGGTGGCAGCCAGTTTACGAACCGTCCTGGCTGAACTTACCAGAGTTGTCTGAGGGAAGGCGAGAGCACGAAACCCAAACTAAACGGTCGTAATGTGTTCGCTGACTTGTGCTAATCTGCGGCATTTTAATTGGCCGTCACCTATTTGAACGGCTATAGGATGCAGCGAAGCGAAGAACTTCCAGTTTTTCCGCAAACTACAAGAAAATTACGCAGGAATCAACCACACACGTTGGAGCTATTAGGTTTCCATGCTTGAAGCATCACGTCTGCTTCATGACCTCTTGAACTTTTCCCTCCCTTTCGTTCTTACCGGTCGAAACGGCAGGCGTCCGGATTCTAGCGATGCCAGACAAGACAATTGCTCCTCGGAGTCTGAGGAGCAAGAAATACCAAGGATTCCATCGTACGCACTGGGAGGTGGGCGTGTGAATAGTTGCGTGAGTCTCCCGGAAAGACAGGATCCGCCGGAAGTCTCACTTCCGCCCTTGGGAGATTGGTCTGTTTCAGGGGTAGAAGTAAGCCGATGAAATGTCTCTGCCCACGCCGAGGCGACGGAGAAGTTCGGGTCTTCCTACCGTATGAGCCAGGCGTGGGATTCACGCAATGGATGGCCAGGAAAGGTATAGTAAACAGCACAGTAATGTGATTGCGAGTAGGGAAGAGCGGCTAATCTAGGTAGGGAAAAAAGGAGGTCGCTGAAAGATATGCTTGCGGACTCAGCGCATGCACGCTTAAGAAAACACCGAGGGAAAAGTATTCAAATGCAATGACAAGCATTATATGGTAACGGTGGTAAGCTGAGGCTAGTCAACGGTGATGGAATAGCACTGCCGGTTGGGGGGATGTGTTAAAAATTAGGACGACACTTAAGATTCGCCTTAAGGGTACGATCCGAGTGCCGTAATAATTATTCGTTACATTATTTCTTAATTAGTACCTCTTTCTAGGCATACTATACCACGTGATACACAAACACTCAAGGTCTCCATATGGCGAAGTCGAAGGAACATGCTTCAGTTGTCTGACTCACAACCCAAGGGTCATGGGTTCGAGTTCCTATTAACTGCCCCAATTTTCTTTTCAGTGTATTAGCTACTTCACATCCTTACACGTCATGATGACATTGCAGACATGTTACGACGCCATAATCAATGCTGGTGAAGTTGTAATCGTTTTAAATTCCGCGCTTAACGTACGACGTCACAGCCCCCTCGACGAATCATGTACATAGTTCACGACATGCCAACAACTATGACGGTTTCCACACTGAGCTGTCGCGTAAACGTTGTGTGGTCCAGCAAGTCAGTACATTACGAGACTTTATCAGAATGTAACACAATTCTACTCCACCACTTGAAATTGTTACAGCCCAGGAGTAAATGTAGTACAACGAAGCCGACTGGTTCCCTAATAGGATGCCGTAGTGGATGGGATGCCATACGGCGGCGCCATAATTTATGCGTGGCATACGCGCGACGTTTGTTATCAGGCAAAGTTATTCATATAACGTTCTTCTCATTCCAATGCTTGCTCTCGTATTCCCGCATTTATCGTCTCAAAAATACTGGTTGGTACCATTAAGTAAGAAGCGCTCACACTTGTAAGAAAGGTTCGAACAACGGAAATGTCGCAACGCACGTGCACCTACACGTACAAAGGGAAGCACGGATGTATGCTAATGTCTTGCTACTCTCAACGAGCTGCCGTAATCTACTCCACGATCACCACGGATTACACCTCCTTTGGCCAGCGATTTGTCTCGCTCATTCGGGTCACGTCGAATGAAACACGATGGTTAAGGGTTGCCATAATCTATCATGTCTCAGGTTGCCTTGGCAGACTACATCTCTTGTTGCACACGATATGCGCCTCACGTGCAAACGTTTCAGCTGCTTCCTTCGGGTCGAGTTAAACGGGTCGTGATAGTTACGTTAGGTCACGGGCAATTTATCAACTTTGGAGTCTATACCTGGCTTCCGAAAAGCGATTCATGATGTGCCACGTGACCCACTGCAGCCAATCAACGCGCGAGGACACATCTAGGCTGCCGAACACGGCTCACACACCACTCTATCCATTATTAGTGCCGTGACGTTAATATACGGTTTAAGGCCGTGGTTGGTATGGAAGCGCCATTCCAGAAGCCGAAGGCAGCGATATAGCCTCTGCGTTCGCCACTTTCGTGGAAGGGAGTGTGAGCCGGCCTTTTAATTGCCGCTGCCTCTGCTTCGGCCAATGGGTGCTTGCCTCTAGGCCTTTCCTTAAGGCCGTCACCCACGCAGCACAGATAATGGACCCAATATTGTAAATGGATGGTTTCACTCTGGTCCTTTGTAGGACCTGTATCTGCCAATACGTTTCCAATATTGGGCCGGTTATCTATGCCGCTTGGGAAATGCTTGCGCCTAGGTGCTCACGAGCGCCTCCAAAGCGAGGCGGGCGATCCCTTATAAAAGTGGTCTATAGACAGTCTATAGACTTTTTATAGACTTTATTGCTTTCCTATAGATATTTCTTTTTGTCAATTCATAGCGCATAAACTGTCTATAGACAAAAGCCTACTAAAAGTGTACGGCCATATATCTATAGACTGTCTATAGGTTGTTGTATTTGTATTACCTATCGACTGTTCTGTAGGGTTTGTCTGTAGAGAGTCTATGGGCTTTATAGACAGAAGTCTATGTACAGTCTATAGACTGGTGGCCGCCGCGGTGGCTCAGTGGTTACGGTGGTCGGCTGCTGGCCCGAAAGATGCGGGTTCGATCCCGGCCGCGGCGGCCGAATTTCGATGGAGGCGAAATTGTAGAGGCCCGTGTACTGTGCGATGTCAGTGCACGTTAAATAACCCCAGGTGGTCGAATTTTCCGGAGCCCTTCACTACGGCATCCCTCATAGCCTGAGTCGCTTTGGGACGTTAAACCCCAATAAACCAAACCTAAACCAACCGCAACTCTTGAGGCCCGAGTTCTGTGCGATGTCAGTGCACGTTAAAGGACCCCGGGCGGTCGAAATTTCCGGAGACCTTCACTACGGCGTCTCTCATAGCCTGTGTTGCTTTGGGACGTTAAACCCCATAAAGTAAACTAAAAAAGCTAGTCTATAGACTGTAAAAATTTTTTTGTAAGGGATGTCACACTCGAGAGTGAGTCAAAACCCAATGGATGCCCAATACACAGGCCACGTCTCTGTACGAGCGTGGCATACTGACGCACGACCAGATATGCTCAATGGTTGGTGCCAGATTTCAGTCGTCATTCTTTGGCACCAATGGACGTTCCAGAAGCATATCGTACTGAGCCAAAACGGAAAGGCGCCCGCTGCTGATCGCCAGGCAAAGAGCTTAGTTCCTGCTGGAGTAAAAGGGTTCTCTGTGCTGAGGCAGTGCGTAGAGCTGCGTGCCAGCTCTGAGCTCAATAACGCTGTTGTGCGGCGCTGAAAATATTTTTTTATTTTTATTTATTTCAATATAGTGGCAACCCAAACCGGGGTTTTTACAGGGGGCATGGCAATGGAACAGCAGACACACGCGCACAATTCACCTAACAGGTGGGAAAGGAGCTCTAGATAGAATACCTTAATAGATGGTGCGCCCTCTGATGGATGGCTCTTCCAGCACATCGCACGCGAAATAAACCATCGGGTACTTTCGATCCACTGGTGAAAGAATAGAGACAGAGAGAGAGAACGAATTGACGTTTATTTGTTAGAAACAGTAATAATTCCGTTTACTGGTTGAAATCCCTATTCCAGGATCCCATTCAGGGACGCAATGGTCGGGATTTGCCCGTTTGCCTGGGGTTTGCCTTTTTGGGGTTTGGGGCACTCGAAGATTTCGTGTTAGAGGGCGGGTACGGAAACAACAGAGAGAATTTCCCAACGAGCAGTCTGCAGATCAATATCACATTGTATAATGTATATGACCTAGATGTATATGACCTAGTAACTTATAATACCGCTTCCTTAATTTATCAGATAATTCACAACACACTCAATTTAACTACAGTATGTCTTCGTCACTCATTACGCACGAACACGTCTACTACAAGACATCGGCTCTTGCTTCCTACAATACATACAAATTATGGTCGACAAACGTTGCAATTTACGGGTCCTTATCTGTGGAATAGTCTTGAATATAACGTTCAAATTTCACCTACACTTCATGCCTTTCAGAAACAATTAAAACATTTTCTACTAAATTCAACCTAGTCTACATTCTTTAGTGCTGTGGTTTGTGTTTTTCTTTTCTAATTATAACATGTTTATTTGATATTGTCACTAGTATCCAGTGCCTACTGCTGTAACATGCTTATTGTCATATAGTTGCGTTATTTGTTGCTGTCATCTACGTCATATGTAATAGCTTATAGTGGTCGGGACCCTTAAACAAATTTTGTTGGGTCCCTGAAATTGTCTGTTTGTATTTCATGTTTTATGCTAAATAAATACTTTCTTTGTTTCTTTCATTATTGTGAAGACTACATACGGCTCTCTTCATCGCATCGTGAACTTTCCACGGAACATACTCGGGACCAGACACGCGCACTCTAAACACACTCCCCCCCCCCCCCCCCCCCCCCCCCTCCCCACACCTTCCACGCCTTACTTGATGGAATGTGACGAAGCCACCCTTTTGAAGTACCACTAATTGTCCTAACTCTCTCGCGATCACCTAGCGCGCGCTGAATGTCTTTTCAATTGTAGCACATATCTACCCTTCCCTTTTAATCTCATACCCCCCTACACCTGGAGTACCCTCCTGCTCTCGGCTCCTGCTTTCTGTGATGGGAGAATGGGAGACAGATGAGATTCCTCGGCGCTCTTAAGTTTTCCGAACACAGCTGGCTGGCTGCACTGTTGCGCAATCTGCACCCGTAGGATAATGAGGTCTAATCTCAGCTCGTCATTAATGACCTGCAAATGCATACAATGCAACGCACGTTTCGTGCACTTAGCCACGCTGAAATCCTTCATACGCTCTTTACTTTTCTTCGCAAGCAACCTTCACAGCACTCGAAATAATAAAAGCTGCGTTTCAGGGAACGAGTCACTTTATCACTCCGCACTCATGACCGGCATGCTAAGCGGGCGTCATTTATCTATTTTCCAGTCTCTGCGCGGCATAAGGACCATCCGTTATCCCATTTTACGTACGCCTTCACAAGAGCACGTCAACCTGCTTTTACGATCTGCGACACTGCGAATCCGTTATTATTCGAATCCGTCGGGCACTAAACGAAACCGGCCACCTACGTGGAGAGCCTGCCGTGCGCGATAATTAATCTTCATTTGAGTGGGCGAAAAAAATGGAGGTATACATCTGAATGTAAGCCTTACTGGTCCTCCACAAACCGTAGCTCTGATAAATTGGGGTCTAATAAAAGCAACGTATCTTTCATTATTATTGTTATTTTATTTATTAGTACCTCAAAGGCCCACTACGGGCATTACATGAGGGGTGGGCTAACATATCATTTAATTAAATCAGTGATGAATGATGTGAAGGATTCCAAGCCAGGATGGATGAAAGCTTAAGCGGGCAGGTCTTTCCAATCTCTTGCGGTCTGGGAGAGGAATGATTTCAGGTGCGCAGAAGTGGATGGTCGGGGTGTAAGAAAAGCTTTCGGATGACTGATGCGAAGTGAAAGGCGGTGTGCAGGGGTGATAACGGAATGACTCAAATGCGAATGATAAAACCCGTGGAAAAGGCAGAGTCTGGCTATCTTTCGACGGGATTCAAGGCTGGGGAGGTTAGCTTTCGTTTTCAATGCTCTTACGCTCGTATGATATGGATAATCAGAATATACGAATCTTATCGCCTGGCTCTGGACGTACTCAAGGGTTTTGGCTAGGTTAATTTGTTGGGGGTCCCAGGTTGAGCATGAATATTCAAGTTTAGGACGGACAAGAGTTAAATAGGCGGACAGTTTTACGGAAGCAGGTGCCAAACGCAAGTTACGCCTTAGATAACCAAGAACACAGCTAGCTTCGTTGGTTATGTTCATTATGTGGGTGGTCCAAGAGAGGTCCTGTGTTAGGCTGATACCTAAATATTTATATGAAGATGCGTGGGATATCATGGAATCGCGAAGGGTGTAGTTAGGAGTAGGATACGATTGACGACTAGGAAATGACACTAGAGTTGTTTTTATTAAAGTTTAAAGACATTAGCCAGTTTGCGCACCACTCTTCCACAAGTTTTGTGTCGCACTGCAGATGGTAAGTGTCGTGATGCTCCGGTAGATGACGCAGTCGTCGGCGAAAAAACGAACGGTGGAAGATAGATTACTTGGGAGGTCGATGATGCATGCTAATAATAGAGGCCCCAAAACAGTGCCTTGTGGCACGCCTGAGGTAACAGGGCAGATGGAAGATGCGCAATTGTTAGCCCATACAAACTGTTGGCGGTTAGTCAAAACATTTTGGAGCCAGTCATGTACTTGTTGGTTCAGGTTTAGGCGTGAAAGTTTTAATAAGAGGCATTGATGGGAAACTTTGTCCAAAGCTTTTTCAAAGTCTAAGAGCGTCCGCGGGTGTGTTCGTGTCCATACTGGAACTGTTGTCGTGAGCAAAGAGAGTTGGGTAGAGCAGGATAGGTTTTTCAGGAATCCGTACTGAGAAGGGTCAGAAAGTTGACAGACTGCAAGAAGGTCATGATGTGCGAGTAAATTAAGTGCTCCATTAATTTAGAGGGAACGCTAGTGAGGTAGATGGGACGGCTGTTCTCACTAGATGATGGGGGGCCTTTTTTGTGCACTGGAATTATTTTCCCCACATTAGAGTCGTGGGGTACAATACCAGACCCGAGTCATTGCTGGAAGATACGGCAACATCGGGTTTGGTGCATTAGTTGCCTAGCCACCATAAAACCAAACCCGACACATTTATTACTCTTCCGATTTGCGCTTTACGTCGTACAAAGACTAACGATGTCGATGAGATTACAGTAGCCGTACAGAGCGGACAGAGCTGCAATTCGATACTACCGGTGACGTCATAGACTACCGCGCCTTTTCTCTGCTCGCGGGGAACACACCATATTGTGGAATACACAGGTAGATAGGACATGCTGCCAATAACTTGGTCTGCTTATTGGGCACCATCCGTTGGCGGGGTTCCATCATGCACACTTACCATCTCGCCAGTAAGCATTGTTATTGTTGTTAACTTCCTCCGCACTTCTCATGGGATGTCCATAGAATACCTCGTATTCAGGGCAGGCTATCTCATTTTCGTCCGCTCAGTTAACTTCATTAACCGGCCCTAATTCCTATGTGACCAAGTATGCAGCGTACGCTAGACATGTCAATCTATAAAGGGTAAGAAGTGGGTGCTCTCCGGGAGTGCTTGGGCCTGGAATTCTGTCCCCGCCACCTTTAGTGCCGCGTTTTGCATAAGGCGAGTATGGCTTGGAGTGCATTCTATAGAATGGACGTAAGAAGAGAGAAATACGTCCAGCCAACACTCTGATCGCTCTTCGGACAGCCACACCCTACCAGCTATATTGCAGTTTTTTTAAGAGATCTTTATTGGCTCAGGGCATAAAAGGGTATGTAATGATGGATGACGAAGATGCTTAAATAAATGAAAAAAAAAATGGCTGAGGCTTAACTTGGTTAAGCCTGGAGAAATGCACAACCACAGCGACGGCGCGAGGTGGGCCCCCGTTTCTCCACTGTCGTGACGTCATCGTGTCACGTGGTGTGACGTCATGTATCACGTGTTTTAGAGGCGCACAACCACAGCGACGGCGCGAGGTGGGCCCCCGTTTCTCCACTGGCGTGACGTCATCGTGTCCCGTGGTGTGACGTCATTTTCTCCACTGTCGTGACGTCATCGTGTCACGTGATGTGACGTCATGTATCACGTGATTTGGAGGCGCACAACCACAGCGACGGCGCGCGGTGGGCCCCCGTTTCTCCACTGTCGTGACGCCATCGTGTCACGTGGTGTGACGTCATGTATCACGTGATTTGGAGGCGCATAACCACGGTGAAGGGCTGAAGTGGTAGCTAAAGTAGTATGCTTAGCATAAAAGGCTCTATGATCTACTTTGAAGTCGAGGAGTGAACGATGATGTGGTCCCCGAGTCCAAGCGGTGTAAGAATCAGGATTGTTCGGCGTAAGACCCGCTGCCGCCAGGTGCCGAATTCTTGTCGGCTTCAGCGCCAGGGCAAACCTACAGCAGGTGGAGAATATCGGTCTCAGTATTTCTGTTCTTCGGAGGCTAATATTCGGGAAATACGTTGAACAATTAGCTAACAGTCCTGTCATGTGCTCTTGTCTCTCTGGCAGTGGTTTGCGGAGCTTTAGGAGAGGACCACACATTAGAGCTATCACACATTAACACGCACATGAAAACAAAACACTATCGTTGCTAAGTAATCTGTACAGACGTTACATCAATGTTTGGGGGTGCTTTCTTGGGACGAAAATGGAGGTATACGGCAGCTGCAAACATAACCAACAATTCTGGAGAAAAACATTTTTGAATGGGAGTCAATTTAAGAAAGCAATTTTTTTCATGTATTGTAAGATTTCACTATAACAATCAATATATCTGCAGATCTCCCGTCGGCACTCCTGCATTTTTTTTGCTATTAACGTTTTTTCTGCCATCAAAAGTGTTCCCCATTGGTTTTCTATGGTAGTTCTTAACTGCTCGATACCAGTGGTGGAAACACTCTATTTTGCCACACGTCGAAAAAACAGACCATTACCTTCAACATTTCTTCAACATTTCAAAAAATTTTCTTCAAAAATGCTGGACGTGCATAGAACAAGCGCCGATTTCGTTTCTTGACGCAGGTAGGTTGAGCTCCTCAACTTTTCCTAAAAGGTCGGACGATGTAGTACACTCGAGCCCGGATATATACAGAATTATTTTTATGTAGAACAGTCGGAACACCCCTTTCAAACTATCGTGCAAAATTATAACGCTATTTGCGTTTGTCGAACTTCCATTCAGTGGAACACTCCATATAACGAAAGGTGCGCCGCGCCCTTCCAAGCGGCACTCGTCCCAACAACGTCTTTCGATCACTTTCGCGAGCGAAGTCTGGTCGGCTGAGCAATCTTAGACACCTTCTGGCAGCGCTCTCTAGCCCTGTGAAGCCCGTGGCGAGGTGAACATGGGGGTGTCCTTGAAGGCCACCTTCTGTGTTGTGCACCCATTTTCCAGGGCACATCGCTGCCATGAGGGGAAACGGACCTGACTAACTGAAGCCCAGCGTCGGCCCTTGCCTGGCGTGCTTCGTTCGATTCACTGCCGGTTGCATTGCGGAAACCATCTTATTAAGGCGAAAGCTTTTAATGGCTCATACTGTCGTCCGTTTACAAAGCGTGTCACACGCGTTTAGCTCGGGAACTAAAGAAAGATAGAAGAAAACCAATGGTTGCTTCAGATAGAGTAGGGAAAAAATGAACCTAGAAGCCAAGTTTGATGACTGTAGGTTGATTAGGTAATTCATTATAGGCAAACGTCAAAATTGCGTCGAAATACCGCAGACGTTGATACAGCCGCGGCAACGGTGTGACGTCACATTCACCGTAAGCCGTCACGGCATAGCAAAAATTGTCGCAGAGTGGTCGGAAAAACGCCGGATTTGTGTCAAATTAGTTGGGAAAATGTGCAGTTAAGCCTAATTAACACTTAAGATCCCCGAGACAGAGAGAGAGAGAGAGAAACAACTTTATTGCCATAGATTGGCGGGATTTAGGGCAGGTTGGCTTGGTGTGGCCCCCAGGTGGGGGCGACTTCCTGGGCCCACGAAATGAGTGCCAGTTGGATGCTCTTGTCTGGCCTTCTGAGGAGTTGGTTCCAT
Source organism: Amblyomma mixtum (assembly GCF_055824585.1). Taxonomy (NCBI): domain Eukaryota; kingdom Metazoa; phylum Arthropoda; class Arachnida; order Ixodida; family Ixodidae; genus Amblyomma; species Amblyomma mixtum. Next base: position 30,091,127 of record NC_143012.1, on the reverse strand, counting down.
CCGTCTTCGGAGGGAGCTGGCAGTAAGGTTCGAGGGGGCGGATTTCCCGCGCAACCCCAGAGGATGTGAGCCTGGGTGGCGATTTCTCCCTGGTAACAATTTTGGCAGACGGGGTCGTATTCCCCGTCTGTGATGAGTGAAAGTCTAGAATGGCTAAGGATGGAGTGTGTCTGCAACCTGCGGAGCAAGGTGGCTTGCGCTCGATTCAAGTCGGGGTGTGGAGGCGGGAACTGGCGTCTCATCTCTCTGTAGAGGTTGGTAATTTCGGCAAAGGTCTGGGGAGCCTCGGCAAGAGCGTCTGGGTCCGTGGGGCCGGCCGCCCGGTTGGTTAGTCCTCGGGCTAGTCGGTCGACCCCTTCGTTTCCAGAGTTTCCCGCGTGGGCGGGTACCCAGACCAGATTGATCTTATGGTCGGGAGTGCAGCCGCGAAGAATGCGTGCAGCGGGGTGGCAGATAAAACCTGCCGAGTAATTTTGTATAGCTCTTTTGGAGTCGCTGAGGACTGTGCGCGTACGTGGGTCAGCGATGGCCAGCGCGATGGCGGTTTCTTCTGCCGCTGTCGGAGAGTGAGCTACTACTGTGGCGGCGGTGACGATAGTAGACTGTGGCATGGTTGCACAAGCCACGAATGTGTTTGCACTTTGCCGTGCAGCATCTACGTATATTGCGTGTTCGTCGGCAAGGTATGTGGCATCTAGTGCTTGGGCTTTCAGCTGACGGCGCGTATCATGGCGGCCAGGTAGCAGGTTTTTGGGGATTGGTTTTATAACTAGGCGGCTATAGACCCCTATCGGAATGGGCGTCGTGGGGTGGACGTCGCCTATGGGGTTGATGTTGAGACGGTCAAGTATGAGCCGCCCGTGTTTAGTGCGTGAGAGGCGGTGGATTTGGGCGGTCTTGTGTGCCTCTATGAGTTCTGTGAGCGTGTTGTAGATGCCGAGTTGGAGGAGGTGCTGTGTGCTGGCGTACTGAGGTAGCCCCATTGCCGCTTTGTACGCTGCACGTATAATGCTGTCCACAGCTTCCTCGTCCTTCCGGCGGAGGTGATAGTAGGGGTAGGAGTAGACTATCCTGCTAATGAGGAAAGCTTGCGTGAGCCGACAGAGGTCATCCTCCTTCATACCTCTCCGGCGGGTGCTGATGCGGCGGATAAGGCCGTTGATCTGATTGGCTGTGGTGCGGAGGCGCTGAATGGCCTCCGAGTTTTGCGTGTTGTTCTGTATTAACATACCCAGAACGCGGATGGTGCGAACCGGAGGTATGGGATGGGTGTCGACTTGAAGCACAATAGGTTCTTGCGGGTCGGGTACGGGCAGGCGAGCTCGTCTGTCCCTGATGACTAGTAATTCGGACTTCGTGGAGGAGCATGTGAGCCCGTTCGCCTGTACAAAGGAGTGTACTTTATTGATTGCTGTTTGGAGGAAGTTTTGGATTTCCCCGTCAGAGCCAGAGTTGGTCCACAGGGTAATGTCATCGGCATATATTGAGTGTTTAATGTGAGGTATCTCTTCCAGGAGCGGAGGGAGGCCTCTCATTGTAGTGTTGAAAAGGAACGGAGATAGGACTGCTCCTTGTGGTGTTCCTCGGGTGCCTAGTGTGATCTTCTCGCTGTGGAGGTCTGCAATGTGAAGTTCTGCTGTGCGGTTATGAAGAAAGTCGGCGATGTAGTTGTAAGTGCGAGTGCCTACATTCATTTGTGAGAGGTTTGCCAGGATGGAAGCATGTGACACGTTGTCGAAAGCCTTGCTGACATCTAGGCTTAGGATGGTTCGTGTAGCTCGGATGGGTCTCGGATCGAGGATGTCGTGTTGGATTTGCCACATAATGTCTTGAGTGGAGAGGCCGGTCCTGAAGCCGATCATAGTGGGGGGGAAAAGGTCCTCTTGGTCTACGTGAGTGTGGAGTCTATGAGTATGACGTGTTCCATGACCTTTCCCAGGCAGGACGTGAGCGAGATGGGCCGAAGGTTGCCCAGCTCGAGTCGTTTGCCTGGCTTAAGTATGAAAATCACTTTGGCATGCTTCCAAGTCTCTGGAAGGCGACCCTCATGCCAGTGTTGGTTGAAGAGGTCCGTGAGTGCCTCGACGGACTGATCTTCGAGGTTACGAAGCATCTTGTTTGTGATGTGGTCGTCGCCAGCGGCCGCGGTGGTTTTAATCTGGTTGAGGGCGGCGCGGACTTCTCCTGCCGTGATGTCGGCGTCCATGTTGGTGTTCTGAGCACCCGTGTATCCTGAAGGGATGGGAATTTCAGTGGAAGTATTGATGTATTTGTCTTTCAGGGTAGCGAGGAGTTCCTCATTTAGATGCATAATTTGAGTATCGATATAGCCACGGTAACGGTGTGACGTCACATCCACCGGAAGTCGTCACGGCATAGTGTCCTCGGCTTCCGCCTCTCAACACTTTAGTTGTTTAAGTATCCTTGCAATTTTTTATCGTGTACTGGTAACAATATTAGACTCCTTAGGTTACGCAGTGGCTGGTTCCAAAGCGTCGTGCGATGCGTGTTCAATGCGAAGCCGTTTTGCAACGCGTAGCAAGTGGTACGCTGTCAATACGCTGGCAGGCGACACGTCGCTGCAAGATGCGCGTTGCTAGCATTGGTACAATGTATTCTTGCTTGTGGCCTGCAAGTAAGCTTATCTATCGTAATTTTTTCGATATCAAATTATCTATATATCTAACTATTTCGCGACCCCCTTAGAGTTCGATATATCCGGTTCTTGTCAGCACGGTTTGCGGAACAATTTTTTTCTTGTACGACTCAGCTTTTGTGCAATTAATATCATAGTATCGTGCTTAGACAGTATATTTATAACTGAACGTAATTAAGGCTTTTCTAAAGCCTTGCATAAGGTCTGGAATGCATTACTCCTCCTTAAAGACACTTAAAATATTGGAACCTTAGTTTCGTATCGGGAAAATAACTCGATCTTTAGTTCTTGTCAGCACTGATTTGGGAAGAATTTTTGTACGACTGAGCTTTTGTGTAACTAATATCATAGCGTCGTCCTTAGACAATGGATTTATGAATTACCTTACTTTCATCGATTTTCAATCCTTAAAATCACTACGATGTGGCTTAACATCCGGTGCTCCTCAAGGTAGTCAGCTGTGGGCTCTTTACTACTTCCAATTTATATTAACCACCTTGAGATTGGAATTAACTCTTCTATTGAACTGTTTGGCGGCAACTGTGGTCTTTTCGTGCAATGATCTACTTGATAGTACCCTCCATCAATTCGATCTTAGTCTTTTATTTGGTGTCAAGGATAGCTAATGATTTTTAACCCATCGAAGTGTAAATATATACCCGCCTCACCCTGTCTAACCCGCCTTAAGTGCTCGGTTACAATAATAATTGAGTCTCACTAGAAGGGGCACAAACACGAGCGCTCGTGTGTGTGTTCGTGTTCCTCCCTCCCATCTTTTATCTGCGCAAAGTTTTCCTGAATATATCGCTGCACCAACTGGCCCAACGTTCTGCTCTGCTAAATTTAAACAGGATTTTATTTTCTTCGCTCCCATATCAAGTGTTGATTGTCCGCATAAAGTTTCCATCTATGTAAACCAAATGTGCTTCACATTTCCTTTTTTACCGAAGGACAACACAGAGGTGAACAGTCTTCTATTCTTTATTGCCTGCCTTTAAGAGACGTCATCCTTAAAGACAACCATCATCAAGCAAATCATAGATCAAAATATGCAATATGATTTGCAATATGGTTTGCATCTTTCCGGTCTTTACCTGGAATGTATAATTTTTTCTTCTCCCATGTACACCCACCCCCCTCTATAACACCCTCTGGGACCTGAGAGTATTGCAATACATAAATAAATACGTAAACACGAGGCAGGAATATCAGCTGCCAAGCGACGGCGCGCTCTTCGCGGATAAGTTTGGCTTCGAAGAGGTGATCAGTTTTTGCGGGAGCCAACAAACGAAAGAGACGACGTCTAGTCATCAGCGCATCCGTCGAAGTGGAGATTATGTTTGCTGCTAACAAACCGTAATCTGGCAGGTGAACAAATACCCGTCCAATCCCCCCCCCCCCCCCCCCCAAACACACATACACTTTCTTCATAAGCTCCCCTATCACGTGGTCATTCGTAAATTTAACCAGGAAGCCAGCCGCTTAGGTATGCAGTCCTCTTAGTCGAGAGCTTTAAGACCAACGTGCTTGCGGCCGAGGCTGGCGAATATCTGGTCCAGCGTAGTGTCGCTGACGTAAAAAAAGTGGAACTTGTGCTGCCGCTTCAGGAACAGTAGGCGGTCGAACGTTTCGCAGAGGCTAGCCGGTGGCTCAGCAATGCGAAACTCCAGAATACCTTCGTAGCATCGCACCAGGGCACACGTCGGGAAGTGGTTCATCGTTTCCATTACAATAAGTCGCTGGTGCTCCAGGTCATACTTGCGGTCGGGGAACGTGTAGATGGTGATCGTGGTGCCATGGCAGTACTTGTCGCTGAGTTCCTTCACCGAGCCAATGCACTCTACGCGACCGGCCGCGAGGATGGCGATCCGGTCGCAGACGCTCTCGTACAGGTGCATGTGCTCGCACGTCAGCACCACGGTGCTGTACTGGCGCAGGCATTCCAGCACCCGACGCACCAAAGCACGCGTCTGCGTGTCCAAGTCCGGAAGGTCCAGGAGGTAGAGCCTGGGGAAGGCCATCAGCGCCAGGGCCAGGGACAGCTGAAACCGGGCGCCCACGCCGTACGACGCGATGGCCGCGTCCGGCTCGACGAGGTCCACGATGCGCAGGAGAGACCTCGTGACACGAGGCACATCCTGGACTCCACGGAGGGCGGCGAGCAGGCAGATCATCTCTCGGCCCGTGAGCGTCTCCAGGAAGCCCCCGGCGTACGGAACGTAGCCTACGTTGTGTAGCCACTGTCGGTAGTGGCGGGTGAGGGACATGGGGCCCATGAAGGCGTCCCCGGACGTCGGGAACAGCTCGCCTCCGAGAACGCCGACGAGCGTGGTCTTGCCGGTGCCCAGGACGCCCACGAAGCCGATACACTCTCCTCGACGCACCGAGAAGGTGACGTTGTCGATTGCAAAGCGCGGCCGGATGAAGCCGTACGTCTTGCTCAAACCCCGCACGAGCAGTGCGTGGTGTTCGAGGTCGTGGTTGTTGTAGATGTCCTCTACCTGCTGCCTCTCCTTCGCCACTTCTTCGTCCTCTGAAGTGTCTAGGGACGCTTTGCTCAGGGCGGCCGGCTCGCGGGTGCTAAAATATGACCAGAGGCGCTGAAGAAGATCCGAATCGAGGAAGTTGACCAAGGCGAAGCAAATGCAGCCCTCGAGGAAGAGGGAAAGGAATTCGTAGAGGCCCGTGTTCAGCCCGATGCTAAAGGGTTGCAGGCGGTCGGCGGAATCTGCGGTGAGAATCAACTGTTATTAGCTGCGTTAGTGTATAGAAAAACTGGCCCAAGGGATGTGTGTGTGTGTGTGGGGGGGGGGGGTGTTAGAGTTAAGGAGCGTCAGGTAGCTGCATCGGTTACATTATGAGAACTGTTGATGTCTGACTTCCAGTTTTGACTAGAAAACGAGTCAATTCAACCACGTAGGATTAAAACAGATTGATTGAAGTGAATCAGTTGGATTTGTTTGAATTTCTTGAATATAGATAGGTTTAAATTAATATGCACCATAATGCCTTTTATGTTCCACAGGGTGACCCGCCACGATGGGTCTGTCATGGCGGTCGTCTATTGAGCGTAAGGGCGCGGGATAAAACTCCCTCTGCTGAACCCGCGTTTGATGGTAAAAAATAGAAACTCTCCGTTTGCTGTAAGATGTGAGCGCATGTAAAAAGCTTCAAATGGCCGAATTAAGCCAGTACTCCATGTACTAAGGCGATCGTTCTTTGTTTTCACTTCCACCTTACTTACTTCCCTCAAGAAACGGTTAAGTGTCCATCGATATGTGAGGTAGTTACTGCGTCTTTCATTTGCTCAAAAAACTAATTTACATTCTTTTAGAGCAGACACACTAGTTAGGCAGTAAAAGGCGCACCTCCTTCATATTTTTCCTGCTGTTGTTTCTGTGACTGCACGAAGAAAACACATTTCGTCACAGTGCAACCACCCATTGCAACATCCTTCTTTTTACGCATGTTCTGCAAAACTCATGGGTGTCTCATCTGGTGGCGCTTGGCAACAACTGTACAGGTCCAGGTGTGAAACACGCGAGCACATTACGTACAGGCGTTCTTGAGCGGCGGGCAACATTCCTCCAGCCTCTGCGTGAAGTGCACGAAGTCTTCTCGGCAGTACTGCTTCAGCGAGAGGCCGTCTTCCGAACAGATTAGGTGCTCCTTGCGAAGCAGGATGAGTTTGGTCTGCGATGCAATAAAAGGGGCCAAAGGAAAGGCGTAAGAACACAGAAAAGTTACAGGGCGCACTCCAGGAACTTGCGTGAGAATAACGCGAAAGAACTTGAATCATATTCGAATTCCATTCGAACTGTATTTCAGTTCTCTCTAAATGCCATTCCACTTCTATTCCAATCTATTTCAAGTATATCCTAATTCTATTCAATTACATTCTAATTTTGTTCCAATTCTATTAAAATTATATTCTACTCCATTTTAGTCGGTGCAGTTCTAAGCACCAGTATGAATTATTAGTGGTGAAAAGTTTTGTAACGCCGCTATTTTTTGGTCGATGCCGGGTATTCATCTCGATGAGCCAGCTAATGGTTTAGGGAGCATGCCTCCCCTGTTTATGTTTATGGTTTAGAAGTGTTCATCATCCCAAAGCGACCCAGGCTATGAGGGACGCCGTAGTGAAGGGCTCCGGAAATTTCGACCACCTGGGGTTCTTTAACGCCAGGGTCTTTAACCCCCATAATCCATAAACATAAACAGGGGAGGCATGCTTCCTAAATCATTAGTTGGTTCATCGTGATGAATTCCCGGCATCGACCAAAAAGTAGCGGTGTTACAATACTTTTCATTGGTCGAAACGGCGTGACGTCATCAAAGGTGGGAAAATACGATATGTTAACCACTAATAGTCCGTACTAGTGCTTACAACTGCACCGAATAAAATTGAGTAGAATATAACTAGAATAGAATTAGAAAAAACAGGAAAAGTTTTCCTGGTTGAAGTATTTAATGGTGTTACGCCTAAACGATGCGAAAATGCTGCTCCCCTGTTTATGTGTCCGGCAGGGCCCAAACATGGCCTGTCTATAACTCCAGGAAAAAACTAGCCAGCTAGGTCCGTATATTCATGAGGTCTCAAGCCTGTTGGCCAATACTACCTTCGAGCAGCAGATTGACACGGAAGTCTTTGGTCTCGATATAGTAGAGAGATGACAGTGACACCTCACACTTCCCGCGTTCGCGTGTGGATTCTTGGCCGCCCATGGATTTGTTCTAACAGTGGTGCCTCAGTGCCAGCGTCACTTTAAAATTTAGACATGAAAAAAGCCTCCGATTCCTGGTTTAAGTACTTAATGGTGTTACGCCTAAAAGATGCCGAAATGCTGCTCCCCACAAAGATATTTCGCTATAGCTAAATTCACACATTTCCCCAGACTGGCACAGATGGCCATCCTGTTTTTTGTCGAGTTTCACTGGTTCTGATCGGTAACACAATTAATAGTCAACCCTTTGGTCAAGTACCCAATATGTTTTAAAAGAGAGTTATGTAAATACTCTTCATCTAAAAAAAAGTGCCATGTTATTAATTCAAAAGTGCCTGCTCGAGCTCCGCCTCGTACTTTCTGAGTTTGCAAAAAGCGGCCGGCTTTTTTCTTCACCTTAAACGTTGTCATAGCGAGAGACGCGTGGTCTTAAGACGCAGACAGTATCATACAAACGCGCCTCTCGAATGCTATGTGCGCTTCTTTCTTTGTACGAGTTATAATTATTAAAGGCGCGATAACTGTACGGCTTATTGTGTGTGGTCCCTTAGACCGTAGTCGTCAAAGGAACGATTAAAGAATGGCTAAAAAGGGGCAAAGGTACTAAATAAAACGGGGTGGGGGAGGCAACGCTTACGCTGGCTATCGTTCAGTTTCACAACGTACGCAGCATAGCGTTAAAGTATTCAATTATTCTATCTTTAACCTTTTCGACAAACTTGCCCCCAAAATGGCTACGCACTGCACTTCTGCATCAGCAGGCTTTGTCGGAACAAGACCGACTCACATTTTCTTAATATCAGCAAATACTTGAGAAAATTATTTGCGTTTGTGAGCGTGACAACGCGGGTGGCGCGTTGATAATGACGCTGATTTTTAAATGTTGAAATTCATTTCAGGACCCACTTTCGCGTTAGTACTGCAGAAGTGACCCGTATGAAAATACAGCCCATCTGTGTCTAATAATATAATATGCATTGCGTAATCAACCTTGTGTAGGGTACACAGTGCGCAGAACCGCGTAGGTGGGTGGAGAGATTATCCGTGCGATTTAGGTTATCTGGAAGAACATGAACACCAAGAAGAAGAAGTGAAAGGTGAAAAAATTTGCTCAGGTTCGCCCTGACGTGAGCGTAGTAGACGAGCGAAAGCAAAGGCGGTGGTATCTAAGCGAAGAATGGTGTGACGTCATTGCTACGTCCTCGCGTGAAGAAACACAAGTTCAAAGGTCAGGCGACCACTAGTCAACGGTCACGTGTTTGCGGGTCATTAGCTACGACCATACCATACAGGCATATCTTGTCTATGCGCAGCAAGACACACAGTCATACCATGTTAGTCTTGGGGGAAGTGGTGGTGGTGTAAAACATTTATTTATACTATATACAAGAGAGGTATTGCTTGGACCGTGCCTCAAGGGCCCGGCCCTCACAATCACTAGGAGGGATCCCTAGTCCGGGACTCCTGTGGCCTCCACGGCGGCCCGGGTTCTTGTCACCAGGGCTCGTTGGTCCTGGAGAGTTGAGCACCCGAGCAGGGCAGCCTCCCAGTCTTCTCGGGTGGGGTGGGGTGGGAAAGCAGGATGGCAGGGCATGCCCACACCATGTGACACGTGTCCGCAAACACTTCCCCACAGTGTGAACACTCGCCCGAAAAGGCCGAATTGAAATGTTTGAGCACTGCCGGGCACAGTACCGTGTTGGTGTAGAGGCGAAGAAGCCAACGCTCCTCGGCCTTCTTGAGGCCTTTACAGGGGGGTGGGTATCGGCCGTGAGCGTTTTGATACAGGAGAGAGATCGCCCGAAAAGTAATAGCCGGATTAAAATCAGTAGCCGGATCAGGCGGCGAGAGAGGCGATGCCCGGTGGTTAAGTGCGCGGCCGGTAGTGTCCGCTACCTTATTTCCCTCTATCCCCGCATTTGCCGGGGCCCAGATGATGGTGCGCCGGGTTGGGAAATCCCGGTACTCACATCTGTGTAAAATTTGGAAGGCACGATTTGGAATTTGGCCCTGTTCAAAATTGCGGCAAGCTTCCCTTGAGTCGGTGATAATGACTCGGGACGCTGGATCCGCAGGTGCAAGTGCGATAGCAACTTCCTCCGCGATGTAATGTTGGGGGCACGGAAGGTGAGGCCCTGAACTGGATTGTTTTGGTGGACAACGGCAGTGGTGTACCAACCCCCATGGTGTGGACCGGCCGCGTCCGTGTAAAATACCCCTGGTCGAGCACCATACTGCTCGGAAATGGCCTCCGCTCGCGCGAGGCGGCGCCCATCATGGGCATCTTTTGTCATGTTATTGGGGAGGGGGCTAACCTTTAGTGCGAAGCGCCAGGCCTCGGGCATGGATACCCGCTTCTCCTCTTGGGTTGTGTAATTGATGTGGAGGCGGGTCTGTAGGCGGCTACCCGCACGTGTTTTGCTTAATCGCAAGTATTCATTGCTGAGATGAGCCTCGCGCAGCTCCCCAAAGGTGTTCGTCATCCCCAGGCCGAGGAGACGTTGGCTGGATGTTGCAATTGGGAGGTCAAGAGCTCTCTTAGATTTTTCGGAGAATCGCTTCGAGAGCGTTCTCATTGCGCGCTTGGTTTGACCTTGGTCGAGCTTCAAGGTCAAACGCGCGAAGCCCGGCGAAACTCTGAGTTGTACCTCTAGTAGTAGAATTTTCGCTCTAAAAGAACATGGTGTCGAAAGATTTACACGGGCTTGCGTGGCCAATCGATGGCAATAGATCTCTGCAGAACTTGCATTTAACGTTTTAGTTTTTCCGCCACTGATTACCCAACAGAGAGCGGAGAACGGAAATCGAAGCATGTGCAGTGAAGAACACTTACGATGCCCCTGTTGGCGTGGTAGGTAGGCACCCAACGGAAGGGCAGCGTCATGAGGCTCCGTAGCCCTGGTCGGTCGCTAGGCGAGAACACAAACAGGTCCACGGCGGCGGAAAACAGGGAACCCAGCACTCCTGCGCAGCCCAGGTGGTGACTTGGGGAAAAGTCTCCGCACCCTCTATAGTCGAATGCGACTCCAGAACGCAGCGGCTTTTCCCCGTCAAAGGAACCCCTTCCAGCCAATGGCGTCGGCCGATTCTCATGATCCTGCTAACGTGACAATGCAGTGAGCGGCGCCGCAATGCAGAGAGGAATCTATCCCTGACCCTAGAGGGAAGGGGTTATCCCCTTCGGGATTATCCCCTTCCATCTACGATTCCCTGCTTTGTTAGCAGGGTCATGAAAATCCCTCGACGCCATTGGCTGGAAGCGAGTCCTTTGACGGGGATAAGCCGCTTTGTTCTTGAGTTGTATCGGACTATACGACAGAAAGCACCAGCACAGAGCTGCGCGTTAAACAGAGCAAGTTCAGCAGCCGCAACGGAAAAAAATCTGCGGCAGGCATGAGTTTAACGGTCTGATTTGCGCCAGTGCTTCAGTGTACGCACTTTATAATATACTGAGTGATTTTTTTAACGTTTCAGATTTTGCATTTTGAAAGCTGCAAGAAATACGTCGGTTCGGTCTGTGAAGCTTGATTGTACAGGAATGCGAACATTGTGTATGTGATAGAGTTCAATAACCCCTCATGTAAAGCCCTCACCCAAGGGCCCTTGATGTATCTGTAATAAATAGATAAATTATACGATTACTTGACTAAAATCGACGAATCACCTTGTTTGCTTTTGATTTTAAAAGACAAGATTATACTCCGAAATTAAAGGCCGTCAATTGCGAAGGGGAGCCCGGCAATTAAACTTTCGTAATCGTCAGTCTGGTTCGATGTATCGAACGTGAATAATACGCATTTGACAGCTTGTTGAGCTGGCTTTTCCACATTACATATAAAAAGGTGTTACTGCGCGTAGTATCTTTACCGAAATTAAGTCAACTCCTTATACATCATCAAATACACAGACGACGCTTGCATTTGATGCATTGGACGTGCTAGCGACGATATTTTATAAATATGCAATGCGTGAAAAGCAAACTCAGTGGACTTTCTAATGGAAAGTCTTCAGGTTCGATATTTGGAATCACATTGCCGATTAATAAATGTTCACGGCCTTCAATTTCGCAATGCAATCATGTGCCATTAAATAAAGATCAAATTTGATTCGTTAATATTAGTTACTTAATGACAAAACATTGTACAATCCTTGCTGTACAATCAACCTGCCCAGATTTCATCGATTTATATCAGTCACCTGCCACTGGGGGTAGGGTGCCCCTACCACATGCCATAGGATTCGGAAGACAAACTTCGGCGAAATCTGGGGGGGGGGGGGGGGGGATGGACTGCTAACGAACTAAAAATCAACCAAATTGTTGAAATCGGTTCGTTATAGTCTTCAGCCTAATGAATATTAGAAGGAACTGGCTTCGGTGGGACCGGCGCATACAGCGCTTAAACCAACTGCTTCCCTAGACGGCATTGTGGCATACACAACTTTCCACGTCTGTTGTCATCTCAGTGGAAACAATGGGTGCAAAGTGGTCACAGGTGTTTTTGCCATGAGCATTTGCGAAATGGAGTGTCCCCCGTGGATATCTCAGTGGCATTTCTCGAGGACACCTGAATAAGAACTCACCACCAACGAGGTACATGCCGGCAATCGTGTAGAAGGCCTTGGATGCGTTGTCAAACCAAAACGAGAACAAGTAGGCTAAACTGATGGCCACGAAAGTGTACATCAGGAAGATGACAAATATGGCATCTGAAACGAAGAAAGAGCGAAAGTGCAGTCGATGAAGTTTTCCGTTTTTATTCCCCCTTCCCCCTCTTACGTCCACGGTCTACGTTCAGGGACACGGCGGATGACCAAAGGAGGGCTTAAAAAACTATGGGGGCACTTTGGCAGCCTAAAGTGCGCTAGGCGAAAGCCTTTGTTGCGCTACTTCGACTGCCAATGACTGCCTATGTTTGTTACGGCTGCACCGCTTGGGAGCCATCCTCCCCCACTAGCTGCCGCACGCCGACTGACGACGGAGCAGCGCTCGACGCCGCCGCGCCAACAGCTACGCCTGTCGACCAAGATGACGTCACCTTTTGGCAGCTGCGCTTGTCGATGAGTCACCCCAGGCGCTGGATGTAACGCTGGACGGACGGATGGGAGAATGAGCCATTAAAGGCTTTCGCCTTAAAAGGGAAGCTGCAACTCGCCCGCAGTCGCACCTCATAGGGAACCGAGTGGGTTCTGAAACGTCGTGTTTTTGGTTTCTATTTTTTTTTTGGTTGGCGTTCTTTCTGTCTTAATGTTACACCTCTGCTGAATGTCTTCTCTTGAACTCTTCTCAACAGCACAGAGAAAATGTAAAAAAATTGCGGTCGACCTGTGTAGTTAGGCTAAATGCGAATTAGGTGCAATAGCACTGTGAGGGCATTGTTTTGTAATATGTATCTCGGTTTTTCATCGTTTATCTTAGTTTCGCATTGTTTATCACTGTTATGCTTTGTTCACTCATGAAGTTGCTATGTGAATCAGGTGGTCAATCAAATGTATTCTGCGTGCTAGCACGGCACGGATTAAGCACAGTAGATACATGACACTGTCCATCCATATAAGGGGGGTGTCCGGCAGGAGAGACGCAGCGAGCGACACGGGTGAGAGAGAGAGAGAGTGGAAAAAGAAGAAAGGGAGATGGCGCGGACGCGGACGACGACGACGGGTTTTCGCCGAACGTGCAAATGACAGCTCGCGCTGTAAAAAAATGAAGTTCTGACTCACAGACGAAACTCCAGCTGAGAAAGGGCCGGAAGGCAGCCGTGGCGACGGTGAACGCGAACGCGTGCACCAGCCCGCGGCAGCCGTCGAAGAGAAGGTGGCCCAGCCAGAAGAGGGCGCCGCCGATGCCCGTCAAGAGCTGCTGGTGCTTGGCGCCCGACACGCGCTCGCCCAGCACCACGACCACAAAGTGCGTCGCGTGGTAGCACAGCGCGGTGGGCACGAACACTGCACACAGCACGCGCACCAACACCAGGTGCACCACGTAGCCGGCGGCGTTCTGGCTCCTCGGGCTGTCCAGCTCGAACTCGCGGAAGAAGCTCAGCAGTACGCTCACGGTCTCCTCGGCCTGCGTCAAAGCGTGCCGCGGTCACCACACGCCCGTTGATCACGGCCCGAAACATCTGCAGGGGCGACCGCAGGGGTATGGTGGGATCGGACTTCACTGTGCCCGGGACAAATGGGATGCTCTAGAGATGTCGTTGGTACGTCCCTGCAGTTGCCCTTTCCGCTCTCCTCCTTCATAACTGCCTTCAAAGCGTCGTTCAAATGCCCACCCAGCAAGGCAGAACAGATAGGAAACAGTGAAGTTGGAATTTTTGACAACAGAGCCTTGAACAAACGGTTGGAGGAAAGCCTTAGTACGTCGGCACTTTTCGACAAGAAGGCTAGTATTTGCCTCGGCAAGTACGGCATTATTTACAGAGATTAGGTGGGCGGTTGAGATTAGGAAGTTTGCTGGGACAAGGTGGCCGCGGCTGCCAAGGACCGGTTCATATGGAAGGGTATGGGAGAGGCATTCGTACTGCCGTGGGCGTAGTCAGGTTCTTGATGATGATGATGATGATGATGACATAGGCCATTGACTTCGATGGATCGACAGATCTGGCTGTGTCGACAAGGGACAAGTGTAGTGGGATGCACGGGCAGAAGGGCGGGGATGTGAGACGCTTGGTCTAGGAAAACTTCAAGTCAAAGGCGGGGGAACCTAAGGGTGAATATCGATATGGACGCGGGAAGCTGAATGATTTGCTATTTTAACAAGGGCATTAACTCTGAACTAGTGAAGACGAAAATTTGGTCGGTTGTCGAAGATTAATGGGCAGAGGCATTCTTACTGCCCTTTGTTCAAGCTCCTTTCCATCCAGAAAGACATTTATCGCGTCTTTCCTTTTTGATACCCCAGCTCTCCTTTCCTTAACTAGTAGCGCCATCTACCCCCTGCTCAGGTGGTGAGGGTGTGGATGTAGTGTGGATGTGGTGTGGATGTAAGATGCAGAAAGAAAACAACACATAAGAGATACAGATGCACGTTGTGAACTGAGACACATAAATACACTTTCTTTCTCGTTGGCTACTAAAAAGTCGTACTGGCTTCTGCGTGGATACATTGATGTTGAGTGACTTGATACGTTTTTTCAGAGTTTTGAGTCCTTTTACACCAAATCACATGATATATTCATGTGATTTTCTGCGTGTAGTGCCGGTCGCAAGTGCTGTGTATAGTATTATGTTTCAACCTCGCCAAAGTACGCGCATATCCTCTACCAGAAATAAAAAAAATGATATTTATATTTTTTTCATCTCATAGCGTGAAAAAATATTCATGCCCGCTTAAGATTTTTCAACGAACCAGAGAAGAAACCAGCTGGAACGCTACTTTTTTAAAAAAAAAAAAGCTTAGCAGAAAATAAACCAAAACCAGGCGTGCGATTAACAATAAAGACTGCATAAGATTTAAGCCAAATTAAGCCAAATTAATTTACTCACAGACTAGACAAAAACTCAAACCAAACAATTCAAGTTCGCTGAGAAACCAAATATCAGAGCATATGAGCCGGTGTTCTATTTATTAATTTTACGGATCGATTACTCATACCAAATTTCATGGATGTTATTTGCTGCTTCTCTGCTAATTGGCAGTTTATTAAGAGGGGATACAGAAGTCGCAGGAGCTTCAGATTACAAGCATGTAGTGAAAGCTCGTAAAATTTGCATATCATGTATAATAGTGTGTTAATGCTTATATATCCTTGTCTTGGCCAATATGAGCCTTGTGGTACCTACAAATGAATAAAAATCATGAAATCGTCGCATAAAACAGGACGCGTGCCTATATAACACGGGCGCTATTAAAGCAGGCAATTCGCAAAAACCTGGTCTATGCGACTGCGACACTAATGTAACGGGCGAACAGGCGCTGAATCCCTTTCGCCATCGTCTCTGACTGCGTTCGTGGCACCGTGCCTGGAAGGTGTCCGGGGCATTCGTGAACCGAATGGCGGCGGTCTTGTGTCCAGTCAGGTTGCGCAGGACTGCCGTGTGCAGGAGGTTTACGGCCAGCAGCGCCGAGTGCGGGTTCTGTCCGTTGAACCAAAGTGTGATCCTGCGTTGTCGGGACACCATACATACTCAGCTCCACGTCTATTGTACCTACAGTAAGGCTAACACTTAGAGGGAGCACAGGAACTGTACAAGGTGATACAGGAACTGTCTTACCGCCTTGATTAAACTCAAGATTTGAATTGATGCTCAAAATACTAGTATTTATTCAACACATGCCCGCGTTGCAAGTCTTATGAGTGGATCCCAAATGAATAGGTATAAAAATTTACGGTTTGGTTTGGTTTGGTTTACGGGGTTTAACGTCCCAAAGCAACTAAGGCTATGAGAGACGCCGTAGTGGAGGGCTCCGGAAATTTCGACCACCTGGGGTTCTTTAACGTGCACTGACATCGCACAGTACACGGGCCTCTAGAATTTCTCCTCCAAAGAAATTCCAGCAACCGCGGCCAGGATCGAACCCGCGTCTTTCGGGTCAGCAGCCGAGCACCATAACCGCTGAGCGGATGTATCCTTCAATACAAACTGTTTCCCGCGGGTTCGATCCCGGCCGCGGCGGCTAGAATTTCTTTGGAGGAGAAATTCTAGAGGCCCGTGTACTGTGCGATGTCAGTGCACGTTAAAGAACCCCAGGTGGTCGAAATTTCCGGAGCCCTCCACTACGGCGTCTCTCATAGCCTTAGTCGCTTTAGGACGTTAAACCCCATAAACCAAACCAAACCAAACAAACTGTTTCCTTTAAAGGAGAACCATATGGTACACGCCTGCGGTATGCCAGAAAGCGTCTGTACATACGATGTTGCACTGCTGGCTGATAAAATAATCATTAAGACATCTATCACGGCACATAAAACTGTTGGGTTCGCAAAGAAACAACGACGTACGTACCGGGATGCCGATTCACTCGAGACTGCGCCTATCTGGTATCGAAAGACGTAGCTGTAGACGTCCTGGTCCGCCAAGGCGAGCAGTTGCGGTGCGATGTTGTTCAGGTTGATGGTTTCCAACTGTACGCCACTCTTCTCCAACACGGGACACATGCTGTGGGCCATAAATTGCTGCAGAGACACAGTAAGAAGAACATCGGATGCTGTGCTAGTGATGACTTATGCACTGCGATGTGTACCCCCTTGCCGCATTTCCTTATAAAGATACTCTACAGACAGTCTATAGACTGTCTATAGACTTCTTAAACTCTCACCACCCCATGCATCAATGCACACCGCAAGCATGCGTGTCCAGCCACGATGCCAATGCAAAAGCTTTCCCTGCACTTCACCGCAAACAGGCAGTGCTCTCATGATAGGGCAGGAATTCAGTTGAATTAAGTGTTTATTTACAGGAGACTGGATGTTGTGGTTTAAGTGTTGTACTTATAAATAATGAGCCCAGAAGTCCTTCTACAAAGCAACATCAGATTTTTGGTGAAAAAAATGCAATGGAAACAACGGCGAGGCGACAAACGTGTGCATTGAAAAATTGCGCGTGAGGGAATAAACTTAAGCCTTAAGCATCCGGCCTTAAGAAGGGCGCAAACCACCGGTGTCAATCTTCCCAGTATTCCTTAAGGCCCACTGCACTACATTTACATTTACTTCTATGGAATGTGAAGCACTAGTAGCACTGGTTAATTTTAATATGTTCCTATTTTTTCTTTATGCTAATTTAGACGCACTTGCCGTGACGGTCACAAGCTCGTTGTAAAAACATCTATGAAATTTGTATACCGGTTGAATGGATGAAATCCAGCGCATCATTGTACATTCACTTCACCAGCAAACCGTTCATTATCCCTGGAACAGTTCTCATACAAAGTGAAAAAGAAGCAAAAGTGCTGTTCCGAAAATTTTCCATGCAGAACGTGCTCCCGAAGACGGAGACAGGCCCTAGTGTCGAAACGTTGGTTGATTGGAGTATTGGGGCTTCCATGCTGCACAATGGCGATTTTAACACGACATCGATAAAGGCCCTGTTACCCAGAAAATCTGGCGTCGGCGTGGTCGGCGTTCTGAGCGAAAAATAGGGCAGCGTAGGGTGACGATGTCCATCCGCCTCCAAGATCACGTGACCTTGGGGCGTCATCGCGACCTGCCCACCGGATTGTCCTCAAACTGACCACCGTAGCAGCTGGCTATTAAATTAATGACTGATCGCGAGAGGTTGCTCGGAAAGAGTAACCTGAGTCTCACATGCCCCACAGGTGGCATCACCTTCCACCTCCGGGCAGTGGCGCATCACTTAACCATAGCACTATTGCGGAAGGAGTGGTGTGAGGACTGCCAGCTATTTCTCAACATGAAGTTGAGAGTGACCAATTCCGCATATAAGGGCATTAACTCATTAACGCTATTGCGTCATTAGACACCTTTAGCATACCGTGTACCATGTTCCCGTCACCGGTACCGGAGTACCGGGAGCTCGAGCGCAGCCAATGAGCATGCGCAAATCTCCTTGACGTCGCCAGATGGCGCCACGTACCCGGCAGCTACGCGCGCGCCTGCAGCATCGGGACGGGACCAATCAGCGCGTGCTCACTGGCGGTAGGCCGGCTCCCGGTACTCCGGTAACGGTAACACGGTACATGGAATCCTAAATGTGTCTATTATCTGAAGGCGGAGCTTAAGTGGCCCCTCGAATTTCTGTGTTAAGAGCGTCAGGATGGTGATCTCACCTGGAGACGTCCACCCTTGGCGCCGCAGAATCCGACGGCGCCGAGGACGATGTTGGAGACGCCGTAGGTGAGTGTCGCGTCATGCCTGGGGTTGCCGGATAGTATGGAGCTCTCGCAGTACCCGCCCAGCAGGAGAAGGGCCGTGGGAAGCAGCCAGCGGAGGGTGCGCTGAACAGGCATTCGCTTCCAGTGCAGGAACCTCTTGTGGAACAGACTCTGCAGCCTCGACCTGGTGGTGACTTCCACGAAGGCGGTCCGGTTGCGCAGAGCTCGCAGGGCTTCCTCAGTGCCGCCGCCGCCCATTACTGCGCCAGTTGCCACGCAACTTGCAAAACGAGGACTCTGACGCTCCGAGACCTACACGTAACGTCCTAGTACGGAATTCTCAAGTACGCGATCCCAGGAGCTTTGTCATGTGGCCCACTCGCGCTGGCCCTTACCAGGGACTCTGAGGAAAGCTCCGCCCAGTTTTTGCTCCTCACTCTAAAAAGAAAGGCGTAAAAAAGGAGTATGCTGTACTAGCTACAGTGGCCACTTCAGGTCCTTAAAGGGCAACTCCGGCGATTTTTCAGCCATTTTAAGTTAATGGCTGTTGTGTGTTCCTGAGAATCTCGTGTAATGTGTACGATACAAGGTTTTCAAAAGCGACCCTAAAATAATTTTTAAACAGCAAAAAACGTAAAACTCGAAACCGAAACCGCGAAACCGAAACCGGGGAGGTGCCTTCGTGCGGTATTGACTGTGACGTCACGAGCGGGTTCGCCGCGCTGTGAAGTCTCCGAAAGTATCACAACTACCCTGAGCCGCGCTGTCGACATGACTGAAAGCGCGCAGGACAGCTTTTCCGAGACCTGCGAGTCTTTAGAAGACGACTCATTCGACGATTTTGGACTGGACGAGTCGCCTTTCAGGTATGATCCACCGCCGCGCGAGCCAGCCGAGTCACACCACAGGCCGCGTCACCTGCAGCACGGAGACGGTCTGAACTCGGAGAAGTGATTACTTGAGTCATTTCTCGTACATACATTTGTGACAGAGTCGTCAGAACAAAAGTTAATGAGATGCTCCCGCCGACAGCTGTTCGTGTGGCCAGTGCCGGCCGACCCAGCCTGATGAAAGAATCTGCTGCTGGTACGTTGCCGCGGTGCACAACGTCCTTACAGGGGCATGCATCACCAACAGTCCTCTCTGCGAAGCTTTATCTCGACGGCGAGCTTTTGGAAGTGAGTTCGCGCCAGCTACAGTTCTACAATCCAACATACCGCTTCTTCTTGACGGCCGCGCTTCGTTCAGCTGGCCGCTGCGATAGACGGTTGTACTAGAATAACGTTGGCACAGAATATGCCTTCAAGCGCCAGTTGAACGAAGCCTTAGCGATTCCAAAGCTCTCTTTGAAGTACACGCTGTCTTCATAACAATCTGGCGCGAAATGTTCCGAGCACAAGCGGGAATGCTTCCTCGGAAGAACAGTTTACACGGCGGACAGCTCTCACCAGCTTGTCGCGAAGGTTCTTATCGCTATAGGAAACCTACGCTAGATCACGCCCGTTGTCACAGATCAAGAATTTGTGCACCCCACAGCACAACAGAAGTTGCCGTGACCCATCGCTCTGGCGTACACATCACAAGGCACGTTGAGATGGCGCGAAATTGCACAGGTGGTCGAAATAATTCCACAGAGCTCCACTACGGACCTCTTTCTTCCTTTCTTCTTTCACTCCTCCCTTACGTCGCGGTTCGGGAGTCCATTACTGCGTCATTTACTGTCCTCAAAACCAATTTTCAGTTTTCCCCTGCTATACCCCTGCACTGCCAGCGCCAGCGCGCGCCCAACCAGCTTGACACGCCGCCCCGCCAGTGACGTCACAGAACAGGGTGGCCTGTAGAAGTTGCTCGATCAGTGGGTGCCGCTCGCGTCGAGGAGCGCTTGTCTTCAAAATTCGCTTGCGGAAAAACTACGCCGGTTTCAGGTGCGAAATTTTACATGAGGCATCAGACTATCATAAAGAATACAGACTTAAAATTTCATTTCAATCGATGCACATCGAAAAATCGCCGGAGTTGCCCTTAATGCTGCGAATGCGAAAGCATCATCTGACCTATAGGCATTTGATTTCAAGGCTTTTGGCCTAAAGGCCGTCTACTTAAAGGCTTTTACCCCGATGACATTCATAAAAAGGAGTGCGCCAGAGTACAGCTTACTCCGTTTTTGCTAAACACGTATAGGCGTATTCGTGTTTAGGGCATAGTTCGTATGGGCAGTGTTATTGCCGCGCTAATGGTTGTTGAGCAGGAAAAAAAACAGATGTTGCAAAGGAAATTGTATTTAGAAAGGGAGCATTTACGAGTGTGGTAGCGGGGCGAGGCGCACTTTCCGATTTCGGGCGCACGTATGTACTGGGTGATCCGCTCATAGGGTGAACACGCTAGTGTGCGGCCGCACTCTTGGGAGCACTCATGGGTTCGACACGCCCGCAAATCGCAGCAAAGTGGGGTACGCGTAGGATGATCTCGAGGTGGAGGATGAGGAAGATCTTGAATTCCATGCGCGGCTGGGACAGATGCACTGGCGCTCCGAAGAGCGCGGTCGACTACTCCTGTTTTCACGCTCAGAACGGATCACCCTGAGGCCGGCTTTCTCGCAGGTGGCCCACCTGCCCACAAGTTGTGGATAAACCTGCCAGGTGTGTAGAGCTGGCAAGCCTTCACCTGGATGTAGGCCTGTGTGAAGGGTACACTTGGGTGAATGCCTTCAGGGGTAAAGCCTTTGGTTTGGTTTGGTTTATGAGGTTTAACGTCCCAAAGCGACTGAGGCTATGAGAGACGCCGTAGTGGAGGGCTCCGGAAATTTCGACCACCTGGGTCAAAGGCCGTAGGGTAAAGGCCTTCATGGTAAATGTCATCCCGGGGAAAGCCTTTAGGTAGAAGGCCTTTAGGCCAAAGGCTTTCATATCAAATGCCTATAGGTCAAAGGATGCTTTCGCATTCGCAGCATATAAGGACCTAAGTGCCCACCGTAGCTAGTGGTGCCGCCCAGTATTCCGCGCTTAGCCATGCTAAACGGTCTGCTGTTTTCTTTTTCCCTCGCCATTACCTTGAAAAAAAAACGATCTATAGTCTAAAATAGACTTGGTACAGGTTCTTTGCCTTTCTCTGCTTTCCTTTTGTCTATCGATAGTACAGACTGTCTATAGACAAAAGTCAACTATAAGTGTATGACCATAAATCCATGGATTGTGTGTCGACTGTCCATAGGATGCAGACTAGTCTACGGGTAGAAAGTCTGTAGAGTTTCTGACAACTCTATGGACAGTCTATAGACTAAAAAAACTTTTGTGATTGCAGAATAAAACTTACGACGCCAGCAGCAAAAACCACTCCGTCACCTACAAACGGACGCGAATGACGGTGTAGATTGCCCTCAGAGATCCATGACAAAAACAGTCTTGACGTCATCGTAGACTGCTTTTGAAAACGACTGATTGTGGCGATATTTAAGTTCTTGGTCTTTTCTAACTTATAAGATCTCCGTTTTAAAGTGGTAATCTATCGATGCAAGCCAACCTCAGTTAATCCTCGTGTCCCTTGTCCTCAGCGCCTTACCGGTTGTACAGTTTCTCTGAACTTTCTGAAAAAGGAATGCCACCGTCTATGCCAGTTTCATAAAGTGGTCTTCACCCATAACCAAAATATTTGGACACGTGAAATTTATGCGATGGCTTGGATAACGTTCTGCCGTGCTAATGATGCGTGTAATAACGATCGATTATAAAAAGTTAGGCAGCGGTTCAACTTTGCCGAACCGAGTCTCGCGTAGCGAACGCTAGAAGCAGCTTGTGCAATGTTCGAAGATGTAGTTCACTATACGTGCGCTCCTCAGCGCGCTCTCCTTCCTCCATAGCGTTCAAGTCAAGCGCACAGCTTCGTCTATACCAGGTGTCCCAGCTAAATGTAACCAAGGTTTTAAAAAACACGGGGTGTCCTAGCCGTCTGAAACCAAATCAGGGCTGTTTAGAGTCGCGTGACCTAGTCTGCAGAATTTTTTTCGTTCTTCAAGGTTGACTAATTAGTCAAGCTTAATTAACTAACTTTTAATTAATGGCTTGAGGAAAAAAGTGTCAATGGAAAAGCTGTAGATCGCTTTGAGAAACAGCTTACTCAGTCGTTTGCAGCAAAGTAATATTTACGTAAAGTAGTTTTTTTACCGGCCTTTAACCATAACCCACACAATAAGAAAAAGCTTCCACATGACAACTGTGCGACTTCAACGTCCCAAGACGCGCCTTAAAGAATGAAATCCATTTTTTCTGAAGTCCTCTCCTAGATGAGACTTTGGGTGCACATTGGGGCCGAGAAGTGAGCGAGCAGCTGGTCACGTGACAACTTTCTTTTAAGGCCAATAAATCAAGCTACGTAAATCGTAACTTGACGGAAGCAGCACTACTAGCGGTTTTTCGAGGTGATCTAAAACTATTCCATTGACACTTTCTTCCTGAAGTTAATAATTAAAAAATAGCTAATTAAACTTAACGAATTAACTTTGAAGAGCGAAAAAATAATCAAGGCTAGGCCACGCGACTATGAACAACCCTGAATTGGTTTCACTGGACTAGGACACTTCGCCTTTTTTAAAAGTTTGGTTACATTTAAGTTGGAACACCCGGTATATACCCCATACTTGACGTCACAACTGTGAACTGAATCACGTGCACAACGTGATTACCACATGATTTTCTTACTGCCTCTGCCGACAACTTGCAAGGGAAAAGTTGAAAGACGTTCAAGGTCAAAAGTCAAGGTCAAAGTACGCTGTTAAAGTTGAAGGTCAAAGTTCAAGATCAAAGGTGGTCCACTAAGTGGACCCCACATTGTTAGGTATATGCGCATAGCAACACTGCCCATGACTTATCTCAAGGTCGTTTCAAGGTCATTGGGAAGCTCACAGCGAAATACGTGCCAGGTATAGTAGCATAGCTTTTGCTACAAAAACTTCGACCATTTTCTCTCACCTGGACCTGGCTCGTCATGTTCCACCCGGCCCTCTAGGGCGGTCATGTCAATCTTCAAGCGAGACATGGCCTCTTTGACTGTAAGCGTAGAGAAGGTGTGATGCTTGCTGGGGACACGTCTAGTGACCAGAAGTGAGTGTTGTTTGTGGATGCTGCAGGAGAGAAGACAATGGGATGCGTGTGACTCTAATGTCGTCGTGATATCAGGTTACGTTGAGTGGAGGTCAATATATCTTCCTCTATAGCGCTGTTCGCTGCCGAAATTGCAGAAAACTTCACAACGCCATCTCTCCACAGGATGTTCAAGCACACTTTCATGCATTTTGCGTTAAATATTACTATAGGCAGTAACCAGAGTACACATCGCAGCAGTAACCCAATTCGCACTGTCAATCACCACCCCATGAGTGCATAACCAATGACGCAACATGAAGCCACCGTCAGTAAGGGAACAAATGTGAGGCTTTTGTGGTATATACGCTGTAATCATATTTCGTAAACATTGTCAATGCACTGCAGCAAACGCTGCACCACTCTTCATTTAAAAAGCGCAAGACTGCGCGCCTCCTCGAACAGCATGATCACGAAGGCAGCAACAGCGTGTTATGTGCAGGGGTATTGATGAACTCTAAATGCACCGTACAAATCTGGAACACGTTGACTTTTTTTTAGTGGGAGGGGCAATAAATAGGCATCGCCTTCTAGAGCGACATCTCTCTCCTGGTTTTAGGATGCCTGCCCTCTCTCCTTCGAAGCTTGAGCTAAGAAGAGGCAAGGGAAATGGCGCTGACGCACCCTTCCAGGATGTCCTCTAGCGTGGTGACTATGACGCCCATCTTGGCTAAGCCCAGGCTAGCCTTAGAGTTTTCCAGGTCGGCGAAGATGTTCCTCATCAGCGTAGAAAGCGTGTCCGAGCTGCCGGTCAGCCGGTAGACGACGATACCAGGCTTTTCTTCAACCTTTTCGGCCCTTGAGTGGTGCTTGCGGAGCACGGCCTCCACGCCACTGGACTTGTACCCGAGACCCTTGTGGAGCCAGAGCTGTGGAGGGGGACAAAAAGTTATAGATCGACGGATGCGCGGCAGCAGTCGGGTAATGGAATGGCACCGGTAAACTTGAAGAGCAGACGAAAAAAAAAATTCGCTCTGGCTTAGCTTGGTTAAGCCCGGTAATTGCGAAAGCAATATCCGTACCTACGCCATGGTACAGCTGGTAGTGTAGCTGGTGGTGGTGCTTGTGGTTAGACTTGTGGTGATGCATCGGTTATACAATCCAATCCTATCCAATCCATTCCATTCCAATACAAGCCAAAGCAATCCAATGCAATCCAATGTCATCCAATCCAATCCAGTACAATCCAATTCAATCCACTCCAATCCAATCCAATGCTATCCAATGCAATCCAATCCAAATCAATCCAATCCACTCCAATCCTATCCAATGCAATCCAATCCAAATCAATCCAATCCACTCCAATCCAATCCAATCCATAGCAATCCAATGCAATCCACTCCAGCACAATCCACTCCAATCCAATTCAATCCAATTCAATGCAATCCAATCCACTTCAATCCAATTCAATAAAATGTAATGTAATCCAAACCGATGGTGGTCACCGGCCGCGGCCAATCAAATCCAATCAAATCCAATTCAATCCACTCCAATCCAATCCAATCCACTCCTATCCAATGCAATGCAATGTAATCTAATGTAATCTAATCTAATCCAATCCAATCCAGTCCTATCCAGTCCAATCCAATCTAATCCAATCTAATGCAATCAAGGTGAAATGAAGGTCAATGATGGTCACCGACCGCGGCACGATGGTGGCCACCGGCCGCGGCACGATGGTGGTCACCGGCCGCGGCACGCAACGGCGTGAAATTGCAAGTAGTATTGCTTTCGCAATAAAAAACATACAGAAGAGACGAATAAGGCGCACGAGACCAAGTCGGTGGGATTGTCTAGCCGCTCGTCCTATGCAGCTGCTTGGTCACGCGTCCACATGTTTCCGGCGAACGCGTGAATGAGCGGAGTGGAATTGGAAATGTGCACGATGGCGGACCTTTACATCGTGAACACCCAGATGTCGAAAGACATCCTCTGTGGACTGCTACGAACCTGCGCCGTCATCTTATTTACCCTGTGAATGCCAGACGAACTCGGAACAGTCCAGTGAGCAATAAGGGAGCGCCCAGGGAACTGTGTTTGACGACGGTCGGTTGTAAGGGGCGCAGCGGCGCACAACAGAAGAGTGGAGCGCTAACGTGGGCAGCCAGCCAGTCTCGGCGCGACGCTCTTAGTGTAGACTTTGCATCATTTGCGTTACGAGCAACGTGGGAATAATCTGGCTACCAGGATGCTGCGCACAAGCGAGCTGCCGAGCTCGTACGCAAGCTTGAGAAGTCCACAGGAGCATGTACTGAAGACTCGGCCGCTACCTGAATAATCGACCGCATAGGAATCTAGGTGGCATAATTTCATCGCATTTTAATTTCATTGTCGTTGAATATTTCTGTGTCCAGTAATTATCGCGTGCCAGCAATCGCGTATTTTCCACATTTACCAGTTTCGTGTAATTGTCGTTTAGCGTTAATGCGATAGCGATGGAAGCCCCATCAGAGAAAAAAAACCGGAGTTTTGTGTCATAAAAATATCTGACTCGTCGAAGAGGTGTGGCCTCACTATCACGTCATCGTACCATGCGGTGATGTGTGTGGTGCCACAGTGGCGCCATCTGACCGAGAGTGACGCCATCTACCGGGAGGGACGTCACTTTCGATAAGCGAGTTAACACCTCTTAGTACTATCTAAAACGTCTAAAGTATTCTAATACTTTTAATGTCCAACCTCTACTTACTCGTGCTGGCAAAACATTGCGGGTAATGAAAAATTATTTATTGTTGTGTGACAGGCATTCTTAATGGTTCTGGAACATGGGAAATTATTCCAAACTATGGTACCATTACCGCTTACTGTCATATCCATGTGGGCTCAATACACATACTAGCTATTCAACCAAATAATGCACGAGTCAGTGAACAAAAAATTGGCGGGGGCTTAGCTTTGGTTAAGTCTGGTAGGTTGCGAAAGCGAGCGCAGCGCCTCTAACGGAAGGAACGCGGCGCGCCGCGTCTAAAGGTCACGCGTGGCTACCGGCCGCCGCTGCGCGACGACTCGACTTGGTAGCCCATCTCTCACCCTGGTATGACGTCACGTGATGACGTCACTAGGCATGATATGATGTCGGAGGTCATTCTAAAGGTCACGCGTGGCTACCGGCCGCCGCAGCGCGACGACTCGACTTGGTAGCCCATCTCTCACCCTGGTATGACGTCACGTTAGGACGTCACTACGCATGGTATATCGTCGGAGGTCATTCTAAAGGCCACGCGTGGCTACCGGCCGCCGCTGCGCGACGACTCGACTTGGTAGCCCATCTCTCACCTTGGTATGACGTCATGTTATGACATCACTAGGCATGATATGACGTCATAGGTCTTCTAAAGGTCAAACGTGGCTACCAGCCGCCGCTACGCGAAAAGCCGTTCTTGGGAGCAGTAATGCTTTCGCAATAAAACTTGGGGTTTTCCGAGCGAAGACAGGCTTTACAACGCCATTTCACTTGGACATCGACCGCTGCTTCGAAAAAGCGGTGGGCAAAGGCGCGCCATCATAAAGTAGCCGTGGATGAGGACCACGTCGTACCATGTATCCCATGCCAAACTGGCTCATGATGTACTCCGGTGATCCGGCGCAGCTTAGTTCCCCGTGCTGCATGACCACGAGACGGTCGGCGAGGGCCTCGGCCTCCGAGAAGTCGCTGGTGGTGAGGAAGACGCCCTTGTAACGGCGGATCTTGAAGAGGAGCTCCCACGTCTCGCGCCGGCTGCGTGGGTCCATGTTCCGCGTCGGCTCGTCCAGGAGAATAAGCTGCACCTGATGAGCAGGCGCGACGCAAATTTCTTCCGGTCACGTGGTGCTACACTTCCGGCGTTTTCAAATTTCGCGCCACCTCAAAATTTTCGGACAACGCCACTTTCACAAGGTCTACAAAGCGAGACGGTGAGTATGCGTGGCCTGCTTACGTCGGGATACGGCATGATGGCGATGGCGGTGCTGAGCAGGCGCTGAATGCTGTGGGTGAGGTCATCGGCGCGCCGAGATCGGTAGAGGTACAACCCGATGTCGTCCATGAGTCGGCTGACTTCGTACCGGACTGCGCTGCGGGGAATCCCCTTCGTCTGTGGGAGAGGTTGTGGGCGCGGACGAAACTCAACTTTAGACGACATGTTTAAGTCCACACATGACAGCAACGAGACGGAAACGCGACGGAGCCAAAGATCGCTAAAGTATGAGGCATTTCAAATGTATCGACAAAACGTTACTGATCACTGTGGCACCCGCATTGGAGAAATGCTCAAGCATGACGTCACACCTCATGACGTCGCCGCTTATGACGTCACACCAAGACGTCGACGTAGCACTGTCACACTTTTCACGTCAACTGGGACTCTTGACCAGAAGTCGAGACCCTCAAACCAGAAGTCGATCACTTATCGAGCACTTATCGATCACTCATTGATCCCTTATCGATACCACAGTTAATTGCCTTACTTAATCAAGTCCCATCAGTTGCTCATCTGAGTTTTCAAACTTCACTCCACGCTTTTTTTTCAAATTAGGCGCCACGCGTTGGCTCCGCCCACACTTCCAGTCACATGGTGCCACACTTCCGGCGTTTTCAAATTTCGCGCCACGTTTTGGACATTTTTGGCTATAATTAATTAACTAATTATCCGACCTCAACCCCCGATTTGTCGTACGAGATTTTTTGATGCTGTATCCGATGGTACCATTCTTTTCGGTAAACCCATTCGTTCGGACATAATCGTGCGGACAAGCTGGTGACGACACGAAACCGCATACATAGCCATACAATTCTTACGCTTCAATAAATAAACATAAAAGTTTCTCAAGTACAATCAAAATCCGCCAAAGCAGCGCACATGCCATGAGTGTTCTAAAGACCAGATTTTCTCAAAATATGAGATCGCTTTGGCGAAGGAACCCACGTCGTTACTGTGTTGAGACACCTCAAGCAGTTTCGCGGGCAAGCCGATGTGCCAACTCATTACCTGGGACAGTGTCCCGCACAGATCATTGCATTTATTCTCCAACATGAGACACTACTCCCCATTATAGGCCCAAAGTAAGCCTTCACTATTAGATCATTAAAGAATCTCTTCGTACCCTTTCTGTTCCTTATAAATCTCTCACAACCCCTAAGCGACGCATTTTTTGGCGCATCCACTTAAATGCGCACATTACCCTTCAACGCTATTTTCACTGGTGGCTACGACCCTCCCCTACATGGCATTGTTAATGCGAGAGCATTATATGGCTCTGTCGCGTCAGCGAAAAGTGCCCGCAAGTTTGTCCGCATGAGCATCTAAGTAATCATACAAGGCAAATCCAACTGATAGCGCAGGATCCTCGCATCAAGTTACATGACCGTCTCGCCCATTTTTTTTTCTCCTTTGAAACCGTTTTGAGTTGCGGAGAACAGTTCGCACGAGTTCCCTAGGTGGCGCAACAGTCTGCTACAGCTCTAAGGTCCTAACCAATCATAGCGCAGGATTCTGAAACACTGGTAGTTTCACAGCTGGTGTAATGGAAAGCCGCGGCTTCAGCGCTTGTGAACGAAGTTATTGGGACTTTTAGGATAAGGTGACCGTATTGTTTAGGGGCAGAGGAGAATAGCGGGGCGCCAATGCTCAGGCGCAGGACAATAGCGGTCCTCCAATTATTGCCCTGCGCATGCGCCCTGGTGCATCACTATCCCCCTGTGGGTCAATAGGGTCACCCCTAAGGATAGGGAACCAATAGGGCCACCCTATCCTAAAAGTCAATATTGAGACTGAAAAAAACAGCCTCGCGCACCGTTCCGAAGAAGATCAAGTGCTCCTCCACGGTGAGGTCGCTGTAGAGAATGTTTTCGCCCGGGCAATAGGCGAGCAATCTCCTTACTCCATCGCCGTTCAGGACGACGTCGTAGGGGCCTACGGCGATGGTTCCAGAGCTGGGCGCGGTAGCTCCTGGTCGAAATAAGAACACACGGTGAAGATTCACAGCGTTACGTTGAACGCTTTCGAGAGACGCTTGTCATATGTCCTCGAGGCTCCCACATACTTATTCATCAGTTAGAAAAAACGACCAGGCAGGATCGCTTACGAGCAGCATGTCGTTCCGAAAGAGTTCACCAAGGAAACCCGTATAAAAACGGAGAATTGTGCGACCATAAACCGCCTCTTCAACCTGGCTACGTGTCCAACATTTTGGAACAAACATTTTGAATATTGAAAAATTGTAAGGTACTGTTATGAAAATTTTGCAGCTAATGGTCCGTTCATCCGATCTGCAGAAAAATCTATCTCAAATCGAGGTGTCAAGACGGCCATAAAAAAACAGAGGGGGAGCGCGTTTGGCGATAACGAAAACATTAATAAAAAAATGCAAGCCATGCTGACGGGAGATCTGCGTATATATTGGCTGTTATAGCGAAATCTTGCAATATACAAAAAACTGCGTTAATAAACTCTTTCCTGTTCAAAAATGCTTTTGTCCAGAATTGGGTATGGGACATGGCGTCGAGGCGCCGCTGACTAGGGTCCATGCTGTTTGGACCCGTTGTTATTTAAAATGAGTCTTTTAATAAGAACTTTCTGCTCTAAATTGCATCGGTGTTGTACGTCGTAAGCAAAAATATCACTATCACTAGCATGTCAACCAGAACGTTATACAGGTCTGCCCAGACCTACAATTCCCAAGCAGCACCGCTAATCGGCCAAAATATCGGAAATGGAGGGTTTCACTGCAGTCTTTTGTAGTACCGACATTTGCCAGAACATTTCCAATATTGGTCCGATTAACTGCGCTGCTGAGGAAAATGATTTCCACTGATGAAGCCTGGCAAAAATTAACCCGCCTTACCAGTGATCATCTTCATAATAGTCGACTTTCCGGAGCTGGCCGGCGCCAGGAGCACGGTTATTTGCTTGCCAAATATGTTGAAGGAGATGTCGTTTATGATCATGTGGCTCTCGAATCGCTGCGTGTCAAAAGGAGGAGCATTTTGAGGGGATAACCTTCACGCTACGTCTTCCTTTTCCTATTCAAGCTATTTTAAAGAGCTATGCACGATGAACACGGACAGTGATGGCATCCATCAACTAGTGTACACATATAATTATTTGGCCCTCCTCTCCGCATCACCATTCACCTTGGATACGCCGTTGATGCGCACTATTGGCGGAATGCCCGCCGGTTCCGGCTCGTAGTAGTGGCACCGTGTTCTGACAACTGTCGACTGCGGCCCCGAGATCACTGGCGGTCTCCAGTAAGTCGCCTGTGGGGGGATAGGAAGGGTTGGAAAGCCACGTCGTATAAGAAGCCACGTTTATCGTTATCCCCAACAGCACTGGTAAAAAGCACAATATTGGAAATGTATTGGGAAATGCCGGTGCTACAAAGTGCTGTTTTGGAGCACCAGTGCTGCTTAGGACCATTACGTCATCACAACCTCCTTCGGCATTCAGACAACGGCCACTGCATTACAAGGACCCTCTCCAACTAATTTCCAACTAGACCTCGTGTGCAAGCGACCATTGCCCTGCTCCCCGCGAATTTCTCGATCTCATCCACAACCTGATTGCCCGCCGTCCACAGCTACGCATCTCACAAACGTTCGACTAATGCACTCTGTTATGGTAAAGCACCAACGCATATTAAGGAGTCTGTTATCCGAATGTCCCCCCTAAGTAGGTTTCCTCCTCCGATTTCCACTACGACCCGTTACGAAAGCCTTGCTGGGTTCTCTAAGTTCTTGTTCAATGATGTTGCTGCAGTTAGTGCAAACGCAGTAGCCTTGAGGGACTCGCGTGGAAACGGCATTGGCTGCTCGGATTTCAGCTCAGTTTTGAGTCTGCCTACTCCTGTTTGTAAAGCCGCAAATATGTTTCCTACTGTGAATGCTCTGATTTCATAGTCTGGGCACAAAGTATAAGATATTCGCATTGAATTTAAGTGCACTCTTAGACTCTGATTGGTCATTGCGCGTGTGCCTATAACCGTAATAAGCAAAAAAAAAAAAACGAAACGGTAAGACTTCTGCTCTGCCCAGGACTTAGTTTGTCGTTGCCATTTGGTTTTAGGCATATTTAAAATTCCCACTGAATCCCTAATTCATGAGAGGATCAAGAAATATTCGGTTTGTTCGAAGACTAGGAGATGTGTACTGGATAGTTGGGGATGCCAATATGCGTAAGGGGTCGCGCTGTACTCACGAAAACTTTGAACTTTGAACTAACGCGCAAACACACAGAATATGCACTTCAGTGCAATGCAGTCCAAGATGGTAGTTACTTGGGCCGGTCTGCACACATTGTAAGCGTTACACAGCGCGGAAGTATCGAGACACAAGCGACACGGAAGATACGCTGGTTACGCGTTTCTCTCCTGTCTTGGTAGGTCCGCTCTTTGTAACCCTAAATCTCACCATGAACTAGTCCAAACCGCCATCATACAGTACACGTTTATCGAGAACGAAAACTGCTAAGACGGAGGACAGGCAATTGGCCAGGTCAACGCGTTGTTTTGGAGCCAGGCGTCTCATACAAAAAGCTTATACAAGCATAAACGTGGAGAAGAAACAAACAAACAAACAACCAATCTGAAAATCATTGTAACAGGTGTGGTCATTCTTTTTCATCACAGACAGAAGGACCAGATGGAGATAAGAAATAGGAGCAGACACAGAGTAGAGCGGAGAAAAATTGGTAGTGCCTTAGAACATTAATCAGCGATGGATTTCAGAAGCCATTTAGAAGAGCGGTAGTGCGACCTAACAATGCGATTAAGAAAACCTACGGCGCCAGCGCTGAACGCGAGCTTCTTTTTTCTGTGAATCGATCATATTAGGCGCCGAAATGCAATTCCGCGCTGTGACGTCATGCTACGCGCCGTGACACCTGCGGCCGGCTCCTGGGCGATTGGCGCTGATGTAATACCACATGTGCTCCGCTTCTTCACGGGTTACGTGTGAAACTACACGGCAAAGGCTCCGTATAATAGCTCTCGCTGTAAAACGCTTGATAGCTTATCCTCCTCACTCTCACAGGCGCATGCAAGAACGCACCCTGAAAGGGAAGTACCAGGGCCTGGCAATCTTTGTCCGACTGCAGTTTGTGACGCCGTCAATGTACCACAGGAGCACCATCAGCACCAAGCTGGACAGAAAGCTGACAATCATCAGCTGGAGGATGGTCACGTTGTCGGGCGTGAGAGACTGGTTGCCAAAGTTTCCGAGTCCTCCTCCTTCCTCTGCGACAGCATTAAAAGAAAGGTGTAAGGAAACGATGGGGCGTAGCCGGACAGCAAGCACCACAGCCGATCGAGATTTTGAGGCCGTTTTCCCCAGCCTTAAGAGAGTTACGGCGCTCAAGCATTTTGTCGAAAGCGTTTGCCGCGTGCATCATTGTGTGTTTTACTGCGAGGTTCTGCAGAAAGCCGCGGTTTTCGTGTACCAACACGCTCTTAGATGGAGAAGAATCTTAGGTGGCTATAATCAGTACGGAGTACTCTACTGTGGTGCCTTTCGTAACTCAGGTCTAGTAGGAAGCAAGGAAGAATCACCAAGGTGGACGTCAGGCGTGACATGAGCGGTGAGGGAGGTTGTAAGGCTTGAAAGTGTGGGTGCGGTGTTGTTGATACTGTCGGAGTGGACTGGGCAAAGAGCAGTCATGTGATCAGGCACGGGAAGTAGGGTTTGGGGTGCGGCTAGCGCGGACGACGCCGACTGCGACGACATCATTACCTCACCAAAACGTTGTCCGTACAGCTGTCGCAGTAAAGGAAGGAAGTAGTAAGGGGCGGCTCACCGAATCTCTCCAGGCGTTCGATGACCATCCAGCACCAGTGGAGGAACATGCCCGGAAAGGCGGAGGTCATCAACTTGCTCAACCTCGAGGTGAGATAGTACCCGAAGCCGTACGGGTTCTGAAGGAACAGGTACGGCAGCATCAGGGTCAGGAACCAGTACACGGACGACAGCAGACCAGCCAGACGTGCTGCGGGAAGATTGAAAAAGAGTGCGATTAAATTATACCGCGATATTGATCGCTTAAGTTTGGACTGAGCGCACACTTCTTATGCGGCGGACCAGCTACCTTTTGAAGTCAATCACATTTTTTCCTCCTCATGATCTGCCTATTCCTATGTTAAGTTTTTCAGGCCTAGAGCACGAGTACCAACTGGTCCACACTAAAGAGTCATGTGAAAAATTAATACATCTCGGGGTAATCTGCAAGAGATTGTGGCGTGTCAGTGAGTCGTGTTAAATCGAGAAGTCCAGAAGCTTCAAATGAATACGGACGCAGCAATAAAGATGTGCGACAAGGAGCTCGCGGCGTCCCGACGAGATGAAAGCAAATATCCCGACAAAAGCTTGTATGACTTCCTTTCACATGTGCCTGCCTAAATTATGGCACTAAGGTCGAGGGGAAAAACAGGTCTAGACCACTAGACAAGCTTACGTGCGTCCGTATTCCTCCTTAAATTCGAGTCAGCGCTCGTCTTTGTGTCCTCTTCCTTTGTCCGTCGTTTTGTTTCGCGCTGTTCCCTCCCACGATGTATCAGTACAAACTCGCCCAGTTATCCATCCTTCTTAAATTTGTGTCAGTACCAAAGGAAATACAGACTAACCTCACATTTATAGCCTTGTAAAGTTTTACAGTAGAGTGTTATTGAGTTAGTTGTTTCATATTAAAACTGTGTTTCCTTGAGGTGCCACCAACCATAGATGTGGGTACACGTTAGGAAAAGCTAAACCACCCTACCGCTACTCGGATACTTCCGGAAGTCTAGCCCAATAGCTCAGTCAAATGCGTGTCTTCACATTTCGCTTTGCCCAATACCTCAGTCATGCGTGTCTCCACACCTCGCCTTGCCCAATAGCTTAGCCAAATGCGTGTCTCCACACCTCGCCTTGCCCATTACCTCTGTCAAATGCGTGTCTCTGCACCTCGCCTTGCTTTGCCCAATACCTCAGTGCAATATGTGTCTCCACACCTCGCCTTGCCCAGTACCTCAACCGAATGCTTGTCTCCGGACCTCGCCTTGCCCATTACCTCTGTCAGATGCGTTTCTCCACACCTCGCCTTGCCCATTACCTCTTCAAATGCGTCTCCACACCTCGCCTTGCCCATTACCTCTGTCAGATGTGTGTCTCCACACCTCGCCTTGTCCAATACCTCAGTAAAATGTGTGTATCCACACCTCGCCTTGCCTAATACCTCAGTCAAATGTGAGTCTCCACACCTCGCCTTGGCCAATATCTCAGTTAAATATACGTCCACACCTTGCCTTTGCCAATACCTCAGGGAAATGTGGGTCTCCACACCTCGCCTTGCCCATTACCTCTGTCAAATGCGTGTCTCCCCAACCCACAGTGCCGATGAATATACCCTCGACCAGGGCAGGAGCGCTGGCTAGGGCAGTTGGATAAGTGTTGAAGAGTGAATAAGGGCAGGGCTACACATCACACACATTCCCCCTGCGTATGCCTTTTTTGTAAAGTCCGTGCCCTTATTCGCTCTGCAGCACTTACTTCGACGCGTACCAACTTGCCCACATCAGTATTTCACTCAGGACAGAGTAGCCGCACTCACTGCTGTCGAAGAAAAGCGAGAACAGCATGCCGTGCACGGCCAGGGCGCTGCCGAAGAAGAGGAGAACGGCATAGACGAGCCCCGGGTTGGTGGCTGAGATGAAGGCGTTGCCGAAGTGGTCGACCAGCATGCCGTAGAGGAAGAAGAGCATGAACGCGCCTATCAGGGCCACCGTGATGAGCATGCTGATGTAGTGGGAGAGCCAGTAGGACACGCCCCCCACGCCGTAGACGAGCTGCTGGGCACGCATGCCACTCGCCTGCGGAGTGGGATGCAAGACTACAGTTACACTTCAGGTCAAGTGAGATTACAAGGGTCAAGTGTAATTACATCTCGAGGACCTGTCAGTGGTTCGGTCTCGTGTTAGCATTTAATACAGAGTAAAAGTAGTTCCAAGCGCACGCCAGTGGATCTCCAACATACCCAAGCACCACAGCTAACCGGCCCAATATTGAAAATATATTGGCACGGGCCGGTACTATATAGGACCAGAATAAGACCATCAATTACCAATATTGGGCCAATTATCTGTGCTGCTTGGGTGGCTCTGTTGCTTTATTGCTTGGGCAGCACAGGTAATTGACCCAATATTACCAATTGATTGTTTTTACTCTGGTCGTTTGTAGGACCAGCCGTCTCCAATATATTTCCAATCGTGCCCCCTGTTTTGCTAGGGATTTAGAGCGCTACGAGGATGACACTTAGCAGATATTGTCATTTTTTGCGCATACCTTCATTACTTTTAAATTCGGCACGGCCGAAAACGATGGTGATCCTGTACGTCGACCGCCGAGCGCACACGCTACCGTCGCCATCGCCGACTTGCATCTGCTTGTGGGCACAAGAGTGTCCCATAAGCAGTTTTCTTCGTTGACGTGTGCTCGCTCGTTTTCTTTGTGGACCGCCTGCCGTCACCACATCGCGACATTATTCAAGGTGGAGACTTTGTATTCACGGAAAGCTTAGCTGTTGGTTTAGTCTTTAGTGCATGATATGGAATTTAGAACGATTGGCGCATGGGCTTCAGCTGATTCAGACAGGCAAAGATAGTATAGCTATGGTGCATATTCTGACAAGGTGATCAAGCGAGACCGCGAACGATGGCTTCAGTGTCGGTCATTTCAAGCATGAGGATATAAGAACAGTTTCGTTAACATTACCGCGGTACGGGCAAGGTCACATGACTTGAATCTAAACGTGCTCCACGCTGGCTCTGTTTAGCTTTTGCTCAGCGCGGGAAAATTATACCTGCATTTGCTGCCTGCACTTCGATCTGGAGTACTGCAAAAATGTTTACTTCGCCTGTTGAAAGATATGGCGCTTGTATCGAGATTGATTCCATGTAAGATGCATGTGTCCGTCACTGACTCACCCTCTCGTCGACGATCTCGGTGACAAAGAGGGCGAAGGGAATCCAGAAAGCGATCACGAAGCGGATAACCACGCGGGCATAGGTGGTCGGGAAGTCCTCCGGATAGAGGCTCGGATAAGGAAACCGCTGCAGGCTCACCTGGGAAGAAAAGCCGATTACCTGGTCACTAACTTGACAAAACATACAAAAAAGTTACAGGGTTTAACCGCGGTTATACTGAAATGTCGAGCGATAGCATCTTGGCAATGGCCAGGGAAAAATTTGGAGGTAGCCATCGTGTCGGGCACGTTGAGCATCACTTTTGGTCCAAATCGCACATGGTCAAATTTCGGGGGTGTACCGGGCCAGATTTGAAGATTACCACCGTATCGAGCAGATTCAAATAAACTTGGACATCGATTTTGGTCCATATCGATGAAGGGAAAATTTCGGCGGAAGGGTGGGCCAAACCTGGGGGGTGGGATGGCCAGCATTTTGGAAACGTCCCGCGTCTAATTTGAAGACACCATCGCATTGGCCATAGTCAAAGTATGCTTCGGCATCTGCCTTTAAGGCTATTGCTGTGAAATCGCTATGTCCGAAGGTCATTTAAATGTCATATACGAACACCGGTCTGAAACTCGAGTTTTCAATTGAGTCGGGCTAATGTTCTAAAAATACTTCACATTTAAACAAGAATATGAGGGAAAAAAAAGAAATCCGACTTTCCCTGTGGCCAATATGAGAGTGTTCAGGGATCATATGACACCAAAGCGAGGACAGAAGGAGGTGTTAGCCGCCTACGGTGCCTAGTAGTGACAAGAATTCTGGGACACAGACACAACATAAAATCTGTTTGAAGAGAATATTTTTGTATTCTGAAAGCCCTAATCTTATAACCGCATAGCTATATCAAGATAGCGGTTGCAATCAAGACATCAAAATTAGACCGTTATTGTCAGATAATTACGCCCTGTAATTTGTCCCCAGAGTAACAGCTGGTTACCAACAGGCGTTACCAAAATGACTGCTGTCAAGATTAGGCAAAATGTGGAGAGGTTTCGCATGGGTGTGCCACAGTTTCTTCTCGCTCTATGGGATATCGGCAGCAGGCCATCTTATTGCACCACATCGTACACGTGCGCCAGCTGAACACCGTAGAGTCTGATTCTCGTTGGGCACAGAGCATCAAGTGACCTAGATTTGGTTATGTAAAAGAAACCTTGATGCAACGACGACTATGCTCTCATTGTTACGTCTGAGCATCAAACCTTTGGGGACATCTTAGAAAGAGATGGCATTTTAAAATACCTGTGTTGCATGGATTTTTTCACGGCATTCCAACCTGGCGCGCTGCACTTCGTAACGATGTGGCCAGTACCTGTGGCGCCATCTTTCGTACAGTTGAGGTAACCTAAAATGTACCGTAATTTCCGGACTATAGCCCACGCGCGCTGTATAGCCCACACGGCTTGTCCCCTCTACCCACAGAACAAAAATCGGCAGAGTGTGGTGACGGCTATTATTTTCGCAGGTATCGAGACTTTTTCTGCATGCATACGCTTCTTGTCTTCCGGCCTGTGGGGGTGAAACTGCCAGCAAAACACAAGGTATGGAAGTTAGGTGGCTAGGTTTCCATTGCATTATTTTCATTTAAATGACATGTCCGGTGAACAACATACCTCGAAGTCAAGGTGCCAATAAGTGCTATTGAGCTCACGTATAAAACCAGTCAGCTGTGCGAGAGTATTAAAAGCACAGTGTTAGTTGTTTGACTGTACGAAAAGAAAAAAATTAAGGTGTCCGCCTTAAGGTTATGACGCGATAGCTCAATGGGTAAATGGTCAATGAAGACAACGCTGTAATTTTTTTTTGTTAGTAAAATCAGATAGTTCGGCGTGAGAGGTGCATTCCCTAGTAGCACAGTATGTTACTGCAACGTTGCAACAACATTGCCAATGTTGTACTATGTTGCGCTAACATTCTTCAACATTAGATAATGTTGCTGCAATGTTACCAAGCAACATGCTGATAACGTTGCCCTAAAGTGGTCTTTTCACATTGCAGCAATATTGTCAAATGATGAATAAATGTTGAACCACATACGATGGCATTGATATAACATTCATGCTATAGGTTAATTGTCTGCCCTCTCGGGCTATTTCTGAAGCCCAAATAGAAAAGCCGGTACCAGATCACTTCTACTCACCATGACAGTATTAATTTATTTATTTATTAATTTTTACTTCGAGGGCAAGTTTGCATGTGGTGTGTATGCAAATGGTGAGCAGTCCAAGTGTACTTGCACTCTGTGACACTAATGTAGAAAGATATATTTCTATCTAAAATATTTTTAATGAGCTGGAAGTACTTTGTTTTTCAATTAAACATGCAGACAAAATTAAAACTGCCGAAGAAATCTAGTTCTGGTTTCACTGACGCCCCGCAGTCTAATGGCCATGGAGATCACTATCACAAATCCAAATCCAAACCGCGGCCGCGCCGCGAGCCAATCCTGCGATGCGCGCTCATCGGAGAACCTGCGTTGCGTGTCAGCGGCAGTCGTGGCAAGATATTCACGTGTTTTGTTCTTCTAGTACAGTTTTTCTTGCGGTCGCCGTGCCCGCGCTGCTGTGTTTCGTTGTGGTTTCACTGGAATTCAGCTGAAACAACAAAGGCTTGCCCAGAGGATGACCTCAATGGTGAGTGATTTCTAGACTTCCATTGTTGTGCTGTGACTTGTGTTAATTCTTCGTGATAGTTTCATAAAGTGTTACATTCGTTGTATCATGAAGAGAATGAAGTGTTCGCTAAGCGAAGTGTCCATTCAGCAACGACGCCGAAGAACAGCGGAGGTTGTTCACGACGAACTAGAAAACTGTTTTTCTGTTAGGCTTGATAATGGTCATGGCAGCAGATTGTACGCAACATGAGCAGAACAGTATCAAGATGCCTTTTGATCGCATATTATTTTATCCTCTTTATCAGCGCCAGGCGAGGACGCAGTTGAAAGCCGCAGTTCTCACTTGTCGGATTTTAGCACCGCTAGCAGCATCTCTGACATAGAAAGGGCAACATAGGAGTTGTCGCGGATTTCTGACAATAAGGAGTTCGTGGTTTATGAAGATAGGATGACACTTGAGTCTGGTGCCGCTACTCAATGTCTAGAGCACGACTTGCGCGTGTGGGCAATTAATAGCCTGCTTCTCACCTGCATTCCCTGC
The DNA here is from genome assembly GCF_055824585.1 of Amblyomma mixtum. Lineage (NCBI taxonomy): Eukaryota > Metazoa > Arthropoda > Arachnida > Ixodida > Ixodidae > Amblyomma > Amblyomma mixtum. The sequence continues at coordinate 30,051,708 of NC_143012.1, read as the reverse complement.
TTAAAGTGCTGAAGCCATACCATCCAGAGTTACCCACGGATGCTAGAAAATTACTAAAGACGCAGAGGCATACTGATCCAGCAGTGATGACCGATGGTCATTACCACTACTTTGGAATGTTTCGTTCTCTGGAAGAACATTTGCATGTTCCTTAACGTCTGCACTTTGTGCGAGGGCATTACACCAGTTCTCATGCATTCTACTGGAAGATAGCATAAATCCAGCGGCATTTTAAGCAAGGAACCAGAATTTATTCTTTCACTCGAAACTGACGCTGCTGCATTATACTAGTCTTTGCCTTCTCATTCCCAATCAGATGTATACCCTTATAACCAACATTTATGGGACTGTGCAGCGATTTGCGCCAAGGGTAAGAAAAGTGAAATATTCATTGGTATTCAATCATCCTTCATCATCGTCAGCCAGACTATACCCACTGCAGGGCGACAGCCTCTCCCATATTCCCCAAATTAGTTCTTTCCTGTGCTAGCTGCATACACTTGACCCCTGCACCCATCATCAGTTTGTGATCTAGCTTATGTAGCGCAGGAAGAATCGGCCGTTAGCAACTTTGCCTTTCAAATTGTGCACAGCAGTGAGACTGCAAAAGACTATAGGCTGGGCCTGCCCTCTTCGCTCGGTTTACTTTGTCGGCCACCCGCCATGGCACAATTGAGGGAAGACAAAGGGAGTGATGTGCAACCACCTCCAGCTGGCTACGCCTTCATCTATAAACGCCCGAGTGGGTTTAAGCAATTGAATGGCCGTCCCCATGGCTGACACCAGTAGGTCCGCTTGTAAGGCAGGATTCAAGCGAGACAGCAGCACTGGCCATTGCTGTGAGGTGCGGGAATGGGAATTTTTGTTTGTAAATTATTTGCTTGCGTTGGAGGAATTTTAGGTGGCATGAGTAGTCGATGTCTTTTATGTAATGAATGCATTTTTTAGCCACTTTCAGAACAATTTGTTGCTCAGGCTGTTAAAATATGCTCGCGCTCAAACCAAAATAGTAAAAAAAAAAATGCCCTTAAGGGCATTTTTTTTTACTATTTTGGTTTGAGTCAAGTGACTGGACATAAGTTCTTTAAACAGAGCTGTCCAATGTCTGTGTTCCTTGAGGAGTGTAGAAGATTTGTTATTAGACGTGTATGCTTATATTAGGAAATTTTTGGTTCTTTTTTTTTGCAGGGATGCAGCTTCGCTTGTGACATCATGAATTAGAAGAGACCATCATCGTGAGCAGCTGGAGGCTACCAGAAGACAAGCATATTTTAGACGTGCTAAATTGTTCAGGCAAATGTTGACAGTACTTTAAATTTGTAGTTTTCCAGTGCAACGGTGCATGACCAAAGAAGGGAAGAAGGATACTTGAAGAAAACAGCGCAGCAACAGGGACAAGAGAGAAGATGAGACAGGCACTGACTAGCAACTGAAGGTTTATTGAAAAGGAACGCATAAAACATACTCTCTTCACAACCAAGAGTGCGCGCATGAACTGTGCGAATAACACTGATAACCTGTCAACTTCAGTCATGGTGGTCAGGATACAATAGTTCACAATCATGAACAAGGACGGACAGTCTTTCATGACTGTGAACTGTTGAATCTTGACCACCATGAGTGAAGTTGAGAGCTTATCAGTGTTGTTCGCGCAGCTCATGTGCGCTCTTGGTTGTAAAGTGAGTATATTTTAAGTGTTTCTTTTCAATAAACCTTCAGTTGCTGGTCAGCACCTGTCCCATCTTCTCTCTTGTGCTTGTTGCTGCGCTGTTTTCTTCAAGTATGTACCAACTTCCCGTTTTACTGAAGTTGGGAAGAAGGATAAAACACAGCGCTCACTGACAACTGGTTATTTAACGGCACAGACACTGCTTAAATGCCCTCAGACCAGCCCAGCAGGAAAAAAACAAACTTATCACACCTTTATCATAAAAACTATGAAAGAAACATCTTATCTGCATTATATGATACAATTGAAGTATTGCTCGCACATTGTGAACCAGCTTTTTTAATATGATGCGTCTCTTGTCGCTTCACATGTGGTTTGTGGTCTGCTTCTGCTAAGGATCTTTGCACTTGAAAATCTCTGTACAATCACTGCAGTGCTTGACAAGTTTGGAACCTGTCTTCATTCTTTAGATCTCTTGCATGCAGATTGCATTTACGGGCCCCTAGCATTTTGCCTCCATCGAAATGCAACCACCACGGCCAGGATAGAACCCGTGTCTTAACAGACCAGCAGCCGAGCACCGTAACCACTGAACCACCGCGGCGGCTCATGTATCTGTGTGTGTGTGTTCCGTAGGGCTGGAAAACTATGCACTTAAATCAGTGATGTTAAACAGCCCAACAACTAACTCTGCTGTTCATAATACCTCTGCTCCTTGTTTCTGAATGGCCAACTAGGTTGAACTGCTACTTTGTTTATTTGTTGCAATTTTGTGCACAAAATGAATGTGTTATATTTGGGAAATACAAAGTCCAGGTGGTGCATGTTTTCAAGGTGTGCTATTGTGTAAATAGTTTACTCAAGTGTTTTGTATTTATAACATGCCAGTTGAGAGGTGTGTGCACGTTTTCATACTATGGTAACGTGCCTAGTAACTGTGTAAAACATTAGCTCTGGTTCTTGTTCCCGAGTAGCTCACATGTGTACTGTTTTTTTTTAAATATTTGTTGCAAGTTTCTTTATGAAGTAAATAAATAAATCATATCCGTGAAAATGTAAGCCCACGTGTTGCATTTTTCAAGCTATGCCAATGTGTTTGTGTAAATGTTGAGTGTATTATAAGTCTGCTTCCTTTTTCGAAATTATATTTCTGTCTATTTAAATAAATCAGTCTAATTTTCAGAATAACCATGTCATGGAATCTTGTTGCATCTAAACGATAGGAGCACTGGTAGAGAGCTAATGAATGTAACATTTAAGGATTTATTTAGAGTAAGCGGTCTGGAAAGTATGGAAAAACAATGTGTTGTGCAGTGCAGTCTTGTATTTGTATTCTATAGCAAGCACCGCATTACTGTGTAGCAAGGAGTAATGCTCAATTGCTCATTCTTGTGACCTTCAGCTGCTGTAACCATTCTAGTATGATGATGCCATTGTACACAGTTTAGTCTTTCAAGAGATCACTTTATTGAGCAGCAGCCATTATTGGTCGCTGAAATATTTCAGTAATTTAGAATGCTGCCTGAATGTTTCTGAAACATTATGACAGCATTGCAGCAATATTGTAGTAACATTGTCGTGGGAATGTTGCATGTGTGCGAATAAAAAGTTGTATCAACATTAAGAACATGTTGTAGCAATGTTGCATTAATATTGTCTCCAGAAGTTGCTTTAACATTGACTGAAAGTTGATGTAACATTGGAGCAATATTGTCTCAACGTTGTCTTATGTATGTTGCCTTAATGTGGCAAAAAGAGGACGCTAGTCACGTTAAGGCAATGTTAGAAGGTAACGTTGTGGCCACACTGAGGCAACAAAGCGTGCTACTAGGGTTTATTGCTAAGGGATTTGGATCCGAAGTTGCAAGACTTTTTCCCGTCACTGTGATTCATACTCGGAAGTCTTTGACGACGAAATAGGAGAAAATTGGTGTAAACTGGCGGAAACGCGGACTCCGTGATTGCTCGCGGCAAGTGCTGCGCTGTCAAAACTCAAAACTACCGCCTTCCGGACGTCGAAGGACTCTATCACCCGCCGTCGCTTCGTTTACGCTCACACCAGCGTTACGATGGATCCCGTTCCTGATTCCGACAACGAAGTTCTCGCTAAGAACTGCATGCTGCCTGGACTTGAGTGACCTCAACCCCACACAGCATGCGATGCTTTCGAGGGCCGGTGCGGCCGGTCTGGCAAGATAGCCCGTGCGCCGAGCAGTCGGCAGCGTCGCTGTCACCGCTGAGCCACCGTCACGACTGATGTGTAGAGACTGGACGTGAGGGCACATTTAAATTTTGTAAAGATAGTATTCGTAGGCAGGGTTATGCAGCCTGGCGTCTTGGTGTATTGGCGAAGCGAACACGCCGAGTGGTGCGTTTGCTAACGTGGATGCGCTTCGAACATTAGCTATCCACAGCCGTTTTTCCTGTCGCAGGTGCGTGCCGTTGCATGAACTTCGCCCTAAAAGCACTGAGATGACGCAATAGCTTGATAGGCTAATGTCCATATATGCGGAATTGGTTATTCTCTACTTAGCATTCTTAGATCCCTGGGAGTCCCCATGCTACTCCAGGCGAGGCGCATGGTGCAGCGGTTAAACGATGCGCCACTGCCGTGCGATGGCAGGTGCTCCCAGTGGTGGGCATTGAGTGACCAATGTTTCTCTTCCCGAGAGACCAATGATCAACTGCCACCTGCCACAGTGCGCAGTTTTGCTTACTATCCGGTGGGTAGGTTGTTACGAGGCCGCAAGGTCACGTGACCTTTAACCCACTAGGCTGATTTTCGCATTTAGCACTGTCGCGTTAAAACCCACAGTACACCTACCCGAGATAACTTCGCAATCTCGTCTGTACACTTGAATCCCTGTAGTTCAGAGTAGAGATTGGATTGCAGGGACTACACCCTCGGTTAGCCTGACACATACCTTACCTGTGGTCATCTGATCTGCGCATTCCACGTCATGCCAGAGTTAATCTCCTCCACATAAGACAGCGTGGACTAACGTTTCTCCTCTCGTCCGTACTACTCCTTTCGTTCTCTCGTCTTCCACCGCCGCACCGCAGATTAATTTGAACTCCTGCTTCAGTTTACGGAGCCATTTCCCTCCTACGCCATGATCAAAGGAAGCGCTAGCTAGGGCTGACCCTCCTTTAATCATCACAGTCAGCCTAGCTACATCCACTGCAAGACAAATGTACCTCCCAAATCCTTCCAATTAGCCTTGTCCTGTGTCAGCTGCGGCCACTTTATTCCCACGATCTTCGTAATCTACTCCGCCCACCTGTCTTTCTGCACCTACTACGCTTGTCTCCTCTTGGAATCCATTCCTTGCCCTAAACGCACTAAGGGACTAGCTGTTTCCTTGCCTTCGCACTACATGCCCTGCCCATTCTTATAGTATTTATTTGTAATTTCGGCTAGGATGTCATCAAGTCCAGTTTGGTGCCTGAACCGTTCTGCCCTTTTCGTGTCCCTTAACGTTTTGCCTATCATGGTATGTGAGGTAGCGCAAAACGGGACAAGGGACAGAGAAAGACGCACACAACACAGGCAACATAGCGCCTGTGTTGTGTGCGTCTTTCTCTGTCCCTTGTCCCGTTTTGCGCTACCTCGCATACCATAAATCACCGTTACCAATTCGCCCAAGTTTCTACCCTTGAGTTTTGCATATCGTTTTCCTTTCCATCGCTGGCTACGCTATCGTCAATTTCAGTTCAACCCTTTTCATTAGCCTCCAGGTTTTTTCCCCTAGGTGAGCACCGATGAGATACAGGTGTTATATACTTTACTCTTGGGAAATGCTGGTAAATTGCTATTTATAATCTGTTAGTGCCTGTCAAATGTACTCCAGCCCATTCTTATTCTCGTGTAGTTATTTTCCTCTCGTAGCTTGGACTTGCGGTCACACGTTATCTAAATAGTCTTATTCTTCGACGATTTTTTATGCTTCTCTGCTCTTGAAATACTCACTTCGTAATCGAGGCTCTCGTTCTTCGCCTTACTGACGACTTCTATGAAGGCTTTCTCCACAGCGTACTGGATCGGCAGCAGGTACGTCATCTCGCTGAATGCATCCAAGTTAAGCGCAGCGGGCAGCATCAGGAAACGACGGTAGCGGACATTCACATCGAACTGAATATCGTGCACTCGAATCTGCGAACCCGAGACAAGAGGCGGATGCCCTGTACATGACAACGTATTTCTCCTCAAATTCACAACCCAAAAGAGTTTCAGCCATGTGTAAGGTCCGGCGTCTTGCGACATGCGACCGTTAAGATGTTTCTGCACCAGGGTGGTTACTGTGGTATGATACAACTTAACAAAACAGCAGTTGGTAAAACGACCATGCACCCTGAATAACTCCGCTGGCCTCGTAACCATAAACGAAGTCAGCTTTTTAATGCTTTACTATCTTAAACAAGCCAAGTATCAAAACTCAAGCCCTTATCACGTTTGTTTTTCTTGTGATAAGCTTCCTATATAAGTATACAAGAAAAGTTCCACCAACTGACTACTTTTCTTTTGCGGAGGAATTCTGTGCGGTGCTCCTGAATGTGGGCGGAGCTTCACTGCAGACTTAAGTTGTATCTGACTATACCTACTGTGCGCAGTAACAGCCTGTGGTGCCATTTTGAAGGTTAATTGCATCGTTGTCAGAAATCACCCTTAGAGCTTCACCAGGCCAGAGCTTTTGCTGTCCGAGAACGCTTACTCTGTAGGCCTAAACCTGAAACTTAGAGCCATGTTATTCTGACGCGAAAACTCTCGGCAAAAGCCAGAATTTTAGAGCCCGACATTTGCTGGAATCCTTTTAACCTACAGAAAAGGTCGCATATGCGTGTCAATGAAACTTCATTCACGTTGTACGCGTCGAAGATGGAATTTTGGAATGAGCCTCGCGGTTGCTGTCGGAAGGTATATGTACTATCGGGGACAAAAGTAGCATACTCCACACAGCGGGAGCCGGAGCAACGGAGAACTGCGGCATTTTGGCGAGCTAAAGCACGAAACATTGAAACGAGCCAAGCGACATGCCTGCTGGTAATAAAGGTCGCGCATTGGCTGTCTCGATCCCAGATGCCGCATTGCAACGCAGTTTTCCGTTGCTCCGGCTCCCGCAGCATGCAGTATACGACTTTTGTCCCCAATAGTACAGTCTTTGCCGAAAGTAACGGGGTACAGGTGGTTCGTTTCCTAGCCGCGTAGCGAAGCACTCATGGCAGCCCTTAAAGGGGTAGAGATATCAAATTCCAAGGTTGTACAAAAGACTGGCATACGTTTCCTTTGTATGTGAGGACCATAAGAGCGAAGTATTAAATTTAAGGGAGGTCTAGAACATATTTTAATTTCATTTTAAAGTTTGTGAAAATGCTCACTCTTGAAGTCTGAGGCATCGCTAGTGCATCAATGTGACGTAGGAACAGAGAAGAAAACACAAGCAAGTATTTCCTACGTCATTGCACAGTTTTCTGACGTACGGGACCAAGTTTTGCGGTTTCGCGGCCTAGCAACCTTGGTTACGAGTGCTCACGAGTCTTTTTTTTTTTTTTTCTGCACGCTCGCGAGTGCGATGATGCTTTACGCCCGGCGTTGCCGCAGGCGATGTCGTTGCCGAAAGATCCACTTTTGCAGAGGCATATTGCCCGTGCTCTAATGTAGGAAGCATTCTCTAGTATCATGGATGTTATGTATTTTCTTGTGCGAACGTGAAGTACGCCGAGCATGCCGGCCGGCCGGCCAGCCAGCCTGGATCCCGTCTGCCGGCGTCATAAAAAGGAGCTAAAGTGTGTTCTTGACGTAAATAATAAACCCTGGGATAAGAAATGTGAAAAATGTGTCATTTTTGAGGATCGCTGACGAATACTGAGCTGCTGGCAAAGGTAACGACTCTGCTACGAGCAAACTTTTTGCCACAACCGCCTCGCAGCTGCCGCTGGCCCGACGTTGCGGTCCGGCTCGCCTGGCGCCCGCTCGCTTCGCTGCTGAAGACGTCGTGGAGATTTACCATACTATTATTTTATTGTGAGATGATGCTGTTGACAGTAAAGCGATGTGTAGAGTAGGCCTTTTATTATAGCGCAGGCGACTTCCGAAGCGCCGGCCGCTGCGACTTCGATGTGGAAGAGGCTATAGGCCTAGCGACGACCACGGCAACCAGGCAGCAGAAGAGCTCGTCGCCCGGTGATGTGTTCTCCAGTCGGAGTCTGAGGCAAAACTGTTTATTGAGCGAAAGCGTACAAGCGGGGCAGACAGTCGGTATAGAGAGAGTGAGTGCAGAGTTCAGTGTCCGCGTGTAGCTTCGTACATGCATATGGTACGTGCCAGGACCGAAGAGCCGCGGAGACGCGGGGATGAGGTGTTGAGCGAAATACGATGCTCAGGCCAGACAGAAGGTACCATACGGGAAGCGGCACTTGGAGCGGCAGTAGTGTGATACACAATTGGAGCGGCAGCACCACGATACACAACACTCCTCCCCCCTTAGACGTAGTAGTCTCGGAGGTGAGAAGGAAACTTCCTCTCTCGGGCGGAGCGTCGAGGAACGGTGCCGGTCGCCGGAGGAATTCTGTCGGAGGTATCCGCGTTCTCTGAGTTGGAGCGGCTGTGCCCGGGTTCAGGTGAGTCGGCGTCTGGCTCGGTCGAAGTGCTAGCGGGTTGTTCGTCCTGGTCTTCTGACTCTGAATGCGGCTCAGGCAGTTCGAGTTCAGGTGCACGGTGAGGAAGATCGGGTAGGTTATAGTCCCTCTTTCTAAGGTGGTCGACGTGCCTACGCCAGGACGTACCGTCCAGTAGTTCGACTTCATAGGACACTGGTCCTTTGCAGGAGCGGATGATCGCGGGAAGCCACCGAGACCCATGAGGCGAAAAATTCCTAGCAAAGACCGAGTCACCAGGCTCAAACTTGCGGGTTGGTGCAGCGCGGAGCCTCCGCGACAACTGGTCGCGTTGCGAGTTGCCTTCCTGGGAATCAGGGTGCAAGTAATCTAGGGCGGACTTTAGCTGACGTGAGAACAGTAGCTCCGCCGGGCTTCTTCCTGTAGTCGTGCAGGGCAGCAAGTGCTGCTGGAACAGGAAACGACTGAGCTGAAGTTCGATGTCGCCCCCTTTCAGTCGTTTAAGAGCTTTCTTCGTTTCCTGAACGAAGCGTTCGGCCTGTCCGTTAGAAGACGGATGGTAGGGTGCGACTAAAGCTTGACGAATGTTGTTCCTGGCGAGGAACTGCCGGAATTCAGCTGATGCGAATGCAGAACCGTTGTCAGATACGACGACGTCGGGAAGTCCGTGTGTGGCGAACAGCCGTCTGAGTTCTCGGACAACAACTGCAGCTGAAGTTGTCCTCACCACAACGACCTCTAGCCATTTTGAGAACGAGTCCACGACGATGAGAAATATCTTGCCCTGGACTGGTCCAGCGAAGTCCACGTGCAGCCTAGACCACGGTCTCGTAGTCTGTTCCCAGGGATGGACTGCAGCGCGGGGTGGAGCATTCCTGGATTCTTGGCAGGTCTTACACGCACGGACGGTGTTCTCCACATCGCTGTCGAGTTTCGGCCACCAGACGTAACCTCGCGCGAGTCCCTTCATGCGAACGATTCCTGGGTGTGATGAGTGAAGTAGCTCAAGCACTTCCATGCGGAGTTGCGGTGGAATCACGACTCGGGAACCCCACAGAATGCAATCACGATAAGCGGAGAGTTCGTCGCGGCGCACGAAGTAAGGTTGGAACTGGTCCTCTACCTTTGCTGGCCATCCGGTACGAATCCACTTGAGTACTCGCGACAACACACGGTCCTTCCTTGTCAGCTGAGAAATCTTGGATGCATTTGCAAAGGCTTCTGGGGGGTTTTCGAGCAGCAGGACATCTGTCATAATGGGACTTTCGGCATTTGTGGAGGGCAGCGGCAGGCGGCTGAGTGAATCAGCATTGCCCATTTGACGTCCCGGTCGGTAGATCAGCTCATAGTCGTACTGTGCGAGGAGTAAATTCCATCGAAGCATCCTCGGTGAAAGTACGCTAGGTATTGGACGACTGTGATGCAGCAGGCCCAGCAACGGCTTGTGGTCAGTGTAGACCTTGAAGTGTCTGCCATACAGATATTGGTGGAACTTCTTGACACCGGAAACGACAGCCAGAGCTTCTCGGTCTGTCTGAGAGTAGTTCCTTTCGGTCGAGCTCAAAGTACGGGAACCGAATGCAATTGGAGATTCTTGTCCGGTAGAGTCTTCGTGACTAAGGACAAATCCTATGCCGTAGGCAGACGCATCGCAGGCAAGCGTGAGCGGCTTGTGCACGTCGTAGTGGACTAAGACATCGGATGTCTGTATAAGTTCCTTGGCGTGCTTGAAAGCGTCGGCTTCTTCTTTGCGCCATCTCCACGTCTGATCCTTTGCAAGCAGACGGTATAGAGGCTCGAGGGCGTGAGCTGCACCGTGCAAGAATCTGTTGTAGAAGTTTAGCAGTCCGAGAAAAGACTGAAGTTGCTGCTTGTTCCTTGGACTGGGAGCTTCTTTAAGGGCTTCGACCTTTTCTTCGGTCGGATGAATACCGGCAGCGTCAATGCGGTATCCAAGGAAGGTTACTTCCGGCATGCCGAAGGTGCATTTCTCTCGGCTCAGACGAATGTTGTCGTCACTTATGCGTTTCAGCACATCTCGCAGGTGTTTGTTGTGCTCGTAGGCATCTTCACCTCCCACTATAATATCGTCCAGGTACACGTGGACCCCAAGTAGTCCCGAGAGGAGCTCTTCCATGTAGCGCTGAAATATGGCTACGGCGGACGACACTCCGAACGGCAGGCGAGTAACTTTGAACAGTCCCCGGTGCGTATTGACTGTTAGCAGATCGGCTGTGTCACTATCCACGGCAAGCTGCTGATAGGCTTGATTGAGGTCTAGTTGTGAGAATACAGTGCACCCCGCAAGGTTTGAAAAAAGCTGATCGATGGTTGGAAGAGGATATGTTTCCATCTTGATTGCTTGGTTAACGGTGCTTTTGTAATCACCACACAGCCTGATCTTGCCGTTCTTCTTAACGACGCAGACTACCGGTGTCGCCCATCGGGAGGATCGCACGGGCTGGTAGACGCCTTCCTGTACAAGAACGTCGATGGCTTCGTCTACCTTGGGCAGTAGAGCCACCGGAACTTGACGTGCTTTCCTGAAGATGGGAGCGATTTCAGCCTTGAGCTCGATACGAACGGATGGTCCCTTGCTCTTCCCTAGTCCTTCAGCGAAGACTTCTGGGTATTCAGAGACGGCGTTCAGCAAGGTTAGCGGAACTTCGATTTGAGATGCGTGGTTTATTCCGCAGAGCGATATTCCCAACGCAGAAAACCAGTCTCTCCCCAACAGGCTGGTGCCATTTCCTCGGACAACGAGAAGTTGAAGGCGAGTGCTCTTCGTTCTGTATGAGACGGCAACTTCCAATGATCCCAGAATCTCCAAGCTTTCCCTTGTATAGGAGCGCAGCTGTAGAGAGGATGGCCTTAGGTCTTGCCTTGAGAGCCGAAGTTTCTCCATGGTCCTCTCGCTGATGATGGTGCAGGCGGCCCCGGAGTCAACCTCCATGGTTAGAGGCCTACTGTTTATCAGGACGTCCACGCAGACTGCCGGAGAAGTGATGGTGTTGGCACCACTCGTAGACTTGCGGTCTTGGAATTCGCGATGAAAGCTGACTGATGCCGTAGAGTTTACGTCTTGAGCTGGATCAGCTGATTGCAAAATATGATGGTTGCGTCCACGAGAGTACTTTTTTTTGCGAGAAAATTCCTTTCGGTGTTGACCAGGCTTGGAAGTTTTTTCTTTTGCTGCCTTCTTCCTGCAGGCCTTCTCCAGGTGACCTTTGTTGCCGCAGTAGCGACAGATGGCGGAATGATAGGAGCAAGTACGAGCGTCATGCTCACCGGTGCAACGCCAACATTGATGACTCGGAGGATGGTTGGCGGGCTTGACGTCCGGGCGCTTGGGGTTCCGTTGCAATTGATGCGTTTCTGAGGGGACCCTTGAGCGGCGAACCTCTTCTGTCTTGGCTGCTGCTTCTTCCGCAGCACGTGCCAGTAGGATGGCCTTCGACAGCTTGAGGTCCGGTTCAGCCAGGAGACGTCTTTGGATAGGCTCTTCACGCAGGCCACAGACTAGGCGGTCGCAAAGAAGTCGATCCAGCCAATCCCCGAACTCGCAGTGGCGGGCTAACAGTCGAAGAGCGGCGAGATATTCCGGCACCGATTCACCAGGTTGCTGGTCTCGCTTGTTGAAGCGGAATCGTTCCATGGTGACGGACGGTTTCCCGATGAAGTGGGTGTCGAGCAAGGAAACGATTTCTGAGAAGGGAACCTCCGAAGGTGCCTTGGGTGCGCACAGCGAGCGCAGCAGAGTATACGCGTCGACGCCGCATACACTGCAGAGGAAAGCCCGTTTCTTCTCATCGGACTGGATGTCGTGGGCTTGAAAGTAGAACTCGAGGCGTTCTAAGTAGACTGGCCAGGAGGAAGGCTCGGCGGGCGAGAATTCTCCGATCGTGGCCGAAGGCAGAAGCGCTGCCATGTCGACGGACGTGCAGGGCTGGAGCGGATCCAGGAGCTTTGCCTGAGGCGGTCAGCTATTGACTGCAATTGCGCGCTGGGGATCACGGCGATCCCGTCCTCGTCGCCAGTGATGTGTTCTCCAGTCGGAGTCTGAGGCAAAACTGTTTATTGAGCGAAAGCGTACAAGCGGGGCAGACAGTCGGTATAGAGAGAGTGAGTGCAGAGTTCAGTGTCCGCGTGTAGCTTCGTACATGCATATGGTACGTGCCAGGACCGAAGAGCCGCGGAGACGCGGGGATGAGGTGTTGAGCGAAATACGATGCTCAGGCCAGACAGAAGGTACCATACGGGAAGCGGCACTTGGAGCGGCAGTAGTGTGATACACAATTGGAGCGGCAGCACCACGATACACAACACCCGGAGCGCCCGCGAGCGATGCCGTTAGCTCGAAACATAAGCAGGCATGCTTTGTCGCTGCTCGAGCAGTCTTTCTGAGGGACTGCTGTACGGCGGCGAAGTGCGACACCGGTTGCGGGCGGAGCTTGGGTAGAGCGGCGCAGCGATGCTCACCGCTCCGTGTCCCTGCTTGCAGTGGGGCGGCAGTTCGCAAGCGACGATCAGTGCGGCGCGTCGGCCAAGTGGCCATATGGCTTGATGAATGTTGCTGCGCGTGCATTATTTGTCTAAATAATGATTGCACTTCCCGCTCTGAGCTCGCTACTTGTTTTTGGTCGGTGAATGTTTTCGCACGGCCACCGATATGCCCAAGGCACGTCGGCCAACGGGTCTCGTTTTGGTCGGCGGCGTTGTCACACTAGGACGACGCTTGGTCGTTGGGGCGTCGTCGTCGTCGTCGGTGCAGTGTGACTGGCTAGTCGGGGAACGACCAGGTTGGCCGACGCGACCGTCGGCGTCGCTGTCGAGTCGACCTCGGGGTCCCGTCGGCCTAGTGTGAACGCGCCTGAACTGCGCGCTGGTCCCAGGCTGCCCTAGTCGTCGCTAGGCCTAGGTGGTCTCGCTTCCGCAGTTGACGGCGTTTTGGAAGTCGACTGTGCTATAATAAAAGGCCTACTCTTCACATCGCTTTAGTGCGAACTCGTCCCATTATAGAAGATAAGTTCGATTTCCACGACGCCTTCATCAATGGAGCTAGCAGACGAGCAGCGCGCACGAAGAAGCAGCGTCGAGCTGTCGGGATGGGACAACGTCGGCGTGAGGTCGGCGCTGTTGTCGGCAGAGTGTGACACACGGGTCGGCCGACGGCTGCTATCTCGGCGACGCGACGGCGATGCGCTCGTCAGGCGACGACCGGTGCTCGGTCGGCGTCTGCGCAGTGTGACAGACGCGCCGACGGCACGAAAATCGCTGCCGCCGACCATCGCCAGACTGAAATCGGCCGATCGTCGGAGTAGTGTGAACGCGCCTTTACCATTTGACGTTGTCTACACGCTCGGCGTTCGCTGGCACAATCTGAGCTGCGTCGGGCCTGACGCCTGCCTCCTCTTCGGAATCGCTGGCCAGCGGATCAAAAATGAAGTGGTTGTCGGGGTTCGAACCGCGGCGTCTTCTTCCTCGTCTGCGTCATCCCGCGATTCCTCATAATCGGTGTCTTCGCCGAAATAAAACTCTTCTTTCCGACTCGGAGCTGTTCGACTTGCCCTCCGCCCGGCTCTCCGTGTTTACGCGCACCACGTGCGTGTCAAGCAGACGAAATGCCTACACGTCACGGCTTTCCGGACCCACGTGACAACGCATTGTCTGGTTTTTGACGTCATGAAAGAGCCTGGCAAAACCTGGCAACTACGAACCGAAACTGCTGGGTACAAATAATACGATTATTAATTATATAATGCGAGTTCATGCTTCTAAGATGGTGTTCCATGCTCACTGAATCGCTACGCATTATTTACAACCCAGAGATACAACACAAAAATTTGGTGTCTCTACCCCTTTAAGCTCTGATTCTGTGTAAAGAAAGGTGAGACCTTGTCCTTACATTATGGCACCGTTCGGTCTTTAGGGCTGCTCTAAATGCTCCGTTGTACGGTTGAGAAGCAAAAACCTGTTGCTCGGTTACTTTTGGCAAAGGGGGTACATATCAAGCTTTCATCCTGTAGAATAATGTTTTTCAGGGCACTGCTCTTTCCAATAGTTTACTTCGTATTATATCCTGGCTTAAACTAGGAATGGATTCATGGTTCGGTCTTAAGAGTGCAGGGAGATACCCCAGGGAGGACACAGCTATCGTACCTCATAGTACAGTTCCCAACGTCCAGCTTCGTCTTCCTCAGAGGCCGAGTCATCGAAGGCGGCTACTGGAAGCCGTGGGCTTCTCCTAGGCGACACTGGTGCCGTGTGGAACACGACCGCAATGAGGCTTCCTGGAGGAGCGTCTTCGATGCTCTTGAAGTAAGGAACCACATCCTCATGGTCTTTCAACGGATGCACCTGCAGACGCGATGCTTGCAGTTACTTCCCTGTTCGCCCTCTAGCAGTCATCTCCGCCATTGAATCAAGAGCTGTCGCATCTCAACTTCAGTACTATAAATATACTGTCAGTCCGCTTTTTTCACAACACGTAGCGCCCTCTGGGGTGTGAAGAAAATTCGTCTGCTACTGGTTGAAAACAAACGCTCGTGAAAAACGCAGGCGCCATCTGGCTCCACGAGGAGCAAACTGCTCCTGAGAATTGGCCAGTGTGAACTTGACAGCTGCTGCTATCTGTCGCATGCTCCTGCCACTGACATGAACTGCGCATGCGCAATAGGAGCAGCCGGTTTCATTTTAAACCAGTGGAGCTGGAAGAGAAGAGGCGCGCATGCGCAGAAAAGCCGTGTGAAAAAGGCGGATTTCTAGTTTTGACCATTGACTGTACCGTGTGCTCGATATGCTTTCCCTTTATTCTAGACGTAAGACGCACTGTTTTTCGCAACGAGTTGGGCCTCTCTTTCATGCGGTGCGTCCTTTACCTATGCTTGTAACGTAGTATTAGTACATTGCACCCGTAACTTACAGAGCCTTGCAACTGCACTTTCTAAGCACTTCATTCGCAAAAAAAAATGTTTGTTCCGACGTTACGGCCCTGCCCACTTAAAGCGCCGTTCGCCAACATCCTAAACATTCGAAAAAGAGTAATGTTTCAGTGACTGAGCACATACATTCGCATCGACACACAGATACAATCCAGTCACACATACGCTTTTGACAGCCATACACACAGAGACATAGAGACAGACAGACACACAAAAACGTTGTCTGCAGTGGCACGCGCACACACAGACAGACAATATACAAGGCGGAAAGGCAGAGAGACGGATATACCATTATGCAGGTAGAAAAAATTTGAGGGGGCACTAAAGCTCCGCCTTGAGGGTATTACGCAATTAATTTACTGGATTAACGCCCTGATATGCGGAATTGGCTGTTCTCGACTTTACGTTTACAGATCCCGGGGAGCCCTCGCACCACTCCAGGCGTATTGGTGCAGCGGCTAAGCCGTAGCCCTGCGATGGCAGGCGCTGCCATTGCTGGGGCTTGCGCGGCCCAGGTTTCTCCCCCTGGGAAACTTCATGCGACTAAACAATAACCTGCCACGGTGGTCAGTTTGGTCACAATCGGGTAGGATGGCTGTGAATGACGTCACAAGGTGACGTTACCTAGGTTGCTCACCTAGGTTGCTTATCCACGGATTTTTCGCTTATAACGCTGACACCGACGACGACGCCGGAATTTCCACACAGCAGGAGCTTTGACGCTGTCCCGTTAAAAATGTCTGGCGGTTTAGCATTGCTAAGCACGAAGTATTATGCGAAAACACGGTGGCTAACCCAATTTCGGGGGCTGAACCATAACTATTTTGGGGGTGTCCCATGGTCGGTTCCGAACGTGTGTGAACTCAGTCGAACAGATTTTATGATGTGGGCCACCCAAATTTTAAGGTAGCGCCAAGCCAATTTTCCGTATGTCTCAGGTCTGTTCCGAACGTGTGTGAACTAAATTTGCAAACCTTCAGGGGTGGGCCACTCAAATTTCGGGGGTGGTCAAACCACATCTTTAAAAGTCAGTTCATTCCATTTTGATGTTTTAGGCTAGTATTCCACCCGAGCACACCCGGATTCACCGGTAGTCAAATTCGGCCAACGTATTTCCAAGGGAAAATTTTGGCTAGTCCATGTCATATTTGTGCACAGGCAACGTTTGGTACGCGCTATACTACCTCTCAAGAGCCCACAGTTCATGTTTCGTCGATTTCGGCCAAGGTCACTTCAAAGTCGAACTTCGGGTGGTCTATTCCATATCTGCGCATGCGCCACTTTGGGGACGTGCCATACTACCAGTCAGGAACCCACCATTCAATTAAAAGCCGCCGCTGTGGCTCAGTGGTTTTGATGCTAGGCTGCCGACCCGCAACGCGCGGGTTCGATCCCAGCTGCGGCGGTCGCATTTCGATGGAGGCGAAATGCTAGAGGCTCTTGTACTGTGCGATGTCAGTGCACGTTTAGGAGTCCCAGGTGGTCGAAATTACCCGGAGCCCTCCACTACGGTGTCCCTCATATACAGAGTCGCTTTTGGAGGTTAAACCCCGTAAGCCCATCATTCAATTTTCCTCAATTTCGGCCAAGCTCACTTTAAAGCCAAATTTCGGGTGGTCCATGATATATTTGGGCATTGACCATGTCAGGGTATGCCAATCTTCAGGGCCGTTACCAAATGTATTCACAGCCGTTTAAAGATCCGCTACAAATTTAGTCACGTGACCCGCCAGAAGGCTTCACCCAACCGACGGCTTTAGCCGAGAAAGCAGCTAGCAGTGTTTTAGCTCTAATATATAGGTAGGCGGAGAATGTTTCGGATGAAGTTCTTAAATATATCGATATCTGGAAGGACAGGTAGCCCCCAAAAATTTCCGACGATTACGTCACTTCCTAATGCGAAATTTGAGCGCAGCTTCTGCTGTTTCAGTTTTTCGATGGGTTGAGGCAAATAATTTCAGCAAGGCACGCATGTACAACTACAGCAACTTGTTATTTTTTACATATTTTCCTTCTTTAAAAAACACTCCACGACCAGTTCTTGATTGTCATGAAGGAAGCTTTGTGGTCGGAGATATAGACAGACATATGCTCGACTTGCTGCACCAATGCCTGCTTCTCAAAGACGAGGTCTGTGCAAGTATTTCGCGAGGTTGTCATAGCCGCGGGAGGTGTTACGAGCGAGAGGAACGGGATGTTCTCCTGCATAATTAAGTGCCAAGAAATTCCTGTTTGTGTACATTAAAGTCCCCATGCACCCTGCCATCCTGGTGGGTGGCAGTTAGTGGTTGATCGCAGAGTTCGCTCACTGTTATCAGCGCTAACGCATACAGCCCACATCTCACTCTCAGCACCCCACGTACCTATAAGCGCGATTCATGTGTCCACTGACCGAAGGAGCCAGTTATTCACACTTCCTTTCCTTAAAATGGCACAACTTTGTTAATGCCAACGCGTGCGGCGCACATCTGTCACCCCCGCCACGTATCTTAAAGCACTGTTGAGGTGTCCACTGTTCCAAGAAGGCTGTTATGCTCCTTTCCTTCGATTTCCAAGCTCCCGCTCCATTGGTCTCGCAGCTTAATGCATGACTGCGGTGTCCACTGGTGGTTACAACGGACAACGGCGACGCCGCGAAACGCAGAAACGGGCGCCAGAGAGCTATGCTCTGAAAAGAGGAGTCGCTCGGTGGACCACATCACCTTGGAGATGTTGAGCATGGTGGCCGCGCTCTCTGCGATGGATGCGTGGTAGGGCTTTCGGGGAACATAGCAGAGCTGCTCCACGCGTGCGCCCGGCCCGGAGAGCCAGCCGTCCAACGGGTGCCGGGCATCGAAGAACCGGGCCGGCATGCGCCTGTCGCCATGCTCTCGGCGGTGCCACGGAGTGTACCGGGGCGTCGACCTCCGCTGCGGCTCCTCCTGTTCCCTGGTGGTCGTCTGGACAAACTCGGCGCTGTCGCCCGGCGTGGCGGTGGGCCACAGCTCCACCCCGTGCTGCACTATGGCCTCGGGCTCGCCCGGCATGTCGCTGTTGAGCGTGTAGAGGACGACCAGCGCGAACGCCGCCTGGCCGATGAAGCCCGGCAGGTGCCGGCGGAACTGGCGGACGGAGACATCCTTCCACAGCAGAAGCACCAGCTGCTTCAACATGGCTGCCGCTGGAGAAGGGTGCGATGCCGCCTTCTGCGAAGAAAGGGCAAATCGGTAATCTTCCATTTCGATTCAAGCTTAATTTTCGATGAATGTGCTATGTTGCACAGTGCACTCGAAACACAAATAAGCCTATATGGGAGTAAGAAGAGATTAAGCTGGTAAGAACAACGCAGCGAGCTACGGAAAGAAAATTGATAGGTGTAACGTTAACAGGCCGGAAGCGGGCGGAGTGGGTGAGAGAACAAACGCGCGTTAATGACATCCTAGTTGAAATCAAGAGGAAGAAGTGGCCAGGGCATGTAATGCGAAGGCAAGATAACCGCAGGTACTTAAGGGTAACGGAGTGGATTCCAAGAGAGGGCAAACGTAGCAGGGGGCGGCAGAAAATTTGGTGGGCGGATTAGATTAAGAAATTTGCGGGAATATGGTGGCCGCGGCTGGCGAAGGACAGGGTTAATTGGAGAGACATGGGAGATGCCTTTGCCCTGCAGTGGGCGTAGTCAGGCTGATGATGATGATGGTGAAGCTGTCCTCTATATCGTATCCGCTTGAATAAAAGCGGTGCGCTAAAAGACAGCTTACTCCCTTTTTACTCCTCTCTGTTCAGAGTGTAGGGCACTTGTAGGATATGCGGTCGCCCAAAATTTTCGAGTAGCGAAGGTAGCAGTTCCTATCTTCTTCAATAGATCTGGAATCGTGGCGATGCATAGCGAGCTACACGGCACTGCACAAACGTAAATGCGTTAAGCTCTCGACTTTTGACAAAGGCGGCACGCAAAGGTGGCAACCAGCGCAGGAAAACGGGAGGCAGAGGAGGCGACGACCAGCGGCAGAGTGAATCTTCGACAGCGTGCGTTCGCGTCCGTGAACATCGGAAGTGAAAGGCAGAAGAAAAGAACGAAGGGGAAAGAAGAATGAGTCAAATACTCCACTCCTTGTACTTACATGAGTGCGTTTGTATCAGCTACGCACCCTGGCCAATCCCCCACCGTGGGTATGTGCCATTAAGCCTGAGGACATCATCATCATCAAAGAAGCACCAGGAGAACGCAGTGTTGAGCGCTGACCTTACAGCGACGCCTGTGCGAGTTTAGTCCTTTTTGGGGATAAACCGCGGCCATTACTCCCTCGAAAGGCAGACATCACTCCTTTAGAGGCCAAGTACAGAGTTGCATGAGATGCAGTGTCTCTACGGGCTAACCCTTCCTCGCAAGGACTGAGTGGTGCCGCTGACCTCAAATTCGGTAAGCGTATCTTGACTGCGACATACACAGCCGTTTGCCGAAACAGCCTGCGACCGCCGCGTTAGTCCTTGGGGCGTGTGTCCGCTTACGTGTTGCCGAGTGGTCCACGCAGGACCGACGCAGAGCTGCTGGAAGAAGGGACCTGTTTTGCCGAGCGTGCACAAACGGATGCAAGAGCGCGAGCGACGCAATGGCACTCGTGAAAGCATTCGTCTTCTTCGACGTCGCTGTGGTCAGAGCTGCTGGCAGTCTTATTTACTTCGTCTTTTCTAGTTCTTATTCAGCTGCGTGAGCATACTTTTTATTCCATTTATTGTGTGCCCTCCCCCCCCCCCCCTTCCCCCAGAAAGTGCCTCTAGACCCAGGGAATACTCGGCCATACTACAAAACTATAGAGGCAGAAGAATGCGATATCCCCCACCACACAAATCTCTCAGCAGAGAGGAAGCTGTCACTTGGAGACAATTACAAACAGGCTAAAACTGAAGCCCAAACAAATACCTTAGTACAAACAGGCTCTTTCCCAAACCTACATATACTAAACAAAATGTACCCTACGATATACACGGACAAATATCCCTGGTGCGACGAAAAACCCACTCTATACCACATCACATGGGCCTGCCAAAACATACACGTGGTCCCCAAAATACAAAACCCGAGTGCGGAGCAGTGGGAGACTCTGCTGTCCAGCGACCGCTGTGAAGACCAACAAGGTCTGGTGCAGCGAGCTCAACGGGCGGCGGTGGCCAGCGGAGCCCTGGACTGAGGGCAACCGACCACTGATTAGAGGCGGACGACTTCGACAGAGAAGGCTCCTGGGGGTAGAACCAAGACGTCTCTGAAGATGCCCCCAAACCGCAGGAAAAAACACTAGTGCAAATAAAGCTTTCCCTTCCTTCCTTCCTTCACTCGCTACAGGCAAGGGCGACTACTGGTGCGAGTGGAGCTGTGCCTTTAGCTGGGCCGTCATCACAGCGGCGCCCGATGCGAGCGACGTACGAAGCGTGCGACTAAGAAGATGCACCTTGGCAGCTACAAGAGTTGCCAACTGTCACCGCCGGCATATCGAGTCCGGATAGTGGGCTGAAAAAATTTTAGAAGAAGCCAGGAAGCCTCCTTCCTAAATGTCTGGTTTCCCTGTTGGTAATCAACGTCTTGCAGAATATCCTTAAGGCGTAGCTTAAGCGTTCCCTCGAATCTTTTAAACGGCGAATCTGTCTCGGAATGGCATCTTAGAATGCAGCCTAAAAGGGAGCCCACGTCCAGAAGTAAAAGCTTCTTGGCAGTCGCGAAGCAGGAGTTTGATGTTTGTGAACTGCTGAAAGCTCGTACTGCTGCTGGATAGCGCCACATAAACATGATTTTGAAAAAGAGAAAAAAAAACCTGTTCTAACAAGCCGCCCGTGTTCTCTTGCCAAAGATTCAAGCTCAGTGTTGCTTGGTTTATAACGGCACTCCGAGTAATGATGGATTTTGCTGTAATTGGTTCCGAAGACGGTCCTGGCGAAGTTAATGGAGGGAAAAGTGTGTCGAAGTGGACTGTATGACATGACAGCTACAATATGCGTCTTTCCGCGCAGACAGCAGGGAAGTTCTTTTGCCAGCGTGTACAGATGTCTCAACATAACACACACACTTTCGGAAATGCCACATATTGCGTTGAGCATATTATCAGCGTATGTGGAGGTTCACTGTTCTTCGAACGTTGAAGACTGAGGCCACTGGTAAAAATCCTACTCGTCACATACGTGTAAGATACGAAATGTTGTTTATTAGAACTTCTGATTTATTCTGGCTTCACTACCAGTAAACCCTTGTAGTATAAAAAGTCTTGCCTTGGTCACGAGGGCTATGTCAGTTTAACAGGAAAGCTAATCAGAGGGGAAGGGACTCCGAGTTCTTTGAACGAGGCGTCTTGGGTAAAATCTAGTTGTTGAGCAAGTACAATGGTATCTCGCTAATACGAATTACCGGTTTATTCGAACTGGTGCTTTAGTACCAGGAGCATGAAGTTCATTTAAATAGTTTCCTTAATTCGCATACCGAATAATTCCAACAAATTTTCGCCCTCCTTCGATTTCGAATTAATGAGTGTCGACTATGTAAAACAGTTCGAAATCCCTCTCATAGGAGGCGTGTGCCCGTGACTGTGCAAGGGACATTCGCAATTTTCTAATCGGACTAGAAATTTTAAGGAGCCGAAAGTAACGGCAATGGACATTGCTCAATGTGTTTCAGTGATTTTTTTTTTTAAATAAAGATGGTCCGCTTATATGAAGTAGTGTTATGCATGCCGCCTAGGCGACAGTCGCATCTGTCAGCGCCTGTCTCACGCACTATTAAAACGTTCGCCAGGTCCGAACAAGAAAAAGACCGCGAAGAAATCTTCGAAGGTCTGCGCGGTGCCGACCCTCGAAAGCGCAGGGTTACCTTTTAACATCTTTATCTCAGGGGCAGGTTGACTAGATGGGAGAAAAGAGAGGCTTGAAGTTAAAAACAATCACATGCAGTCATGACATGCCCTTTGATTGTAGGCAGATTGTAATTATGAGAGCACTTTTTTGAGACATCTGATTCTGCTGAGCCATTCTGTGGAAGGGAAGAGGCCACATCGTTCCCGCGGTTTCACCGTGTTGCGTGTGCTGGCTGTAGCATTGGATGCCGGCCAACAAGTAGTCCCAGGACGATTCTCAAGGGGGGGGGAGGTCACAGGACCCCCCCCCCCCCCCCTGCTGTTTACGCCACTGAAGGCGTCTGTGAATGTAAAGTCGAGAACGACCATTTCCGGATATATGGGCAATAATCAGTCTACGCTATCGCGCCATACTTTTTAAGAGGGCCCCGCCACGGTGGCTCAGTGGTTACGGCACTCGGCTGCTGACCCGAAAGTTCGCGGGTTCGATCCCGGCCGCGGCGGTCGAATTTCGATGAAGGCGAAATTCTAGAGGCCCGTGTACTGTGCGATGTCAGTGCACGTTAAAGAACCCCAGGTGGTCGAAATTTTCGGAGCCCTTCACTACGGCGTCCCTCATAGCCTTAGTTGCTTTGGGACGTTAAACCAAAATACGAGGGGGTACCCAAAAGAAACCGGACTAAATTTTTTGGTTGGCAATGCTTCTGTGGTACCGCGTTTTTCCACTAGGAGCGCATAGAACGAACATTCCAGAGTCAGTAGGCCGAGTGCCGTCGTTGAAGGAGGTCAGACTAGTTTAGACAGAGTTTTAGGGTGACGACTATTTTGTGTGAATGTCGTTTTTGCAATGGCTGATTTTCGTTGACAGCGTGCGCCGGTGAAATTCTGATTTTTGCTATGAAAAAGTTGAATGGAAACTCTTGAAATATTACGAAAGACGTACAAGTACGATGCTATGGGGACAACTCAAGTGTTCCTGAATCGAATCCTTAATCAAAGCAACAATCATGCCAACGGAAAACTTCAAATTCACCTCGCCTCATGAAAGCTGGTCACGTGAAACCAAACCTCAAAACAATGCTGATTTGTTTTTTCGACGTGAGAGGAGTCGTCCATTGAGAATTTGTTCCCCAGGGTCAGACAGTTAGCCAGGCTTTCTACTTGGATGTTTTGAAACGATTGGGCGACAGTGTGCGGTGGAAGCGGCCAGATTTGTGGCGGTCGGGTGACTGGTTTTTCCATCATGGCAATGCCCCTGCTCACACAGCCCTATCTCTACGACAATTTTGGACCAAAAATGGCATGACCCCTATTCCTCAACCCTCATACTCTCCCGACCTTGCCCCGTGCTACTTTCTTTGTTTCCTAGAATGAAAAAATAGGTGAATGGAAAGGGTTTCGCTTATGTTGCTGAGGTGAAGAAAAAAACGACGAAGGCACTGTCAAGCATCACAAAAGATGAATTTAAACAATGTTTCGAAAAATGGAATGAAAGATTCGACAAGCGTATCATTGCAAGTGAGGAATACTTTGAAGGAGAGTGAAGGTCTGTGCTTAAAATGTGAACAAATAAGTTCAAACAACAATAAGTCCGGTTTCTTTTGGGTACCCCCTCGTAAACCAAACCAATCTTTAAGAGGAGCTTCTTTGTCCCCTCCAGCTTTTAATTGCGCTTCACGCATCGTCCAGTGTTCATACAGCGTTTGTTTCTTTGCTGCGTTTCTCGACTCTGCGACTGTTTTTCTCGCATGAAGCCATCGTTCTTGAACACTGAATGTAGACCACTGATTTCTGCATGTGGAAATACCTCCTATACAGATGCACAGGTACAGTGCGGCGATAGTCGAGCTGTTCAGTCAGCCGCGCAGGCCTCTGGTAGCGCACCCAAGGGGCGCATGTTCAAACCCGCGTGAAACCTAAAATTTTATGTTGCGTGGAGAGGATAGGCGCATGCATTTGTGCAGTCGTCTCGATCTGCCGTACAAAATGTGCTATCGAAACGCCAGCACAAAAACGTTGGAGGACTCCTATGCTGCGCTTATGAGTTGACGCGATAGCGCACGACGTTCGGTGCATCATCTGATGCTGATGCGACTCTTTAGGCTTTGAGAGGCCTCCTAGAGACTCCGGACGATTTGTCCAACGGGCAAGGGGTCGCGCCGAACGGGTTATGGTGTTCCGTGGACTCCCTGGCAGCGCTGCAACACGCTGTCGCATTCCACTTTTAAAGGCGAACCTTAAGCGTCCTCCAAACTTTTTAATTACTTCAACTAATCAATTGATCAATTACACACTCTACATTTTTTAATTACCATCATCTAGCATTGACTTTTTGTTCTGAGCAGTTTGACACCTTTGAACCCCCTTATTCAATTTTTTTCTGTTCTTTAATTATTCAATTAATTACGATGGTTTCATAAACTCATCATCGTCTATCACACACCAATCAGCCGTCAATCACTAGAACCATAAATTATCATTATACGATTTTTTTTTACGCAGCCCTCGATTATTTCCGACACGCGGTGTCAACTACTACGGCTTTTCGACCGCTGTATACGCTATTGCTTTAAAAAAAACGCACTGTGAGAATCACCATATTCTAAAAGTCGTTATTCTGAACAGTGCATTCATTCGCCTTTGTCGGACCATTGTTCCTGAACTTTTCTTTGTGACGGAATGAAATCGCTGGCATAAATACCAGTGCGCGTGTGCGGCTATCAAGATTCGAGAACTATCGCTGTTGTCGCTGCGCTCTTCAAGCATCACGAAGATTATTACAGATTAGTCATGTTCAGCATCGGTGAGCATCAAGTAATCTCGCGTGAGCGGCTGTGATCTTTCGAAAGGAAGGTGGCCGTCTCGGTCGGTGGGCCTCACGCCCAAACTGGCATAACAGAAAACGATAAGGCTGCGCGCAAGCGGCAATAGACTTCGAATAAAAATGAGGGAAACAGATTTGCCAAGTATTTCCGGAGTAAAGTACATGGGCGTTTCCGCCTGCTACACTCCCATCGAAACATGCAGCATTACATCCGTAGCACATGTCCGGGGCGATGCTGCCAGTCCAGCCGTTTTACCGCTCCATCAGGCAGCTGTCGCTGAAGAGAAGCTATACGCCCCGGGACTCAGACATCGCTTACTACTGCGGAGCGTCGTTCCGAGCGACCTCGAGGGCTCATGTTCATCCGACCTTGGTGCTCGTCCACTTCGAGCTGCACATGCAACGTTCTGCCCTCGGTAGCAGCAAGGCAAGCGCGAGCGTCAACGGCATCGTGTACAATGGCCTCCCTTTTACCATGGTCAACATCACACCGCTGTTCACCCGGCCTGACGTGAACTGGTTCACCCTCTGGTCCGAGGTCATCCCAGCGAAGGTCACGGTCTTCGTTGACGAGGTGGCGAAGGTCTCGGAGAGCGAGTTGCTCCGCTCCACCGACGACAGCTCGTATTACGTGCACAGGCAGGAAGGGGCGGAGGCCCTTCTGAGATCCCGCTCCGCCCAGAGTGAAGACGTCACCGTGAGGGATTTAATGGTATTTACGCTTATGTCTTTACATTGCATGCTGTGTAATCGTTTTCGTCCCTAAGTGCTGCGAATACGAACAGAATTCTTCGCGGGGCATTCATTAGCGGTTGAATTTAAAGGGGCTGTCGGCGCTCAGATTTAGGAATAGTGTCGTCGATTGCACAATTCCATGTTGTGCTCTGATGCAGCAGACAATTTTTATTCTTGCTCAGATATGCCCTTGAGCACATGCGAGTTAAATTTACAGATTCGATCACACTTGTCTACACTGGTCAGATGGGCGCTACTACCAGCTTCAGCGACGCCTGGCGGCAGTCACCAGGTTCGAGATAGGTTGGCCACTAGCGCCACCAACATGAACTCTGCGGCATTCACGGCCGACCGAGAAACAGGCTTGCGTGATTTGCGGGTCTCGAGCACTTAATATCACTGATAGATCCCTGTAAGGCGAGTCGCGAGCATGTCACACTACAACCACACTGCTTGCTGGGCGTCATGGCTTCGCTCGATGCGATAACGCCGCGAACATGCGTGGGTGCTTTGTCGCACGTTCAATAACACAGAGCCGGCGCTTGAGGCCAGCTAATCACGTCGGCCTGTATCCCGGTCGGCCGCAAAGGTCGCAGCATCCAAGCTCGTGAAGATTTTGACCAAGCAACCTCGAATCCAGCGGCTGCCGCCAGGCGTCGCATGCGCAGTTCGGAGTCCCGTCGGACCGCTCTAGACGAGTGTAATCGACTGTGTACACGCGGTCGTCCACTTCCAACTTGAACACGGCTGCGCGTGCGAAACTGAATAGCAGCCTGCTAGTTAGCACGTCTTAGGTGCATTCTGATGCAGTATACGGCTGTGACAATGATATGCCAAAAAATTGGCTGTGGTTTAGTTCTGGTTAGACCTGGAGTGGAGCGAGAGTTCCGCCGAGCCGCCTACTTATACAGCTGCGACACCTCTCCCCCTCTCCGCTCCCCCTCCACCCCCACTCGACACGGCGCATGCGCACAGCTGTAGCACCTCGGTTTCGCCGGCAAGCCGCGCCGCCGGCAGCAGCAGCTGCTCCGCACCACGTGAACAACCTGCTCAAGGCCGCGGCGCCGCCACGGAGCTCAAGGGGTGCCACGCTGAAGGCTCGAAGAGTTGGCGTAGTGTAGCTCTCGCTACAAAAAGCGCTCTCACCTAAAAAAAAGCCTATTTCTAAAACTTGTGCGAAGTCTTAGGTGAAACACCCGTTATAACACTGCCTATACTATGTTAAGCATGCGTGCTTGTTGTGGCGTTCAAGAGGGAGTACCGCTGCCCCTCTCTCGCCGCGTGCAGGTGTCTTTGCTCTGTCCTCTGACGAAAAGCAAAATGCGGGTGCCTGGCCGAGGTGTACGCTGCCGTCACGTGCAGTGCTTCGACGTCTACTCCTACCTGAGTGTCAACGAGTGCACACTGTACCCGTGCTGGCGCTGTCCGGTCTGCAGGGACCTAGTACTCGTCCAGGACATCCGCTTGGACTTATTCACGCTCGACATCCTCAACAAGGTGCACCACCAGTACGACACCGTGGTGCTGCAAGACAATGGAAGCTGGAAGCCTGTGACGTCACAGAGTGTCGTTTGTGTGGATAATTGTGACGTGGATGCCGAAACGGCGGGGCGAGACGCATGCCAATCCCTCGTAGTTGACTTGACGGCCGATTCCGATGAGGACTAGCAAAGTTCCATTTCCCAGCAGCGTACTTTTCCGCTGCATGTTTTGCGGCATGCTTGTTTTTAAAGACCAGTTAATCGGCTGGCGACGAGAGTCGCCGTTACCGGCTTGACAAAGTAACGATGAACCGCCAGTAAGCATTGGCGGGGCATTTCTTGTCTTGTTTTATCTCTCCAACTGGACTTAGTAGAACCAATCATTTTGGTGTTGTTGATAGCGGCTGGTGGACTGGCCGGACCTAAATCTCTGCCTCGGCATCCTTTTTTTGTCCACATGACCGAAGCTGAATTTATCGTGAGCTGTGTATATATTCTTTGCGCTGTTCGCAAAAATTTTAGCACGTGTTTAGATTTTAACTCTGTTTCCAGGGTGGGGAACTTTTACGGTTTATGATTTTAAGCTGATCTGTGATGCACGGCATTGGGGAGAGTACGGGTTGATTTTGAACCACCTGTGCTTCTTTACGGTGCATTGTGTTTCTTTGCTATGCATTTAGCCTGCATTGTTAATCGCCATGCGTTGCCGGTATCGAACACGCGACCTCGTGCTCACATCAGAGTTGCATAGCCAATGAGACGGCTTTGCATTATGTGCTTTGTATTGTGCTTCAAATAAATTTTTTATTTATGTGATAAATATTTGGTGTGAGTTATAAACGCCGCTTGTCGACAAGGCTTTTAGAGGATAATAGATGGAGAGAGGGGTTGAGGACTGGCACGTTCGACTTGTAGTCAAAATGCATATTAAAAGCAAGTACTGAATCTAAGGTTAGCATTTAATTGCTAATCAACGACCCTTCACACAGACCATCCAATTGCAAAAAAACATTCAATGTACTTCGTTCTTTGCAGCGACGACTAAATGAATGTTTTTCTAGCACCACTGGAGTGCAAACTGGTTCGATAACTGAGCTGTTATCACGTCTTGTTTGTTCCAGCTCATATGGAGCTCGTTATTACACACTTTCCGTGTACTTCTCCTTCGCTAGGCGCTATATTTGATTCAAAGGCGAAGAAATTTCCAGTGTCGATGGCAGTTTTTTTACTGGAGCATTATTTACATTGCAGTGAAAGAGGCTTGTGGTCGCTATCCCATAAATATACGGAAATAACGTAAAACTAATTCGGCTGCTTTTCTTTATAGCGCACACGCAGGCACGCACACGCATAGATTTTCGCTTAGTGGGCTAAGTCAGGATTGCACCTTAAAAGTACCGGGGCCTCTGGTGGTTACACACTTAATCTGCGTGTCATGATCCACTTGAGGAGGGGAATACACACAAACACTGGAATGGCGATCGGGTCGAGTGTGAAGCAAGAGGAAAAAAGCTCGGGAAAAGCTTCCTCCGTCGGTAAAAAAAAGAGCCTCCGGGCTTTCTTAAGCGCGTTCTTAAAGTAGAAAATGCGATAACACTTATTTTTCCGACCCTGCTGTATGCAATCAGTTTCAGATGTTCTCGTTGTGATTTTTCCGCAAAAAATCCCGTTAGAACCCGCTCCATTGCCCTCATACGGTATGCATGAGTCGTCACTTGCTGCGTTCGAATGTTCGAGTACCTGTAATTGTATTACAATATAGAATCGGACTAATATGGCCATTAATCCACCTTAATTCACCGGACAATCTGCCTTAATTCATTATCTGCGGCGGACCAAGTTCAAACGTCTCTAATTTCTGTGTAGCGCTAGCAACACGAAACTAAGGGCAGGGTACAGCGAAAGCTACGCGGGCAAACAGTTCTTGAAAATGCACGAATCGCGCGGTAACAAAGGATAATCAATGTTCTTGGTGAGAGCTAAATATGTGCTTCTTCATCTGTAGCAGTTAAGCTGTCGACTCCATTCAAAGAAGTTTCTTGCTCTAATGATATATTTTCCTCGGGAGGGAAGTTCACCTCATCGACAAGAAAGTCTATGTAACATAAACATGAACCAGAAGCTTATGTCCAGCACCCAGCAGTTAGTGCCGAGCAAAATAACTGCTCATTGCAAAAATTAGATAACTATAAAAAAACAAATATTAGATTAAGTCTGGAGCAGGGCAGTAAAGTACACGTCAGAGTGTAGAGTTAACTGAGCCTTCAGCAGCCCCGGAAGCAAAGAGCGCGTCTCCCGACGAGTTGTCCACCGTCAAGCTTTGCATTATGTCGTATGCGGTGTAGACGAGTCTGGTCTGGCGTTCCTGTTCAAACGGGCACAGTCCCTGCGGGGCGTCCAGATCCAGCGAGTAGACGGCCAGACAGGTGGGCAGGTCAGCGTCAAGCAGCGAGCGCAGGACGGGTCTTATCTTGCTCCACATGTACTCGAAGGCCTCGAAGCTGAAGAACTCTCTCGTCGTGTTACCGTACACGGCGCGGGCTTCAACATTGACGCTCACCGAGGGCAGTCTGCAGTAGGCGGCCAGCTTGTCCAGCGACCAGTGAGAACACGGGGCGCCCAGTTCCACTCGGTGTCCGTCGACCACGTGGAACACCAGTACTCCGGCTGTCACTGACAGGCAGCGAGCTAGGGTCGCCGGGTTCGCGTACCTCAGCGCCGGCTGTTCCAGGAAAGCGCGAGCACCTCTGAACGTGAGGCTGTCCTGCCGCTGACCGTACGCCGGCTGCAAGGCTGTTGAGAATCCAGCGGTGCAGCTGTCACCTGGAGCCGGCATGTGGGTCTCCAGGACGAACACGCTCAGGGGCGTCACCAGCTGGTCCAGAAGCCAGCTGGGAAGGAGCTGAGACGCGGTGCGGTCGGTAAGCCCGTAGAACGTCGCGCCCAGGACTAGGAACATGCCCGGGTTCGCGAAAGCCAGGGTAGACAGAGTGGCGGACAGTTCGGCGACCTGGTCCTTGGCAATGCGGACGTTGAGCAGAGCGAGCCCGACCATTCGCAGAGCGGTCAGCGTCCGGTTCAAAGAGCGTGACTGACGTGCATTCAGGCTTAACTTGGTCCAGTCGTGCGAGGGCAGCAGGCCGGAGAGCTTGTACTGGGACCTCATTTTAAGGAAGAAGTTCCACGATTCCGAGTTAACGGACACGATGCTGTCGTTGTGGACGTCGTAGCTGACGTGCGTGTAGACGATCCAGTTGCAGAGGCCGTCGGGAGGGTAGACTTTGATGTCCGTCGTGTTGCCGCCCACGGTGCAGAGGAGAGACTTTTCGGCTCTCTCGCCCGGCGTGTATTTGCGGCGCTTGAAGTACGCGCTGTTTCGTGCGCCGACGTAGCGGGTCGAGTTCTGAGACAGCTTTTCGTCGACGGAGTCGAGGAACATGAGCGATAAAACAATCGACACGCAAGTGATGGTGGTGAAGATTACCAGAGCTTGAGTGCACGTTCGATCGTCGTGGGTTTCGGGGTAAGACCAGAGCTCGTCGGGCTCTTCATCGCTCGAAGTGAAGCTGGATGATGCGTCGTCTTCCAGAGGGCTTTCTGAGGAAAAAAAATCCGAAACCGGATGGGAGCGCAACTGCATCCTCGCTCCCATTCTCCTTCGTCTTCTTCTTATCCGAGTGTGATCTCGCGAGTGCTGTTTTTTTCGTCGTTGTTTTTACTTCGTCGAAAAGATAAGAAGGCTGACTTAAGAAAGGAAAATTTATCGTGGCAGCCGAATTTCGATGGAGGCGAAATTCTAGAGGCCCGTGTACTGTGCGATGTCAGTGCACGTTAAAAAACCCCAGGTGGTCGAAATTTCCGGAGCCCTTCACTACGGCATTCCTCATAGCCTGAGCAGCTTTGGGACGTGAAATCCCTATGAACCAACAAACCAAAGGAAAATTGAGAGATTTCTAGTAGAAATGAGAGTGCATAAAGTACGATGCCTATGGCACGTTGGTGATTTACTGCACAAATTGCACAGAATGTGACTTGAATAGAGCGAGTAGAATTCCGAAACAACTGAAAAGAAAAAAAAAACATGGCAAGCTTGGAGAGCGAAGATATATATGAGATCTACTAACTTTTGTACCGAAGCTATAAAAGTTGAGTTCTATGTGTTGCTGAGGCCTGTTTAAGCCCAGTGAGCGACCTCTACATATGTGTTTAAGCCCAGTTGGTTAGGAGCGACTAAGAGGTGACTCACTCCCACGAATGACGGACAAGTGCTTTTACTTGCACACACGGGCAATCACACATATATTATACACATACAGGGCGCTGCCCTGCAGACCCTAGGCATAATGTCCTTTAGCGACCTCATCATATGCTGTCGGCATGAGACCCGATACAGTAGACACCTTTAGCATATCGTGTACCGTACTACCCGTTACCGTTACCGGAGTACTGGGAGCCTGCCCACCGGTGGTGAGCGCGCACTGATTGGTCCAGATGCTGCAGGTGCGCGCGCAGCTGCCGGGTATGTGGCGCCGTCTGGCGCCGTCAAAATGATTTGCGCATGCGCATTGGCTGCGCGCGGGCTCCTGGTACTTCGGTACCGGTAACGGTAATACGGTACGCGGTGTGTTAAAGGTGTCTAGTATTCTAATGGAATGAAGGAATGAATGAAGCAACTACGTTCAAGACGATGATTTACGGATGGTTGTAAGCGTAGAAATATTTTTATTTCATCTCCATTTCAGCGTTGTCTTTCTCGTGCAGGGCTCGCTATTATTAGTATTTCAAGCGTAGAAAAAGTTCAATGATAGCTGAAGACACCAGAACTTCCAGAAGCTTGTAAAGAAGCGGTCGAAATTTTCAGAAATACTGGCGCCTGATATAAGGTCGTCATTTAGACTAAGCTCTCCTAAATTTTTCTTTAATTTTTCTGGAGAAAAATGTCTTTCAAAGAATTCCGAAAAAAAAAATGATAGGGTTATTTCTATTATTGTTTTCTATTAAGTACGCTTCATACGAAGCTAATCTTAGCACATCTTAACTCTTTTCTTAGGTTATTTGTAATGCTTTGAACACACGAAGGTCGCAATTTGCGCGTATTTATGAAACGCGTGAAAAGCCTCTCCTTTAGAAATTTCATCCACTTCACGAGTATAGGCCTCACCCATTGCATTTTGAATTTTGCACTAGTCACCCTTGTTTGCCAAAAGAAAGATTAGTCATAAATGGTTTTTCGACTCATTCATAAAGACTTTATTGGATTCATTGCGAGTGTTGGTATCGAAAATTGCTGCCCTGTCTAATGCAAGCATAGGTTTTCTAAAAGTGTAAAGGTTCCTGCAAATGACACATCTAGAGGTAATCACAAAATGAACAAGGGAGGGGAAAACCTCAGGTTGCTTGAGCCAACGTTTCGACAAGGGGACTTGTCTTCGTCTTCGTCTAGAGGTAAACACTTGACGATCACAATTGCTGAGATGCGATAAATTGTAAATCGATACAGAAACCGCACAGTGATCACCGACACCTGAAACAATAGTTCCAGCATGTTTGAGAGGTCAGACAATGTCAACAATAAAAAGATCAAGAACGCTTGATGGCGTTTGAGTAAGCCTTGTTGTGGTGGTAATCACATTCAAGAAATGATTAGAACGGATGTTTTCATGAAGTTCGAAAGTAGTTCGAGAGGGTTTCGTAATGTGAATTAATATCAACAACGGTAATACTAGATCTTTGTTCCCTACAGTTCCCTACTGCATTGTTCACAGCGGTTCACAAGTCCGCAGACAACACTCATGAACACAGGCGGAATGTCCTCATATAATAGAGTATCTTGCACAAGTCGCGACATCACCAAACAGAACTGTACACCAACCACGTCGGCTGAATGGGAACATTCACGCCTGCCGAGGCCGGCTTGGTTGCACCACTCGGTCTGCCACAAAAGCTGACCGTTAGGTTCCGGCTCCAAAAATCGGGCCTACCCTTCCATGGCGGCTTAGGCGGCGGAGGTGGTACATAGCCCACTTGATCCAGTTGGGCGGTTATTGGCAATCTGCCATATTTGATGCCCAAGAGATCCTGACTACCTCCGAATAGTCCGCCACGCCTGCACTGATTCTCTGCGGCGCATTTCCGAATTTCGGCCGTATCCGAGACTCTTTGTGCTACCAACTCTGTTGCACAGGTGGCTTCGCGATCCCTCAACAGAAGGCCATTGACACAAGCTGGGCTGCTCTCGCGCTTACCCTCTATCGGACACGATCTTTCTCGGCTGCTGGATGTCACTGCGTTCTCGTGACCACTTACGCAATCATCTTCCAGCCAGTCACAGGGACCTAGCTGCGACTTGGCCGTTACTACCTTTTGATCAGTACCCTGGAAGCAATTAAGCTGGTCACTACTGATTGCTTCGTTGTTTGCGCTTTCGCGCACATGCTGAACCTTGTTGAGAAGCTCCTGTGAGCCATTAGAGCTTATTTTGTCGCCTAGCTCGCCGTCCTGATCAGTCGCCGAATCATAGCACACTTCAGGTTGAGTGCGGCTGACTGCGGAATCCTCATAAATAGCTCTGTCCAGAAACGACTGCTGCGATTGGACTTTAGGGAGCTCTGAAAGTGCGCTGACTATATCGTCCGTGTTTTCGCCACTTTTCTCTCCCATCATTTCGCTCTCAGTGCCCTTCAATCGTTCTATCTCAGGCGCTGCTTTCCCTGATAGTGGTTTTTCAACCTGAATTGACAAGGCATCAGAGGCTTCCACTACCTGGATCTCAGTGACCTCCTCATTATTCTGGCCTGGTGCCTCTGTCAGCTTTAAAGGGAAGTCGTTATCAACCTCGCCTGTACTCTGAGCTTCAGGGCCTAGGTCTGCATGTTCTCTGTCCTTTCGATCGGACGCAGTGCCATGCTGCCCGCCGCCCCCATACATGAGCTCCAGCTTTCTTAGCTCTTCCTTCTCATTCAGCTCAATCTGCCGCATCCCCTCGTGGAATTTTAATTCAAGGCGGTGAATAGTCTCCTGCCCTGCCTTTGATAGGGTAACGCCCTGAAGAGCTTCCCATCCGGGAACAAATTCAGAACTGAAGGCGCTTTCCTGGCTGAAATGTCCGTTCATGTCAGTCGAAATGTACCGCGCCCGAGAATGAGTTCCTTCTCTTTCGTCCCGTTTCTCTGCATCTGCCAATTTTTTAGGAAGTTCGTTATTAATCTCCCCAGCACTCTGAGCTTCAGGGCCTAGGTCTGCATGGTCTCTCTCCTTTCCATCGGAAGCAGTACCATGCTGCCCGCCGCCCGCGTACTTCAGCCCGAGCATCCTTAGCTGTTCCTGCTCCTGCCTCTCTATCTCTCTCATCCGTTCCTGAAACCTCAACTCAAGGCGGCGAATAGTCTCTTGCCCTGCCTCTGAGAGAATTACGCTTTGACGTGTTTTCAATTCCAGGCCTAATTTAGAACTGAAGGAGTTCTTAATGCTGAAATTTTCCTCCATGGTATTCACGTCTTCCGCGTCTGCACCCTAAGCCTCACAGAATAGCAACCATGCCAACCTCGACAAAACGCAAGAAATCCCACTCACCCGGCGCAGATCTTCTGATGTAAGCCGCCCAGAGCCCGGATGATGCGTCCGCTCTACCAGCGTCGGTAGCAGCCGAAGTGAAGTCGTCTCTTGACAGCTCCTCGCTGCTCCGTGTTGGATGGCCTGTGGTTGTCGCTGCGATGACTGCTCTTGGTGATGACACGTGCCGAATCCTGCCGACTGCGCCAGTAAAGTTTCTTCAAAGGAAGGTTCGCAAACCCTTCCACACTACAGCATCACACTATCAGCAACTTGTTTAAAACGTGCCACTAGGATTACTTCAGCTGTACTAGAAAAAGCAGCAGTGTGTCAAGTTTGTTCGGCTGTGTGCTTGCATTCCCCCCCCCCCCCCCCCCCATTATGCTTAGAAACTTCCAGAGGCACCCGGCGAATGCGATAGCCGCATTTCCGTATCGACAAAAGCCTGCACGTCCTGGTAGTCAATACACTAGATCAGTTAAAACCTTGCAGACTAAACCAAGCTACAACCCGAAAGAATTTTACTTATTAATGCTTCTGGGATTTTTCGCTCACGGCCAATGCCACCGCTGCCGACACCGGCTTTTCTGCGACACAGGGCCCTTAAAGCTATCGCGTTAAAATTGGCACTACTGGCAGCTTGTGTAAATGTGCCACTAGGATTACTTCAGCTGTAATAGAAAAATTCTGAAGGAACATAAGTCTGCTAACGTGGGGAAATGCGAAAGCATGTGTTTTGAGGAAAGGAAAGGGCTCAGTAGCTCTCAAATCTTCACATCTCAGTGGACACATACACCACGCCTTAAAGCATGCAACTGAAGGTGCATATGCTATCGGTCTGAACCCCTGTCACAAGCTAGCCTCCAACTTGACTAAAACACATAAGCTATATGCAAAAAGAAATGCTATGACACCACTCGGAATGCTGTACGACGAATGGTTGCCCAAAATTTTGGTGAATGTATTCGGGAATACTGCCACCACATTGCGGTCAACCAGTGATAACATCACTGGGATTTCGTCTGCACCTGCGATATCTGTCGCTCAAACCAGCGTCATCGCTTCAGCTGATGCGGTTTTGCGCCGCGCGTCTCTTTCCATGCTGTCTGCACGTGGCAGCGATTGTGACTCAGCTCGGGTGTGTTGTCAACGCTGTCTAAATTTTGCGCCATTCTCTCACATGATTTTGGTGTGACATCAATTAGCACTAATTATGAGTGAGCAGTAATTTAACATTAATTAGTACTAATTATGTTATTTAGCAGTATAATGACATGACGTCATCATTCTTCATATACTATGTCTCATGATGTCATATGACCAATGACGCCACATACCTAGTGACATCACAGGGGACCAACTTCCAGCGTCAACGTGACGATATACTAATGCTTTCACATTAATAACCCAGGGGCACATTTTAACCGACAAAGCCTACAAAAGAATGCATGCTTCATTAACACTTCAAGTACAAAATAAGAGCACAACTTGTTCACAGCACTGGTCAGAAACATAATAAAGTGACAAGGCATAGCATGATTGATCAACTAAATTTGCTTTCCGCCATCACTCACGACTGAGAAACCCATGATGTCTGCCTTTATAACAGAATGGGATAATCTGTCAGGCTAGTTGGTATTGCATTGTGTTTTTTTTCAGCAGCGTGTAGCAAGACGACAAAACAAGGTGGCATCGTGTTACGTCCTTGTCTTGCTGCGCTGCTGAAAAAAAGCCTGATAATAGAACTCGCAGACCTTAAAGCAATCATAATAAATTCTGAGCCAGAATTTAACTGCTTTGATTAAAGGCATTTCAGCTACTGCCAGTCCCACTGCAAGTCGCCTCCACTCAACTTATTCTCATTTCCACAACCATCCGACACTTTCTATCCAAAGAAATCACTGGAAATGCTGACACACAAACAGTAATTCCTCCACAGCAGCTGCAGGAGCAATAGCCCAGCATGCAAGGACACGTCGAAGTTTTGCCGAGTGCAGCGGCAGCAATTGTTCATAATTGATAATACGTTTGTCTACCTGTACAGTCCAGAGTATAGATGATGCCTTTAAGTGGCAGGTCGTTCATCACCCCTTATGGCCCTATATTTTGCCATTTCTGTTGGGAACACCTTGCTTAGTTCCAGAAGAAGCAGGGCCTTGAACCTCTGAAAAGCAAAGGAATCAACGAGCATGTCATCAACCACAGCCCCGTAAAAAACACAAAAGTAATTGAAACTGCAGAATGCTATATGATGGTACAGGGCATGGTAGAATTCCATAACGGATGTGGAGATGCACCAAGTATCCACCTAGACCAATATTCCTGATAAGCCCTGACACAGCTGTAAATTTGTAACCACCTTTTGCACTAAGAAGGCAAGCTATATATCATGCAACAGCTCAGTGGCATACATCCATGCTAATCTCAGGGGGGGTACATGCTCTCCAGCTTCCCCCTCCTCATGTGGATGCTTTCTGGAGGGGGGGGGGGGGGAGTCTATACTCTACTAAGCTATACTAAGAAAGTGCTTTAGAACTAAAAACAAGGGCACCTTCATTTCTTTGAAGGGTTGCGCAGAACAGTGCCTAGGCTATAAAAAACATTGGGTTCAATCTGGGTTTCCAAATGGACATTCCAATTGGAAAGCCCAATTGGGTGTAATGGTTTTTTGTCGCCTAGGTACCGACAGCGTTTTGAACACACGGAACACCACAGGCCTTGTGGAATGGTGCCTCTTTAATGTCCTACAATAATATACTGACACTTCAGAGGCACACTGTTACTAAGGCGGAAACTTGGTTTGGGTTTGGTTTGGTTTATGGGGTTTAACGTCCCAAAGCGACTGAGGCTATGAGAGACGCCGTAGTGAAGGGCTCCGGAAATTTCGACCACCTGGGGTTCTTTAGCGTGCACTGACATCGCACAGTACACGGGCCTCTAGAATTTCTCCTCCAAAGAAATTCCAGCCGCCGCGGCCGGGATCGAACCCGCGTCTTTCGGGTCAGCAGCCGAGCACCATAACCGCTGAGCCACCGCGGCGGCCGGAAACTTGGGCTAGTTGGAAAGCGTTGGACAGTGGCATGTCAACTGAAAGCATTTTAAACCTTGTTTCATTTTACCTGTCGTCGACTGTCATAAAGCATGAAGGTGCAGAATATGTACAGAAGGATGGCCTATGCATTGGGTCCCGCATCGCCTTCGTTCTTAGTTCTTTTTAGCATACATTGACCAACACATTGACGCGCGGATCAACACTGACAAAGTTAAACGCATTTTTAGATATGTTGATGACTACCTTGTAGTAATGAATCTAACACAGTCTGACAAACCAGACGATGTGGTGAAAAATATGCTCAATGTTCTTAATTCTTGTAGCCGGGGTCTAACCTTTACAACAGAAATCCCAAACGACGATAGGCTACAGTTCCTTGATATATGCATTAGGTTTGAAAAGGCACATGTTTGCTGGATGTATCAGCCGAGGACAAAAGAAAGAAATTCTCAGTTATCAATCGGCGCACTCTAAACTTGTGAAAAGGGGTATTGCCATGAATTCCTTCCGCACTGCTCTCCATAAGTCGTGCGAGCATTGCATCACCAAAAGTGTGACACTGCAAAAGCTTCACTCAGAGAACGCCAGGTTTCCAGAGGAAACTCTGACATCTGTTGTGGAAAAGCTGCAGAAAGAAGTGAGAATTGGGAGGCAACAAAACCGTGAAGATCCCCACCGACATACTCAAATTGTGGCTATGCCGTAAGTGCACAATATGCGCACAGTCTAAAAAAGGTGGCGAAAAAGTGTGGCATCGATCTTGTATTGACTGCCCCGAAGAAACCTGCGCACTTGTGCCCGCTCACGAACGGTGAGGTAAGGAAGCCAGTGTGCACTACGAACCACCAAAACAAGTTTGTGCCATGCAAAATCGGTGTTGTCTATAAAATCCCGTTAACTTGTGGCAAGGCTTATATTGGGCAATCAGGACGATGCATAAATGAACAGCTGAGAGAGCACCGCTTGGCAACGGAATCCATATAGGCGGGGGGGGGGGGGGGGGGGGGAATCTCGCAGCGCACTGCAATCGCTGTTTTATCGAATGATACCCTGGCGACCCTGACCCTGTACCTTGCACACCAATCTTTCAAGAAACAAGCATTCTAGGTACAATAAAAACGCAATTGGAACGTGAAATTTTCGAAGCTATGTGCACTGATAAAGAAGGTTCGAAATGCGTCAGCACCCCGTCTGTCAATCTATCAAAAAAAGAAATGTTCCTGAAGCGTGGCGTCGCTTAAATTGATTGTTTCTCGAATAAACGGGAGTTGAAGAAAACTATCGTCTGTCCTGTGTATTTGTGTTCTTTGGCTTGTGTGTTCACTAAGCGCTAGCAAAATGATTTCGCACACTGTTACGCCGACGCCGTCATTTTTTTTTTCTTTTAACAAGGTTTAACATTTTACTTACCCGATGTGACTCTATCTTGCCTTTGACCTGCTCATTTTTCGTCAGTGCTTTTTCCATGCAGTCCTTAGTGAAGAGCTGCGGATTTCTCCCTTGGTCAATATAGCTGCAGGACAAGAAAAAGTGAACGTCAGTAAAGCTCGGCTCATTCCCCCATTTCATGTATGAAATCTGAACTCATGTTTTCTTACTCAAACACTTCCAATGGTACTTGAATGTCTTGGACCTGCGGCTTACATCTATCCACTTCTTGCATCAAGGTTACGATGTGATTTCTGAAACAAACAACCAAAAAAACTGTCATTTACGCTTGCTGCGAAGGCAGATGTTCCATCCGACTAACGTGAGGTGTCGGGCGCATTTTGTTGTTGTTGGTGGCTATCAATAAAAATAACAATGAAAAAAAAATGTTGCCAGACGCCGCAACTGATTTCGAAACCTGAAGCACCTGAGCTGCGGCGGAAGTAAAAAGACAAGGAGAGGACAGGGAGAGGGAAAGCGATAGTAAGAAAGGAAACTTACATTTTTTGGTTCAAAGTGGTTTGCCCTTGTGGCTGAAAGTCACTGACGATTATTCCTAGTTGCCGAACGTTTTCGATGAACATTTCTAAATTCGTTTCAAGAGCTTCAAGAGGGGACGACATCGTGAAGGTATGTACGACATACAACGCAGCACCGACGCTACACGAACGCTGCACGAACGCTCCACGAACGCGACTGCCGACGGAATCGGCCGTTCTGCCGTTCTCTCGCGTTCGGCTGTGGATAGGAATGGATAGTTCTTTGCTCAATACGGCTTTAAAGGTGGCTGCGTGGTTCAGTACCCCTACCTAATAATAATAATAATAATATTCAAATAATAATATTGAGGAAAGGAAACAGCGCAGTATATCTTCATCTCGGTGGACACCCGAAACGCCCCGTAAGGGAAGGGAGGAAGGTGGGAGTTGGTGAGCGAAAGAGGAAAGAGAGAAAGAAGTGGATCGCGCAGCACACAGGTACAGGCGCCTTTTGCGTTTCGCCTCCATAGAAACGCGGCCGCCGCGGTCGGGTTCAAAATCGGGTGCTCCTATCTAAAAACGTTGATGCAGTTCTTTCCTTCCTCGGGGGGAGTTGTATCTGTCGTCGCTTCGGCGAGCGCGGCTTCGGCCGCTTATCTGTTTTTTCAGCAGCGTCCGCTCCGGCGGATGCAGTTGTTGCTGCGACGCAACTCTCTTCTATCTGCACGTGGCTGCGGTGGTGGCTCGGCTGGAGCCAGTAGGCAGGCCCGTGCAATTTCCTTTTCATCCTTCTCTCAGTCACAACAACAACAACTTTCCTTCCTCCATGATTCAGTACTCAGAAACATCCCTTCCTCCATGGTCCCTAGAAATACAGAGTGTTCAGAACGTCCAGAAAGCTTTGCTTCCCTTTCGGGCCAAGTAACAACCTTCTTTATGGCACAGAATTTATGGTGCAGATCATTTTTTTTCTTTTCAAAAGTTCATGACTGGTCCGAAAAAAGAAAGCGGGACGAATTTTGGTTTGAAAATAGAGGATTTGGAGAGCAGTACGCTACAAATGGAATTCAAGAAAAAAAAATCTTGCTTTGACATTGCTCAAAGATAGAATGCTTCAGCTCGTATTACTGCATTGCCTTCATCGTCGTCTTTCAACTCATATTTTTTTTATGCCCCTCTTCTGAGAAGTCCTAAAGCGCGCTAGAAGTTGTTGTTTCTTTTTAAAAAAGCAGGGGGTATACGTGAGACTGAAATTGAACAGCTTAGCATCAAAAGATCAGCCGATTTGGCAAGTCATTTGGAAAAAAAATATTCCTTAGCCGAAGAAGAAGGGCTTACAGTCGAGCCCGGATATATCGAATGGTTATATCAATGGCGTAGAGGTAGGGCATTTGCCACGCGTGCAAGAGGACCGGTGTTCGAATCCCGATGGCTCGTAATTCTCCACCGGGTTTGGAAAAAAAAAGAAAAAAAAAAAGACGCCGCGTGTGGATGGAATTGCATAACCTGGCCTGGGTGCAGCCTGTTCTCGGTGAACAGAATCGACTGGTGTAGTTAATACCCCTCTCTATTTTGCACCCATGATGTGTTTCTTCGCACAGTAGACCTCTTAATAAAGTCGTCCGCGATGTCACTGAGATTTACTTTGCGCGCGAGCTCTTTGCGCCCATTGAGAAGTGCTACGTGATATAATCGAGCTTGTCTCATAGTTGACCTGAGATACGTTTTGACTCGACGAAGGCAAGAAAACAATCTCTCAGATGTGCATGACGTAACTAGAATAATCAAAGCAATTTTGACAAGCTTAGCCAGCTCGGCAAAAGATTTCGCAGCTGCTCACCGTTATCGCCAGAAAGCATCTCAACAACGTCCTGAAATGTCTTCAAGGGTGTATTGCGCTGACTTGCAATATCTGTGAGCATACTACGGTGCAGGTAGAGCCGTTCAGGCTCAAGATCTTGCCCGTAGTATTTCAACAGGTACAACCGGCTAAATCTTTAGGTGGATTGCGCGATGGCCACTTTTTCTGCGCTCCTGCACTTTACGACGAAGAAAACTTGCAGAAAGCTCCAAATTAGGCATGGGTTTAGTGAGCCTGTGCTTATATTTGATATTTTCGCAAGTTTGTTTCGTCATAAGCTGTAGGAGCACGGAAAACGCGGCCGTCACGCACGACAGCTAAAGATCTGGCCGGCTGTAGGCGCGGACAAAAGTAAACGGAGCACGCAACTGTCTTCGAATATTTTTCACGCGTCACCTAATTGAAATTTTCAGCAGTCGTGCGCGCATGCTGGTAGATGAGGTCGGTGTGCTTTCTTGTAGACAAGCAACGCTTCTTCATTACCAATGGAGAAAGCGTGATTGTACTCAGAACGCAATAGCATGCTCCGTTTACTAATGGCCGCGCCTGTACGTTCTATCACCATTTCCTGACAAAAACTGCTCAATCTCTGCCATATACCTCGGCACCATGAGAGGTGGCTCAATCACACTAACACTAACGGCCACTCGCACTCACATGCACTCATATTCACAACCACTCACTCACACTCATGACCATTCATTCGCACACATGTCCGCTCACACTCATGCCCGCTCACACTCACAACCACTCACTCTCATTCACGTGCACTCACTTTTTCCTTGTTTGCTGACAGTTACGGAGGGGATGACAGATTTACTGCCGCGGCCTACTGCCCGCCTCGTGGCTCCACCAGCATAGCCTGAGTAGCAAAGATGTTGTAGTGAGCTGCCCAGGCTTTCTCGGGCTAGTTGGCCAGTTTTCAGTTTCGATGCTCGAAGAAAGCGGTCACTCATCACTAGAGGCCGGATTTTTAGGCACTAAAAAGCACGTTTTAGGCGCCATAAATAGGCGGCTAAAATTGCATTTTAGGCACCTAACGGAGAAAAATAGGCACTATAAACTTTATCAAAAGTGCCCACAGTCCTGAGCTTCAGCGCGCAATATCTGCCGTAAAATAAAACAAACACAGCAGGAATGATTTGGGACCTTAATCAAGGTGCGAACATTAGAAGCCGTTTTTTTTTAAGGCTGTCGCGCTACTTTTTGTAAATACACATACACAGCAAAAGGGACGGTTACCAACCCTTTTAAAACACTTTGGTATACCTCGAAACAAACAATTCGCTTGTCGTGTACAAAAGTAGAAACAATGAACACCTTAACAGGAAGTCATGTATTTAGAAATTGATAGAAATATTGTCAATTCAAAGCATGTGACAAATGAGTTCAGTCTTCGCTCACACAGGAATTGAAGTTATTTATTGCCGGCATACACGATGCTTCAACATTAATAAATATGTTGTCATTTGTGTAAACAGTGTTTTATAGTTTGTGGCTTTACGTGTCTGGAGCCACGCGACTATCAAATGGTGCTTGCTATTAGAAGGAAAACATCTTCGACGGAGGTCCGTCTGGTTTTTTTTTTTCTTCTCTCAACTGCCTTTAGAAGGGTCTGGAAACCATAAATACGAGGTGCTAGAAAATGTTACAATCAGTGCTGCTTGATTCGGAATATGCCGAAAAGAATCATAGTTCTGCACGGGCCTACATACATCCACGAGTATCCATGGTAAAATAAACATCATCCATCTAGAAATCACTGTTAAAGCTATGGAAGCAGTAGCAGACAAGCACGAATGCGTGCGTGCACGGATGCGTTTTTGTATGCACGCACGACTGCCAGCTGTTTAGTGTGGCCTGCTCCAACAAGATTACCACCAAATGCCATTTGATGAAGATGGCATGCGGCTGGGGCACAAGGAACGAAAATAAGGCAGGTTACCCAGGTGGAAATTTTAATCAGTTAAACTGTTTCCAGCAGGTTTATGGAACATTTTGCAGTTGGTTTCAATTGGAACCAACTCGGAATTATTTGGACGAACCTATAACTTACTCCTTACTTCGACAGCTTTTTCTGCAGCTCCTCTGTCACTTTTTTGAGGCAGAAATAAAAAATGATTTATTTATTTATTTATTTATTTATTGATTGATTGTATACTTTCCGAAATGTGGTGCCATCTGGTCAACTACCACTTTAACAGCCAAAGTCATCAACAAGCTGCCACGATAAAATGGCAGAAAATAGGAAGAAGGTTGCTTCGATAATTTCGGCTGACGTGGTTGGTATTGTGTACACAGCCGGCGTAGGTGCAGCGTTCACCACAGCCAACTGACGAGGTCACCTAATGTTGCCACGTGTGTGTTCTACTCAAAACCGAAATGGATTCGAAAGCAAACAGAATCTGAAAGCAAAACCACAGCGTATTTCAGGTCCCTTTTCTGTAAAATAGGGCATTTTTAGGCACCGACGTCGGAAATAGGCATTTATAGGCACTGACACCCAAAATAGGCATTTATAGGCACTATAAAAAGAGTATGAAACATATTGTCAACACCTATTTCGTGCTCATATGTAAAAATGGTGCGCCTACGAAGCGTTGAAAAAAAGTAGGCATTTGCCTAAAATCCGGTCTCTGCTCATCACGCATATTCCATGGACCGAATGCTACGCACGTGTGCCCCCGCGCTTGCTGCTGAGACATGAGTGCCGCGCAGGGTTCTCCATGAGAACGAGCCAGGTTTCAGCGCAGTGCCCCCCGCCCTACACACACCCAAACTGCTCTCACCTAGGCCCCTACGGCCAAAA
Organism: Amblyomma mixtum; assembly: GCF_055824585.1. Taxonomy (NCBI): domain Eukaryota; kingdom Metazoa; phylum Arthropoda; class Arachnida; order Ixodida; family Ixodidae; genus Amblyomma; species Amblyomma mixtum. The sequence goes on along the minus strand of NC_143012.1, from coordinate 30,007,448 downwards.
CTGATCGCAAAGATCAGCAATTATCATAAAACATTTATTTCCATGTGATGGAATTGCAAAATATACAAGATATTATTCTATAGTTTTTATTTTAATCTGTAACATCGGAAGAGGAATATATGGTATACAGAGGATAAGCGGCTGGTTTTTTGACATTCAGAATGTGAACAAGGAAGGGGAAAGCCTCAGAGCGCTTGCCAGAGTTTCCACAAGAGGTCTTGTCTTCACCCAGACGAAGACAGTTCTCTTGTTGAAATGTTCGCAAGCGCCCTGAGGCTTTCCTGTCCCTTGTTCACCACGTGAGTACAGGCAGATGAAGGCAGTCACTGCATCGCTGAAGCATCAATGCAACATCGCACTTCCGGAATAATTTCCATTCTCTCTAAACCCCAGAAAATGTGACCGATTTGTTTTTTAGTTACTGTGACAGCAAAAAAGAACCTGCAAAGATTGCCTCGAAATGACCGAGCAAGTAAACAGTACTTGGAACGCAATATATCCTGGGTCTTCGGTCGTTAAAAAGCCTGCTCGGCCATAAGCACTGCACTGTAAACAATGTCGGAACAGGTCCGACAGAGTAAATGTATGGGGCAGACTTGGCTTCCCTTGTGCGTGCGCCTATGGAAGTGTCTAGGTAAGAATAATGATCTTGGTTGTTGTCTAATTACCAATATTTGTACTTCCTTGACAATGACGTGTCTGTGACTCTGCATAAACACATTGGAGTCAAGCGGCGACTATGAATACTTTTTCGCGGCATGGAGAAGGGAGCGTGTTTTTCAAACGATCGAGTGATTTCCTCACTCAAAGGGAAGTGGCTGGAATGGGCCGCAAGTAGAGGATTTCCGCGCGTAATGATGATGCTGGGGGGAGTTGTCATTGTCGATTCATTTCCAAAACCTGCAGCTAACTTGTGAGACATTTTGTAGCGCACGCCCTTCTGAAACGTTATGACTTTACTGGAAAAAAGCGCTATTTTAGAGGAAATCATAGTATCCGGTTCAAGGGATAGTGAGAGGAAAGTGACGCCAACCAATATTTTAATTTTGCCCAACGTTTCGGGACCAACTCGGTCCCTTCGCTCTCCCTTTGTTAGCACGTGGCGCAGTCCACTACGCAGAGGGGAGCGTTCCTGGAGTCCTATTCACTGCCGCCTTTGTGAGCCGGATGTGCCATGACTAAATGTCGCCTCTTGAACAGGTTTGGCTCCACGGCCAAGCGCTCGCAGTGTTCGGCGCGGGGGTTAGTAAAGATTCTTCAAAGGAAGGTTCGCAAACCCTTCCTCTAGTTAATTCGGCGTGAAGGAAGACCAGTAGGCGTTTCTTCAAGATGAGGATGATAGAAGAGCATATATTTACAACATATACATGTGCAAGGAGTAAAACTGGAAAACAGCAGACATGAATTTACGAAGGGAAAAACAAACTGCGCTACTTTACTCTTCGACCCAGCAGGTTAGAGCCTAAGTAGCAGAATGTTACATGCTAAGCATGGAGCCCCAGCTCAGGCTGGTCTCCATCCGTTTACTTCGGTTTTTATAACCGTAACAAACAAAGAAATGGGGCGGTGATTTTCAGTGGCCCGCCCCAAACATCAATTCTCCAATCATTGACCTACCACGTGGGTTGAGCTCAGCCTCAAACCCAGGGTCTCGCTAAGAAAACAAAAATAAAGAACAAATACAACACCACTTTCTCGTCGGAAAGAGCATGTACATCCTCTCCCGTTGGGGCTCTCCTTCCGACCTGTACCAAGCACACCGCCGCCCCCCTCTCCACTCGCACTGCAAGTCAAGATCTTGGTACAGATGCGTACCCCCTGTCCTCAGTGCTTAAACAATAGATGAGAGAGAAGCCGGTACGGCACAGACGGTGGGGCGCTCGGACAAGGGTGATCGATGAGCGGGCGGATAAAAGTGAGGAATGCATGTCGTTCCCCACATCGCCAAAAAATGCTCGAATCGTCCTTTCCTGGGCTCTCTCTGTCGGCTCGGCATACCAGCTACGGAAGGGTTCCTATTTTCCCCCGCAAATTGATAGAGACACCGTGAAGATAGGAGTGCGTCAAAAGACGAACTCCCTACTGCACTGTGCTTGGAGGGGCTTTCGTTCATAATGGACAGCCCCTTCCGCGGGGGCAGCGCCCTGCACCGTGGTAGCTGGAAATGAGCGTTGACCCTTCAAGGCCGCTGTGGGCCATCAGGCGCCTTTCCGGCGTTAGCGTGTGCATAAGGGGGGATAGGGGTGGGGGCGCCCTGTAGGTAGCGGCGGTGTTGTCGTTCACAATGGACAGCCACCGCCGCGAGGGCAGCGCCCTATACAGTAGTTGCAGCTAGAATTTAGCAGCGGCCTTACACCTCCACTACGGCGTCTCTAATAGCCTTAGGCCCAAACTCTGAAAGCTTCCTTTCCTTAGAAGTCTTCCTAACCTTACGTGAGGCCGCCTTTCCGCGACTGTTCGATGGAGGAAGCCAGCTTACTCTGAAAGCTCTCCTCGCCTCTCAAGTAAGGAACGCATGCCGCGTGTCTGGGTTCGAGGGTTCCTTCACATCGGCCAATAGGACGCCGAGTAGGAAGTTGCATTCCCGTGGTGACAACAAACATGGCGGCGCCCTTCGAAGCTGGGCCCCTCGATTCAAACTGAATTCGTCGTCGTTACTGCGCTTTTCAGTGCGTTCGCTGGTCATAAATGGGCCATCGATCTTTCGCTTCCTCTCATCTCGCCTCTAAGGAAAGTACGAGTGATAAATTTGCCTTATTATTTATTTAGATTGGCGATTCAGCCGCTGTTAGGCTTAAGACCATCGGTTTGTTGACAGAAATGGTTTCCGTCCTAACAACGAGATTGCGCCACTAGGCTGAGCTAGGCAGAAAACTCGTTCACCAGATGCAAAGGGAATAGCCACGTACGTCAATCGTCATGTCATTGCGTCGCTGCTTGCATAAGCTGAATTAAAAGTGGAAATTTGAGAAACGTTGTAACGTCCCGCAAAATACCTGCGTTTAGCGTACGTGAGCATGCACACGCTTATGGTACATTGACAGCGTCGATTTATGCTATCCATATCTCTCACGCCACGAGCGGCGACGTGGTGGCCGGGAGGTGTGAACGAGGTAACATTTCGGCGGCGGCGGATTTCGCTCACTCTCGCCGCCGAATGCCCAAGTGTGACAGAGCCACAACGTTGCGGAATCTGAACGCAAATTCTTCCTCTGAGTGCACTTCCACTGGATTCACCGCGTCGCGAAGCAACCTAGCTGTTCGAGGATACAGGTACACTTCATCGAATGCATATTCACAAGCACGGTTAAAAAATTGCGTGTAGTCGCCCGCGTAGCGGTCAGTCCCCGGCCGCTGCCATTTTCTCCCGCCTGCTCAACTGCGTTCACGCCGTGCTTGCGCCCTTGCGCCGCGTCTCGCCGCCCGCGTGAGTGTGCGGAGTCACTTGTGGCAACAGTGAGGTGAAGCACTCCTCCAGGGTCAGGAGCGACGTAAGGACGCATGAAGGCAGCTGGCAGCTGCCTCAACTGTGAGGAGGCACTAAGGACGACCTTACTTAGGGCTCCTCAGTAAGGAAGCTTTCAGATTGACATGAGGGCTCCTCACTACAGTGAAGGCTCCCTTACTGAGGTAAGGAAGCTTTCAGAGTTTGGGGGTTAGTCGCTTTGGGACGTTAAACCCCATAAACCTAAACCAACCAGTTAGAGTCTAGAAAAATATCGACGAATTTTATAAAATTGTTCAGAATCTTTCATGGGGGGTCCTCAGACGACTGAGACAGTCCTATCGCTTGTTTTTATAGCAATCATTTCGTGGACGATGGTCAGCATCGACAATCCACGAAACAAACCTGCTTTAAGATCAGTTTTGTCCTAGATTGCAACACCACCTTTTCGTTAAGGACGATTTAACCAGGAATTACTATAAAATCTGTCTCATTAGCAGCCTAGGGTTTGATTTCTTCATTACCAGTACCTCAAATGCACCAGAAATGGTGTATTACAAGTTACCTTGAAGTTCGTCCAGAAAGTAAACTATCGCTTTTATTTCGGATTGACCTAAAGTTTAGTTATACCTAAGAAAGACTACATTTCAGCTCTGATTTGATAGTGCAGTTATGATTGAAGCGTGGTAAGGGCATTTTCAGACCGAATGACGACAGCGTTGCCACGTTGCCGTTTCCTCACAAGAGGCCGTACTCTAAAAGGATCCATTTGAAATGGATATCCATTTCTAATTTCATTTCGAGAGATGGTAGCCTGATACGAAAGCATCAAGTGGCCGATCGTAGAAATCCCAAGGTAGCGGGCGCCCACATCGACGATAGCCTTCACCACTCGTTGCAAGCAGCGGTTAACTATTGGTTACGATTAACCAGTAGTGAGCTGCGGTCACCAATGAGCCAATGGTACGGTCGCTTCTCAGAGACTCTTAAAAATCGCAGATACGTCACCGAACAGCAGCGATCAATGCGAAAGTGCCTAATTGATCGGAACTGAAAATGGATAAGGGTTCCTTATAGAATACGACCTCAAAACTGAAGAATTGATACAAATTGACATTTGAATTGAAAACCGGACCGCTTTCCCCAATCTTCGACGAAGAAAAGTTTGGACGCCCAATAAGGTACAAAGCCGATCCCACTTGTCTAGAGCGCTGACAAGGTGCCGTTCGGGTGGAATGAAGCGAAGTTACGAAGCAGGTATTGACTTCCATTGGTAATGCTTGCGCTGGAGAGCAGTCGAATAGAGACGTGAACGCACAGGCATCTGCAGCGCCTTACCGCTAGTAAAGCAGCTGCGAAAAGACTTCAGTTAATTTGCTCCGCAGCACACCGTGCGAGCACTCTATCGACAAGTGTGATCGACTCTGTACTTCGCGGCGTTCTTACCGCTTCTTGTTTACTGGTGCCCGCAAACAGCGCACTGAACGTTGAACACACTGACGTGGCCAACATAGCGAAGTAGTGTCTCGAAGCATCTTCCGGTCGATTAAGCCATGCGGGAATATTTGATGCTATAGCATAAAATCGTCAGCGGAGCAAGAAGCATGCGGCGACTTCCCGGCGTTGCAAAGAAAAACCCTGATTGACTGATGGGCATTGAAGTCCCCAAGGTTATGACCAGAGTGGAGAAAGCTCATTGGTTGTTGGGAAACGAAGTCATCAAACCACTGAATGCCCATTGGCCGGAGCAAAGTGAAGTCACCATAGCAGGTTCACCAGAGTGGAGAAAGCGCATTGGTTGGAGGGATGCGATGTCATCAAACCACTAAATGCTCATTGGCTGGAGCAAAGTGAAGTCACCAGACCGGAAGTGTCGTCACCATAGCAGGTTCATCTAGGTTAAGCCTCCATCCGCCAACCGTGGCAACTAGCAGGTGGTGTACGGGAAGATCTCGGAAATACCAACCTGAGTCTCTTAAGCCTACCAGTCACTTCAGACCAAGGCATCGACAGATTCCAATGCTATCGTATTTCCTACACGTAATTGAATTAGGTGGTCATTTGCTTTTTGAAGTGTTTATTCCCATCGTCCCGCATCCGGTCGCAGCTCCGTGTGTTGATTTGAAGATCGCGCTCTCACATAAGTCTCAACCTGTGCCCGAGAGAGAGAGAGGGGGGGGGGAAGAGTTCCGCCGCCAGGAGCGGTCTCAGCTCCCGTAGCAACGCGACTCTTGTTGACGCGTATCCACGGTGTGCACCCCCGCCGGCTCTCCCGAGTCGCCCTATCGCGCCCATGGCCGGTGGGCCGACTGAGCTCTCAGTCCCGAGTTCGTGCCGCCGCGTTGTTTTACTGATGGTGTGTGGAGACGGGCAGTGGCGTGCGAGTGAACTGTGACACTGGGACAACGAGCTTTCCTTGCTTCGAGTGAACCTGTGTACCCCGAGACGTGCAATCAGGTACGTATATAGTAGGAGCGTCACTATACCAGTCGCGTATACGTACAGCTGTTGCGAGATCGTCGTGTATCGGCGCGCTAGCCACTGTGTCTCCTACCGAAGGCTGTCGTCACTACGTATCGTGACTGACAGTGTCCAGTGCGCGTCGTGCGGTTAACTATTTCCGTTGTCAAATAGCTTCAGGCAGCGGTAACATTACGGTAAAAGTGTCCCTGGATGAAGGATTGCAGAAGGCTGTTCATGTATGGCTATGCGGCCGCGTCCCGGTACTCCTCAGTTATTCAGAACATCTTCTTTTTCCCTTAACGATTGTCACGGATGGTGGAGCATATATTTGTGAGGGATCGAAAAATGCAGAGATCGCTTGCATTGAAAGTCCGGCATGACATACTGCTTCAAGCAAAGGCGGGGTAGACAGTTATCAGATTGGATGTACAGGGTCGTCCAAAAGTTCCCAGGCCACAGGGTCTGCTTTAGAGCGCTATAGTTGGGCAGCAACGACACCCCTGGAGCCAAAAATCTCTGTAGAAGATAGTAGAAGTACTATTCTCACCTCTGAGAACCTTGATGTCTTGGATGCTATCGTAAGTGGCAGTATACGCCGCTTGAAAGCAGACCCTGTGGCCTGGGAACTTTTGACGGACCCTGTACGTACAATAATTCGGCTGCTTGGAAGACTTCGCTTCTGTTTAGGTTGTGACACCGCAGAATGTCTGCGATGCGCACACGTCATGATTTCTCGCTCGAAGACCCAGTTTCTCTTAACTATACCGCACTGAACGTCCGTAAGAGGAATTATGGAACAATTTTCGCTGCATGACATCTCGCCGCGACTCTTACTTTCATATGAAAACATAGTATTGGACACCTGCGGTAATTTTTGTGATGATATATATGCATGCAGTTTCATTCCGACAATTGCGTTAATAGAAGAGAACGTGTTGATGCCAAGTTGAACTGAATGTTACGCTTTTCATTAGCATCGAATTGACCGCAACCGCGCGACTGCAAGTTTTGCGTGGTGGGTTATCACTCCTTTCACTGAAACCCACGCCACGTTGTCGAACGCTTTGGACGCGTTGGACCATCAGTGTGGCGAATTAATGTAGATCCATAGGCAAGTCAGTCCTGGACACATTAACACGTTACGGGCTGCATGCGTGGCCCGTACTGTGCTTCTATTGTTCTCGTCTTTATTATACGCCCTTCAATCATTTCTTAAAACAAGATGTGGTTCCTAACCGCGCGTGTTACTATCCTAACCATACATTTTCATCGGGGCTGCGTCCGCCAGAGTGTTACGCGACAGCGTATGCGCCAACGCTTTGCTCTAAATGGGATGTGCGCCGAATGACTTTGCGCACCATTTCGTAGTGAGCATCTAAGCGCCCGAATTTTTTTTTTCAGAGGAGAAATGGATCTTGCTTTTTAGCGACAGCGTACCACTACTAGTAAACTTGTAACACGAAGGGCTCAACACAGCCAAGCACCGCGCTTAGTTGTGTCGGTGCCTTCTTGTTTAGTATATGCACCCTCAGCTTCGCCGTAGACTGCAACAACCAAAAAGCTTAGATGGCGCCATTATCGAGAAACGGATCGTATATGGGTTCATTGAAGATCAAGTGACTACTTAAATCGAGGTAACAAAACGCATATGCTTCTACGGCTGGGGTATAAGGAGAAATTGCGTTCTCACTTATTTATAAAATTCTATAAAACCCTTCTTTAAATAGGTTTAAAGGAAGAGTGCGAACAAGTGCAGCAAATTTTTGTAATAAAAAAGCGATTCTTTGCCTCTTTCTGGGTATTTTGCGGTTTCTCCGGCAACAAAAGACAGATTTAACGCTGTCAGAACTGAATTATAAAATTTTCCCTCTACTTGATTCAAACTCGTGACTTCTACACCGAAAAGGACTCCGTGATCAGCGTTTTGAAGTAAATGGCCATATAAGAAAATGGCAGTTAGGATTCACACAAGAAACTGTCGACGCACGGAGGTCGACTTTTGAAATCTACCGATGATGGCGACTCCTATATTGCATTTTTTCTACTTTTTTTCACTTACAAATGCTCCGTTTGCAGTGAAGCCTGCGTCCTTATCGTTATAAAACAGTTATCTATAAATATAGGCAAACTTCATTTTGTCCTCGGTGTCCTTTCAACTATGAAGCCGTAGCAGCGCATTAAAATATGAATGAGTAATAGCATTCAGCAAATGCGGCAGGAACGGAAGTAGAATCCTTTGCTCTTCACTGCCCACAACGTAGGGCATGCAGGATTAGGTATGCAAGTTAAATGCGAAAATATTTGCGACCACCAATTTGCTGACGATAGCGTCGCACTAAGAAAGTCGGGGGGCGACTTGTAGCGAGTGGCTGAGGACCTGAGCGGACAGACTGTAACAACATAGAGCGCGAAAGTTCTTTACCTGCATGACGTAATAAGAAATGAGGACTAATTTAGAAGAGTCTAAAGTAGCAGCAGTGGTATGCGGCCGTTAGTAAGGCGCTGTAATTAATGGGATCGAGTGTAAATCTAGGCTAAGTAGCGATGACAGATACGCGCCATGGTAATGAATGCATTTGTAGGAGCAGTTAACAGGTTTGCATAGAAACGTAGAGAACACGGAAAGGAGGGCGTGACGAGGGGATAATAGAGCAACCTTATCAGAATAACTACGGAGTGAGGACTGACCCTAGGTGGTGGGGCAGCTAGGCACAGTACCGGCAAACTGTCCCAAGAAATGACGGGTCCTATTGAAGAATGCCAGAGATAGAACTCCTCGATGCTCACAGAGAAGTTAAAGCTAGTCGAACTGTCAAAATGAATGAGTAGATGGAAAGCGACATAGAGTGATAAAAGAGTAAAGAAAAACATGAACAAAGCCTAAAAGCAGATGGCAGGAAATTTTATATCAGCCGAAACCAGATGTACAGTCCCGCTGGAATGAAACGCGAACGGCATCCGTGTAGAAACCAAAATGTTTTACCTGTGTACTGTCATATGAAGAGTACATGTAGACTTATTCATGTTTCTGCGAGATACATGTATTCTGCGACATTGCAAAGTACGACATATGGATCTTGGCTCTTCATTCCACGGCCTGGCTGTATGGTTCCAGCCACATTATTACAGAGCACACTTCAGCGACCAAAATCTTGTCATGCGTTACCTAGCAAATATTAGGAACTTCATTAAACAAAATGTTAGCAAATGCCGCCGGTGTGCTCCCGTCTGAACCCAAGAAACCATCATACCTTCTTTAAAAAACGAGTGAGAAATTTTCAAACACTGAATCGTGCTCCGCGATACTTTGGCAGTTCCTGTACACAGTAGTAGGCAAAGAAAGCAATTTCATTAGCAATTTCGAAAATATATTTATAGTAGTCATTTAGTTCGATGCAGATTAGTACAGCATCCAAATAATAGTGAAACTGGGGTGCCGAGAATTTAGAACTTCCCCTTGTTACTGAAGAATAAGTTATGGTTTATGGTTTATGGGGTTTAACGTCCCAAAGCGACTAAGGCTATGAGAGACGCCGTAGTGGAGGGCTCCGGAAATTTCGACCACCTGGGGTTCTTTAACGTGCACTGACATCGCACAGTACACGGGCCTCTAGAATTTCTCCTCCAAAGAAATTCTAGCCGCTGCGGCCGGGATCGAACCCGCGTCTTTTGGGCCAGCAGCCGAGCACCATAGCCGCTGAGCCACCGCGGCGGCTGAAGAATAAGTTAGGAAAATCTTACAATGAACATAGTGTGATGGCGGGGGGGGAGGGGGGGGGGGATTGTGGATCTGCAGATGTGCGATAACACCACGAAGATTTTGTTTTCGGAAAGATGATCCCTAAAACATTTGCACTGATACGCTTGCAAATGAAATGAAATCAGATCGAAGGAAAACGCCCGTACATGCAATGCCTCGGGACCTCAAGCGAATAAGAAACGCGGCATAATGCTAATATAGTAGTCCATAACGATGGTGATATCGAGTCTGAGTAATAATACTCCAGTTATATTACTGACTGCAAACTTACATAACTATACCTCACAAACTATCGTTATTTCTTTATTAATTCATTTATTTTAAATATGTAAAAATGAATCAAGCAAGTACTTCCTGCGGGGCTAGAATCTGGAGGCTAATGAAGAAGTCTGGCTAAGAGCCACTGAACCAACGAATAAAATGAATACAGTAGCCTCGACGCTTAGATACAGAAATTTGTGGGCTGCATTAAGAGGCTGAATTAATGATATCCCATTTCAAATTGAGCGGAAGGAATTGTTTTTTTGCGGGGAATGACACGTAATGAACAGACATAATCCAGCGGTCTGTAGCGGATAAGAGGATGGATAACAATTTTGGTGGCGGTGGAAAACCTTTAATATAGATTAGAATGCAGCTGAAAAAAAAAACAGTATTTGGTAACACTTGTCACGGTCCGCGGCGTCCTGTCTTACTCTGCTGACCAATTACAACAGTGAACAAGATCATCTTTTTAACGCTTAACTGCAAAACAGGCCAGAGGCATCCAAGTACTCGAGCTTTTAATTTCATCTCGTGATTAGAGTCTCGTTTAGGTGACATGAAAATCTTTAACAACCATCTACTTTACTTCGGGGAGGAATTCTGTTCGGGAGCTTCACTGCATACTTGAGATGTATCCGACTATAGACCGGGACTGGTGGGTACCGAGGGAGAAAGAACGTGCCGTCGGAGAACAGTGGTCACGACCATTTTCGGAGACACGGCAGCACGAAGCCCTATCCCAGAAATCACTTTCTCTCCACCACTACCACGTTGATGGAAACGACAGAACAGCTCTAACACACGGGACAGAAGAGAAGAACAGACAGATCTGTTAGGTCTGTTCAGTCGTTTCCATCTACGTGTACCAACCCGCCTGCCTGATTAATCCCTCTCCTCACTTCCATGTCAACTTTCCCCCAGAGTAAGCGGAGATTTCTGGGATAGGGCATCGGTGTCTGCGCCCTTAGTGATGGTGACTAGTACTTCTCATTTCAACACAGTGATGCTGTGATCGCAGATATTAACACGAGGAGCTGTATATCTGTTGCTCCCACGGCTCCCTCTGGTGCGGATAGGGCTTCGTGAGAAAGTGAAAGGGAGTAGGTGGGTGAGCAGTTTACGTCTTCCGGTACTCGATGTCGTTGGCATGAGCGGCACGTGCGTCGAAGCGGCCACTGCCGCAGTCAGCGGTGCGAAGCGGCCCAGGGGGCGGCAGCTACAGGCACTGCGACTGGTTCAGCGCCCTACACTGCCACGCCGGCGTCAGCCGCTCTTTCGGTCGCGGCGATGGACAGGACTTGTGTCCCGCTAATCTTCGTTGCGCGTTCCATCTGCTTAAAACGGTAGCGAGCAAAGGAAGGCGCGCTCTTATGAGAATGGTCTATATGCTGTCGGTGGACTTCTTATAGACTATATTGCCTTCCTATAGATATTTCCTTCTGTGAGTTTGTCATTTATAGACTGTCTATAAAAAAATTCTGCTAAAAGTTTATGGGCATATCTATACAATGTCTATGCGATTCCTATTTCCTATTGACTAGTCTGTGTGATTTGTCTATAGAAAGTCTATATACCCTATAGACAAAACGGTATGGACAGTTTATAGACTGCCTAGAGAAATTTTTGTAAGGGTAGTAGTTACAGTTCTGCGCTTAAAGAATGCAAGAAGCCAAGGCACATCCGTGCAAATATTTCCAGGCAGTCTGCATAAGCCCATGGACTGTTTACGTTTGTGTATTTGAAATAAGCGGTCTTCGGACACTTTGTATAAGCTGCCCACAGTCATTAAATTGACTGCTATCTTTTAATTATTGGTAATCATTATTAGTAGCCGTTCCTATCTTAGATCGTCTGGGCACTTACGGACTTAGTTCTTTTGTGTTTTTTTTTTTACCACCATCAATGAACCGTTTACATAGGGGCCGTGTTTAAACCCATTCATTAGTACGGTAATAAGAAGAAAGCTTTTATAGACAGCATATAGTAACAGCAGGAGGGCTTTGCGACCTAAGTAGTTTGGCCCTTCACTAGTCAAGGGAAACCGAAGTGTCAGTAAGCTGTCACGCTTAATTTCACATTACAGAAAACTCACATGGCGGCATTGAATAACACTGAATAAATGATATCGTACAAGCAAGAGCTTGAATGTGATTGAAAGAGAGAGATTAATACTGAAGCGCAATAAAAAGGGATACAACTTTGTCTTACATGTTCAGTCATCACGACATTGGTCAGCTGTATGGCAATGAGTACCATGGTAACCGTTTTTATATTTCGTACCGATATGAGATGCCACTAACTAACCTTAGTACTAACGTTGATAGGGCTTAATGCTAGGTCAATACGATGGCATTCATCTCTGATGATGCGCAGAAAACCATTGCACTAGAAATGGAATGGCACGTTCTGTGGAGTGGTCCCCCTTCTGGTGAAACTATGGCGATGCTGAAATTAGCATGAACAAATCTGCTGAACAAAAACAAACAAACTTGGATGACACTTAACGCACCTTAAGAGTGGAATTCGGTAGCATTACAGATAATCATTGTTGCTACTTCGGTGTTTGTCTCATTTTTTTTATGCGTTTCGGGGTTGCTATTGATACACTCAATAGCGCTCAACCGGGGCACTTCGATCACACGGCTTAATCAGTAGATGAGGTTATAAGATCTCGTGACCTCTCAATCCGGTGGGCCAGTTGCCACCTACTCCCGTGGGCACTTTGTCATGACGTAACAAGTTCACGTGACTTCTCTCTTCCAATCATCAGTTTAATCCCCACCTGCCACGGTGGGCGATTCGCTCACAACCTTGTGGGGCGGTTGCCACATGCAACCGTGGGAAGGTTGGGATGGCATCACGAGGGCAGGGCCTTTTCCCGTTTTTCACGTTTCAACTTGTTCACGATTTTTATATTTCCGCAAATATTGTGAATATTCCGTAAAGGTATTCCCTGTTCTTTCTCGCTATCGACCCCCTCTGTACTTTTCCTGGCTATCTTCTTCCTGTCCCTTTATTTCCGCATGCCGCAACTCAGGTTAGGACGCTCGGCTACTGAGCCGGAGTTCCGGGGTTCGAACGCGTCCACGGCGGCCGCGTTTCGATGCAGGCAAAACGCCAAAGGCGCCGGGTGCTATGCGACGTCAGTGCATGTTAAAGATCCCCAGGTGGTCGAAATTATTCCGGAGACCTCCACTACGGTGCCTCTTTCTTCGTTTCTTGGCGCACTTCCTCTTTTATCTCTTCCCTTACGGCATGGTTCTAGTGTCCGCCGAGATGTGAGACAGATACTGCATGATTTATTATCCTCAAAAACCAAATTTAAATTTCAGCTCGGGTGCTTAAGATATTTGGTAGAAATTTCCACTGCTGGCAACATCTTTTCGTTCCTTTTTTGTATTTTTTACGCAATAATAAACGACTACTGCTACTAGCGCATTAAACAGTGGGGCCAGTGTAGATGATTATCAACATGCATATAGATGAAGCAAAAGTTCATTAATAACCTTAAAGGCACAGGCTGCATTAAGTGCGACTAGTTCCGTGAGAGGCTCAGGTACATGGATTTGTATGGGACATTCTTCTAAAGAACTTGTGAGACCTCATTTTAGTTTCATGTTTTCTCTTCTGTAATGATGGCTACGACATTAGAATGCCTCTATCACGGCGTGGGATTCGCCTACCACCACTAAATAATTTATAATTGAATTCTCTCTCTCATGCTGTTTCGGTTTCATCAACCGAAAGATAGCTGCGACATGTGAGGTGTTTTCAGGTTTCGAGAAGCATGAGAAAGGATGTCAATATGATTACTAGTCATTTCCGCTCTTGAAGCCGGCTGTCTTAAGCGTTGCCGTTAATTATAACCATGTATCAGCGATTATATTGCAGTTTCATGCCTCACGTGACCGAAACCCAGCTTACATGTCAAAGCCATCAGTCAATTGTTGAAACCAAACCGAAAGTGCACAGAGCAGAAATGCAATTACAAATTATTTGGCGGTTAAGCGTCCAGCAACAGTGAACCACACAAAAATTGCCTTTGCATCCTCCAACTGGATTTCACGCATGGATGTCGATCTTTTAAAAGCACGTTTATACGTCTAAAGGCGGCCGACCTGTCGCATTTGCCAACAGAGCGCATGTTTGATCTGCACCTTGAGAACCGCAAACGAGGCGATTCTGCTCAAACATGAAAACGATCACTAAAGGTGGGCAGTGACAAAAATACAGGAAAATCCATGAACACTGCTGCATTAAAATTGAGCACGAAAATCTTTACTTTCCACGTCGAACAGCCACGGTCCTCCGGTGTCGCTGTCAACACTTGTAAAAGCATTCAGGAGCCAATCGTGCAAGTGTTAGTTCCTTAAAATCACTGAAGGCATACGTGAACCTAGATTGGCGATTGGTTGAAACCTTTATTGAAGGAATGGCAATCTAATCCATTTTTCACACAACGTAAGCCATCCAAATACGAGCTCATTGCGAAAATGCACTGAACCGAACGGAGTGTACGGCAGACGCATCCCGCCTACGCTTCGCGGTCTTGCCGGTAGGCGGCGCAGCCATCGGCATTCGCACGGAGCATAATTCAGTGCGCTGCTAACATAACTCTATCCGGCACAGTTGACTCTTCCAGTTATGGTCAGCGTCAAAGAAAACGATACGGCTCTTTCGGCACTGTCCTCATCAATACAGCCATCGCAGCGTGCCTTACACGAGAAGTGCGACAGCCCGCGAGCGGTCAGTCGGCTAGGAGCCCGGCCCTCGTGGGGAATTACTATGCGCGTCGAAAATGTCCGACAAGTGAAGGTCAGCCGCCTGCGCGCCTCAATCGATGCCGGGACGCCGAACGGCGTCCAAGGCCTATACGCCGCCAGCACCGCTGTTGCCGCCGTGGCTGTCGCTTCCGCGGAAACGGCTCTCTCTATCTATCATCCTCCTCTCCCGCCATTGCGACACACGTGCTCTGAAATCCATGCACTCGGCTGGCGTAATGCTTATCTCATTTTATTTTTTTTAAGCGTCTCCGTTCCGGTTATGCTTTTCGAACCCGTCTTGCTCCACTGGATGCATTGTTCTCACAGCAGCAGTGGGTCGCTCCAGCGTGGACGCCTTCCTCATTCATTCATTCATTCATTCATTCATTCATTCATTCATTCATTCATTCATTCATTCATTCATTCATTCATTCATTCGTGCATTCCTTCATTCGTTGTAATTTCGATATCTTAGGGTTTGTCTACCTTCATCGAAATCCCAGCGGCCGCTGCAAATGGCAAGTACGGAAATTAGTTAACCCTAATTTATGAGACACACCGAATTCAGTTGCGCGTGAACCGAATGCGATTAGGCGTCGTTCATTTATTTATTTATTATTTTAATGCTTCAAATGCGACAGGGAAGTGGTATTACGTATATCAGGAATGGACACAGTGTTCTAATGAAGATAGATGCGACGCCATCGACCACCGAAGCTGATGTGATTGTGGCGCCGCATGGTGTCGCATCTGAAAGTTCAAACACTCTTCCCCTCACCATTCAAGACATTTTTTTTGTCGATCACATATTGTGGACTGAACACAGTAGAAGCAGGAGAGGTCGAAAAAAACTGCGGCCTTGACTAAATGCATTCGTAATCAGAAAGCAAGCACTGAAAGGTACACCGCATATTTATGCAAAACTAAAGGAGATATTGTCGCGCATAGAAAACTTACTTCCCCTGCCTCTGCAGCGAAAGGTAAAGCGCCTGGGTCTGCTGTACCGCGGTGCATACTTTTGCCTTACAACTTCCCATCTTTGTGAGACATTTCGAGTTCATGCATGTACATATGCAAATGTAAACTCGCATCGGCGGTCTCGAGCCACGCCTGTGCGAGCGCCCCAAATGAGAAACGGTTGGGAGCGAATTTGCGCTGTTTGCATTAATTAACAGAGATGAAAGTGGAGGTAATGCGCATTCGTTGGTTGATTGATTGATTGATTGATTCTTTAATTGATTCATTGATTGACTGACTGACTCATTGATTGACTGATTGATTCATTCATTAATTAAAAGACTACCGCATAAAATTAGGACACAGATATAGAAGGAGACAGGAAGTCTGTCTGTGTCTGTGACAGGATGTCTGTGTCCTAGTTTTATGCGCTAGTCTTTTAATTAATGATGACACACCAACTAGCCCAGCTTTCCGCCTTGATTGGTTGATTCATTCATTCATTCTTCTTTCTTTCCTTCTTTGTTTCCTTTTCTTTCTTTCTTTCTTTCTTTCTTTCCTTCTTTCTTTCTTTCTTTCTTCCTTACTTTCTTTCTTTCCTTCCTTCCTTCCTTCCTTCCTTCCTTCTTTCTTTCTTTCTTTCTTTCCTTCCTTCCTTCTTTCTTTCTCTCTTTCTTTCTTTCTGTCTTTCCTCCTTCCTTCCTTCCTTCCTTCCTTCCTCCTTTCTTTCTTTCTTTCTTTCTTTCCTTTCTTTCTTTCTTTCTTTCTTTCCTTCCTTCCTTCTTTCTTTCTTTCCTTCCTTCTTTCTCCCTTTCTTCCTTTCTGTCTTTCTGTCTTCCTTCCTTCCTTCCTTCCTTCCTTCCTTCCTTCCTTCCTTCCTTCCTTCCTTCCTTCCTTCCTTCCTTCCTTCCTTCCCTATAATTTCTCTGGAAGCAAAATTCTAGGGGGCTGTGTGCTGTACGATGTCAGCGCACGTTAAAGAACCTCGGGTGGTCGAACTTTCCAGAGCCCTTCACTACGGCGTCCCTCATAGCCTGAGTCGCTTTGGGACGTTAAACCTCTTAAACCAAACATTCCTTCCTTCCTTCCTTCCTTCCTTCCTTCCTTCCTTCCTTCCTTCCTTCCTTCCTTCCTTCCTTCCTTCCTTCCTTCCTTCCTTCCTTCCTTCCTTCCTTCCTTCCTTCCTTCCTTCCTTCCTTCCTTCCTTCCTTCCTTCCTTCCTTCCTTCCTTCCTTCCTTCCTTCCTTCCTTCCTTCCTTCCTTCCTTCCTTCCTTCCTTCCTTCCTTCCTTCCTTCCTTCCTTCCTTCCGCCAGTCACGGATTCCTCGGCATTCAAGACTGCTGGCCCCGTGACCGCTATTTGATCGGAACCACAATCTCACGAGCCCTAAGAGTCAGGCCAACTATAAAAAACCCCGTGACTTTGCATAAGGTTTAGTGCATGAGTAAAAGCTTAGCATATACAGACTTGCTGAGAGGGCTTGATACTAAGGCGCAGAAAGGAGCCGGAAATCGTTACTTCCGAAATTGAAATTGACCCGATAAACCGTGAATGAGATGAGCGTGCTTTTTGAGCAGTGAAAGATTTGGCTATATTAATTTTTTGCTAAGTTTTTGTTGGAGAAATTTTTCATTTAATTCTTCCCTGTTTATACAGAAAGCCTGATATACTAAGGGGCAGCGGGAAGGCGTAAGTTATGCATTTGGAATTTATTTTTTAAAGCTTATTACACCCAGTTAGAAATGGACGGTTCAGTGGTGACACTCTATCATAAGTTCATGTCATCTTAATGAAAACGGAAGCCGTTATAAACAAGACATTCGTGTGCTGTTCGATTTCAGTGCACGTTAAAGAACCCCAGGTAGCCGAAATTATTCCGCAGTCCTTCACTACATTTGTTCCCTCCTTCTTCTTTCAATCCCGCCTTCCTCCGTCGGTGATCCTCCTTCGCGAGATCCACTTAGGAGGGTAGCGGATGCCTTCGAGAAGAGGCAAAATATGTCCATTTAAATGCCAAGGTTTGAAACCCTACGACAAGCGGGGACAGTAAATGAAATTTATGCAAGTGATGCCACCCAGATTACGCAAGTGGCTTTCTGGTTCGTCGGCTGTATTGTGACCACCCGTGCTTCGTTCAAAACAATCATAGCTTCCGGTGGAACAAATGTTTCGGTCCTTTCATAGGAGTTGGGTTGAGGGGGATGCACTGAACAGCACGGAGATCTGACCTAGGTCGAGATTTTTCATATTTGAATACACCATGCACCGAAAGCGTGGCCAAATACGCAAGAAAGACAGCACTTTCCTGTTTGTTTCTTTTGCCTACAAGTGCGCTGAAGTCTTCAAAACTGAGAAGGGCCGGGAGGGGGGGGGGGGGGGGGTGTTGTTTGGTCTTCAGTGCCTTATTGCGCCATGATGCATGGCCGTCACCTAAGGTGCTCTTCGCCGCATTGCCTTATTGTCGTGCGCAGCAGCCGAACAACAATGGTGCGCATATTTCACGCCATACAGGGCAGCCGCCTCACAGCATCGTGCCCCAGTTTTGCTTGCGAGGCGGCGGTCGCTATTCGCTTGCTGTCAAACGCCATCGACCACTCGAGGTCGATGCGTTTGCGTTGTGCACGCGACGGCAGCACGGCCCGCTTCTTTTGCTTGGACAAGCGCACGGCCCTGCGAACGGCCGAGCAGCAAAACAGGTCACCCTGGGTTCCAAACCCGTATGCACGCACGCCGGGAGCCGCGGTTCGCTTATTAAAGAATCTCGGACTCAATTTCGCTGGCGCGCGGTACGAAGGAGCAGCGACCCGGTCAATAACTGCGTTGCAGCCGCCCCAGTATTGGTGGAAACGTCGCTGAGAAAGAGAAAGAGAGAGAGTGTAAAAGGAGAGAGCGAATATTGAAGGAAGAAAAAGGGAAATGCGGGGAAATAGAGAGCACGAGAGATTTTGAGAAACGAGGAAAAGGAGGAGCAACGAGGGTAGATAGAGAAACAGAGGCGACGAAAGTGAGCGAGAGTGAACGAGATGGGAAAGAAATGGCGGTGGAGGGAAATAAAGAAAACGAGAGAAAGCGAGAGGCGACGGGAAATGCAGAAAGAAAATGAGGCTCACAAGCACAATTTTCTGTAGGCTATTGTAAACGTAGGAATGAAGATAAGTGTGGAATCTGCGTAGAATAATCAAGCGCTATGATTCATGTAGGGCTGGCATTCAAGGAAGCAAAGAGGTGACAGTTAAAAAAATACAAAAAAGACTAGAAAACCTTTAGCTGTACTTCGAGCTCTACCACCCCCTTTTGCCACCTCACCGCAGGAGCACCGACTCCAGGTCTTATACGTGACAGAGTCGCCGTGATCGCATGACTAGGCTGGTCACACCGCTGCCCCGGGACTCAACGGAACGACATTTACGCGCCAGCGTTAAGCTCCCGTTCAGAAGAGAAACTTCCGTAATCGCTGTCTTCGGCATTGGCGTTGGGATGTCGACAAAATCTCGATCGAAAAGGTCGTGACGTCACGTGCTGAGCTGTGGAATGAGAATTGTTAAATTGTGATCGCGAGGCCGCAGCATGGCTCAAATGTCACTATTATATGGAATGTTGTAAATGAAACAAATTACGCTGAGCATAAAGTGAGGATAGTTAGTTGGGAAACGAACCCGTGACCCTTGGTTTGTGAGTCTAGTATACGCTATAGGTTAAAGGTTGTTTAAATGGAGGCCTTGTGCGTCCTGTAGTGCATCACTTGGTCTTGTACGCCTACTGATGTATGCAAATGAATATGCGCAATTAAATAGAGGTACTAATTAAGAAAAAAGTTGTCAATAAGCGTCGACGATGCTTAAGTGTCCCCTTAATTTTTACAGCATTTAACTGCGTTATTACACCGCTAGCTGTTAATGCGAACGTTCCCGGAAAAAGCGTGTTTGTCGGCATCGTCCTCGTAGTCGGCAGAACGAGTCCGCACTGCCTATTGTGACCTGAAGGAGGGGTAGTAATGGGGGTGTAAATGTACAGGCGGGGTTAGTGGCCTGTCTGCAATCGCTCCGCCTAAGTGAATGATTTAAGTGCTTGCATCTGTTCCATAAGGCCAAGTGTCCCAGAAAAACTTTATTAGTGATCGTGGCACTAATAGCCGCTCAATTCGGGAGACGTCGTCCATGGGAACGTTTTATTTATTATTTATTTATTTATCATCATACCCACAGCGCCATTGGCTGGCATTACAGTGGGGGGGTAGAAGAAAAAGTACACAAATGCCACCGCGTGCAGGTGGTTACAAAAAAAAAGATAACAATGAGATAGAAAGAACACGGAATTATTATGCACAAAAAAATGTCACAGCATGGAAGAAAATGAATCATTTGATAATATGGACACTACTTCCTCAGGCAGCTTGTTCCATTCCGAAACCGTTTTGGGGAAAAAAGACATTTTAAAAAGGTCAGTCCGGCACCTGTATTCTTTAACTTTAAGTGAATTATCTCTACGTAAAGACACGTAATCAGGGTTGGCTATATATTTGGTTCTGTCTCCAGGAGTTTTCCAGGAGTGTTTTCCAGGAGGTTTTCCAGGAGGTTTTCCAGGAGTGTCTCACGCTCGGCACAAAAACGCGGGCACGCTAAAACGAATTGGTTTACTTCACCCACAATGTCACAGTGTGCACACATAGATAAGGTGGCTCGGTGAATCTTGCGCAACCATACCGGCTCAAGATTCACCGTGCCACCTCAGGCATCCAGTTGTAGTACTATTCGTCTAATCGGCATTAAATTTTACATGTCAGCAGGGGAGCACATTAGTTTTTCGTGACGACATGCTATGACGCCGACGCAGTTGAGAGAAGAGTAATTTTTTGTCATTTAGAACATACGTGCAGTCTTTGCCAAAAGTAACCGAGCAATGGTGGTTCGTTTCTTAGCCGCGTAGCGAAGCACTCATGGCAGCCCTTAAGCTCCGAATCTTTGTAAAGTAAGGTGAACCGCTGTGCTCACGTTTTGGCATCTTTCGGTCTTTAGGGGTGCCGTAAGGTCTCTGTTATAGGGTTAAGAAGCAAAATCCTGCTGCTGGGTTACTTTTGGTGAAGGGGTACCTTGGGCAGAAGCTACTGGTACAACCATGTCGGTTGCGTTCCTTCGCTCACCGTCGTCTTTTTTCCTTTTGATGCGCACATTACTTAAAGCTACCAACTAGCCGGCACTAAGACATTAATTGTCCTTAGCAGCTGTCGCTATAGTAGAGGCGTTAGGGGGCGCTAAAGTCTGCGTTCTCACATAAGAAAACACAACTACTACACTCTGTTTGCAACTGGGAGCTATCAATGGCGCAGGCGGTGTGGTGTGTTTGCAGAGAGGCGACATTTGGTTTTGAATAAAAACTTCCTTCCTTCTCTCTCTCTGACCTACGCAGCTAAGAAGAGTCGGTGGTAGATGTAAAGCAAGCCACTTTCCTATTCCACTCGTGGACTTTCTTCCGTACTCACCTTCACTACGTGATCACAGGCGTTACATTTCATAGAGCTCACCTTCGATACGGAACTTCGGGTTCAAGCCAAACAGTGCGCTTTACTTTTGGGCGGCAGATGAACGTGTGAGTTTTAGCTTGCGACATATTACACTTTCGACGTCGACTCCTTCTAGCAAAGAGAGACTGTCCTGCAAAACTACGTTTGTGAAATAATTTTTGTTAAGGCGTTTGAATTCGACTCAACATACCCACTTTCATTATTTCTAATAAACCCGCTAAGAGCGGTGTTAAACTGAATCAATAAACCGGCACAAATCAACCCTTTTCCGGATATTGTCTCATAGAGCCTACGGTTTGCTCTCTGAATTGCGGCGCTCGGCAATGAGTAAAATAGACAGGAGTCAATTCTGTTTATTATTATGATTCACTGGCACTGCGATATTTCCCAGCTCTCATTCTACGTACTCATAAACAGTGAACGGCAGACTGTTTACCCAGAAAAGTTATAATACCGCATACATAAACATAAGGAGAAAAATACGCCCCGGTCAGTTCGCGTTGTCGCGCGCAGCGGCTCGAAACGAACCAACTGAGGGAATATCACTCACTATGCATGTATCTCGTTGAATGCATGAATCTCGTCGGTAACGATGACCATGCACTGTCCTTGTGTTGATACGCCCTTCATTTGGAGCAAATTAATCTGGAAGACTTCAACTAAAGTGACAGTAAGCGGGCGAAAATACAACGATAAGTACATGTACTACCTTTTCGCTTACTTCGTAGTATTTGTTTTAACTCCTAGCATCGTGTCCTTATTTGCCGAAGGAGGCTGTACAGAACGTATGTAGAGAACAGCGAGAGTACTTTTAGATGTTGATATATGCGGTCGTGGGAATGACATACTGTACGCGTAGGCGGAGACCGGTACCCTATGACGCAGGTTAGAAAAGGTGGAAAGCGTTCGATGAGTGGTAAGCAAAAGAAGTCACTTTTTCATGTGTGTCCAGAGTGTTGCGGACATTGGAATATGGAACAGGCGCTGATCGATGCGGACGCCTAGCTGTAGCGGCCGCTGTATAGATCGATGTTTTCTTGCCCGAAACAAAACTCTCGTAGCCGTCAAACATGAAATATGACACAAACGAGCCCGGCTATTCGGACCCGTAGTGTGTATGGAGATGGACGCCGATGTTTTTGGGCAAATATGAGCGCTTGTGTTGAGGCTCGTGCCGAAAAACACATATAGACACGAACTGCGTATGGTATAAAGGCCGTGAATCGTTGTGATGATGAGCTTAGTCATGAACTCTGTATCATATAAAGGCCGTAAATCAATGTGATGACGAGCATTGTCATGAACTCTGTATGGTATAAAGCCCGTGAATCATTGTGATCATGAGCATTGTCATAAACTCTGCATCGTATAAAGGCCGTGAATCATTGTGATGATGATCATTGTCATTAACTCTGTGTCGTATAAACGCCGTGAATCATTGTAGTGATGAATATTTTTTTCCTAAATGTGGGATGAGCATTCTTATGAAGAGGGACTGATGACGAAGTTGATCAGCAGCGCAGACTGTTGGGCTGTTGGGCAAGATGGTGAACGATCATAGCAATGATAACTTTACAGAAAACCGACTGGAGACTGCACTTGACTGCGTTTTCTTTTCTGAGTCTGGTCGCAGTATTTGCGCAAAGTTTTCCTTGTAGAGATGATGACAATGATGATGCGGCATTGCAGAGTGAGAGCTGTCAACTAACCAGGGCACAAGTTAACGGTAGAGTTTGCACGCAAGACCAGTGCGTGCTTGTCCCCGACTCTGTTTTCATAACTCACGTACTCATGATAGGCCTCGTGGCAGATAACGACCTGTTTGTACTCGGTAATTTATACAATCCTTAGGACGGCAAAAAGAAAAAGCAGCAATTTGACAGCAGTCCTCAGTACTGGGCTACTCTCTCACTGCCCCCAATTGTAAACCGGAATCTCCTGAGGTCCATCAGCATGCCCATGCTAGGTGTGGTACCTCCTCTCGTAGCCTCCAAGAGAGCAGTAAAAATGGCCGTATAAGCTGACCGCAGTAAGTGAAGTGGCAGCAGTGTGTTTATCACCTTAGTACCGGACCTTGACCGCACAGGCCGTCTCAGCTCAAGAAACCCACTCCCCCGCCGGGGTAGCTCAATGCCTAATGCATATCGCTGTTCTAGTCCAAGTTAGCGAGATTGAATCCGGGCTTCGACCGCCCAATTTTCTCGCGGGCGGGATACAAACTATGCCTGTGTGCTGTGCCATCTATGTGGTGGTTTATTCCGAGGACCTCCACTATACGATGTGTCTCATAGTCCACGTCCAGGTTCGGGTCGTTAGACACCACATGGCGATAACGCGAAGGATCGTGCACTCTCAGATTCGTGTTTACTAGTTAGCTGCACAGAGATAAACCCGCCGTCAATCGTCCGCAAGTTTTCGCACGCAGAGCTCTTTAATCTCACCATTCACGGAACTCCTCATTGGGTCCATGTATCAGAAAACGAGATTCCATGTGGGCCGTAATTCGGGTGCTCACAGATTACCGTGACGCCTCTATTCAAGTTGTGAACTTCAAGATAGTTGATAAACATACAACCGCCTGACAATAAAATCAGTTAAACGGGTGCACTGAACCACAGATAGATGTGTAAGCACCTGGCTGGCATTTGACATCGAGAGCGCTCCGAAGCCCCGAAAAATTTTCTCAATAATGGTATCTGCATAAGGAACGAAGGGAAGGGAAAACTTTATTTTCGCTAATGCATATTCCTGCGGTTTGGGGGCATCGTCAGAGACGTCTTGGTTCTACCCCCAGGAGCCTTCTCTGTCGAAGTCGTCCGCCTCTAATCAGTGGTCGGTTGCCCTCAGTCCAGGGCTCCGCTGGCAACCGCCGCCCGTTGAGCTCGCTGTACCAGACCTTGTTGGTCTTCACAGCGGTCGCTGGACAGCAGAGTCTCCCATTGCTCCGCACTCGGGTTTTGTATTTTGGGGACCACGTCTATGTTTTGGCAGGTCCATGTGATGTGAAATAGAGTAGGCTTTTCATCGCACCAGGGACATTTGTCCGCGTATATCGTAGGGTGCATTTTGTTTAGTATATGTAGGTTTGGGAAAGAGCCTGTTCGTAATTGTCTCCAAGTGACAGCTTCCTCTCTGCTGAGAGATTTGTGCGGTGGGGGATATCGCATTCTTCTGCCTCTATAGTTTTGTAGTTTTACCGAGTATTCCCTGGGTGCTGGTGCGAGTTCCGCGGTCTCGTCGGATGCTCAGAAAGTAATGTGTCGTCGAGCGTAAGAAAAGAATGGGCATCATGTATAAAAACGCATGTTTCTGGATAAAAAATTGGCAGTGGTTTAGCTCTGGTTAAACCTGGAGGAATGCGAAAGCAACGAGGAGAGATAGGCGATGGAGAGCGCGCGCAGCGGCGGCGGTTCCGGCATGGTAGCTATGCGCCGCTACTGCGCATGCGCAACTGGCGAGCGCGGCGGCGGCACCTCTGAGCCACCCGCGCAGCGACGGCGGCGGCGCGCCAGCTGTGCGCCGTATGACGTCACTGCTTCTCGCGCATGCGCAGTATGGCCTTTCCTCGGCTCCGCGAAATGGCTCGACGACTCACGTAGTGTTGCTTTCGCAACAAAACCAACTGTGTGGGCTTGGCGCCTGGTCATTTAACGCTTTCAGAACGTTATGTATGACTTTTTAGTATGATGGACTGCACGCGCCGTTGTGGGCCTGACGCTCCGCACGCATCCAAGTCGCGTATTCCGACAAGCACGCGAGCAGAGGTGCAGCTTTTTTTTTTCTTTCTCTTTTTAGCACTGGCGTTGAGAAAACCACAGTGCGGCCATTTGTCGCCCGCAAAAATCGACAGGACGAAACGAGCGAATCATATCGACCTCATGATTCCCGCATACGACGAAGCCCTATATGCATCACTCATCCACGAGCAAACACGTCCTTGTGCGCGCTTAGTGGATGCGTTTCGGCGTTTTACTATTTACTCGCGCAGTGGTTCTCTCCGTAGGCTTGTACACAACGGCTGGCGCGGACCTGTTTACGCGTGAATGGACGAAACGGGAGAGTAGGTCATTCCTCGTAACGACCGCCTGGCGTGCATTGCACCCGGGCGGTCGCTTTCGGGAGGAGACTGCGCATGCGCGTTGCAACGCCTGCGCCCCCTGTTTGCCGAAGCGCTGAATTCTCGAAAGTGCGAGGAAAGGTGAATCGTTATTGAATTCGCAAAAACAATAGCTGACAGAGAGGAGGGGCAGACATCGTACCACTGGATAAGGACATGCCGGGCATTACGTGTCATGCAAACTTGCCATTTACTTTGCAGTGCAGAGAGTAAAAAAGTCAGCCATGCTATTAGTTCGGAACCAAACTGTGTGCTCTAAGATCGGTTTGAAAGATAGCGTTCGAGCGCAACCCAACAATGGTCCCGTCATAGTTGTACCCAGAACACTTTACTCAAAGAGCTCTCAGTTGTGCCGAATTGTGGCGTATGCGTGTTTTTGAAAAAATACACCCTCCATTAGTAGTTTGTGGTATGCGAAGTTTGGGTTGAAATAATTCTTTACATCCAGGAGTCGTTGACTGAGATTTAATTTCGCAGTCTGCAATTAGCCCACTTAGAATGTAGCTGCAGATACCTCTTCTAGGGTATACGTGCAGAAAAAGTGATTAAATTATGAAATTAAGGCATTTAAGGCAGACAGCTGGGCTAGTTGGTGTTTAGATTGAGAGGACATAGTAGTAGCGCTTAAAAAACAAGGACGACAGGGTAGAGAAAGACAGCACAGGCGCTAGTGTGCTGTCTTTCTCTACCCTGTCGTCCTTTTTTTTTAAGCGCTACACTCTTAGAAAAAAAGGTAGTGAAAACGTAGTAACGGCTGCTGTTACAACCTTTTTTTAACCCCTACTACCTATGTACTATGTTGCTACGACCTTGTTACTACTCGAAAGAAAATTAAGTAGTAACAAGGTAGTAACTTCTGCTGTTACTACGTTTTTTTGGCAGTTACTACACTTGTACTACTTCATTATAACCCTGGTAGTATCCATTACTACCTTGATCTGGAAATGGATGATCGGAATATGCACATGTACGTATACTAACATTCCCGGTGACATTGCTACTCAATGCCCCATGTTTTTATATAATGTAAAGGGTTTCCTAATTGGCAGCAAATCTAACAAAATTGCCAGTGCTGTTTTTTGTTTTCAATACAATATACGCAGCGCGTATGTGTTCCACTCTTTAGTTTGATTTCTTAATTGCACTTTTTCACCAACCCCAAGCTATTGTGCCTGACTTGTGCTCATTTTTCCTTCTGGTTTACTACAAGATGCATAAAAATGGGCGTTGAGTTTCTGATGTCATGTTCATGCGCTCCTTGTGACACATTAGAAAGTCACCACGAAGTCAGGTATTCATGTCTTTCGACAATAAAAACTCAGCAGAGACGCTTTTTCGTTAACACAGAAGATTTCCTTATGTCATTGGCCATCAGCCACTGAAAGGTCCTTCTCAACAACATTGTTGTCCCGTGCGAGAATGTAGATGCTGCTGCTACATTTACACGCAATGAAAAGAACAAGAAACAACTGTGGCTGCACATATCAAGGCACATAAGTTAACAAATTATCGTCTGCTGGCGTGGCGTAGTGGTTAGCGTGGTAGGAGTGAAAGTGCAGAAACAGGATTGAAACAACTTCAGCATAGAAAGTCAAAGGTCCGCGGTTCGAATCCTCCTGAATGCAGGGCTTTTTTTTCTTTTTTGTTTTTGCTATAGTTTTTTTTTTGCTCTTATTTTGCACTATTACTATCTTATATGCATACGATTCTAATGTCAAAAGTCATTAGATTATTTCTTAAGGTGTTTTCTCTCGAGAGGCAGTAAATGTTACTACCTCGCAGTTACTACGTACAGTTACTGAGAGGTAGTAAACGTTACTACCTTGCAGTTACTACGTACAGTTACTACCTAGGTAGTCATATATGTGACAGTCGTTACTACCCTAAAATGTAGTAACCTCAACTACCTTTTTTTTAGAGTGTACTACTATGTCCTCTCAATGAAATTAAGTCTTCGCGCCAATATTGTGTTCCAGAAACTTTTGGCTCCGAGTGTACGCGCGTTGGTGTGTGTGTGTGTGTGTGTGTGTGTGTGTGTGTGTGTGTGTGTGTGTGTGTGTGTGTGTGTGTGTGTGTGTGTGTGTGTGTGTGTGTGTGCGCGCGCGCGCGTGCGTGCGTGCGTGCGTGAGCGTGTTTTTCTGAGACCCGTCCCGATCAGTCGAGCGTTGGCAGCGCATAAAAGGTTTCGGCTATTCGGTGTTCACTACGGCTTCCTCTCGTATAATAATTTGCTCATTACTGTTTCTTACATTGACCAGAGAGAGATCAAATTAAAGTTTATTTTTTGCGTTTTGATGCGGGTACAGTCGGGCTGAATACTAAGGCAACATCCTGTTAGCATGCAGTATTTTATGCCTAGCAGTGAGCAAATACCTTAATTACCGAAATTATTTCCTTTAGTTCTTTTGCGGCAGGTGAAGTAGCTCCTTGCTTTATTCTCAAGTTCGACGACGAAGCCAAGAGCAAACTAGGCGCTCCCATGCATATAGAACCAGGCTGTCAAATGTCCTTCTTTTTTGTAGCTTGTATTTATGTATTGGAATTATGGATACATACACACAGATTCGAGTGTATTTAGTGATTCAGACAACAAACGTTCTTGATACCAGTGCAGCGGCTGCAAAATGAGAGAAATTATCAAATGGATGATCAACGCAGGAGCGGAAAAAACAAGCTACTCATTACTGCAACGAAAAAATTTAGCCACTAAATGCTGTCCCTGTTCGACGCTGAGAGCCGCCGCGGTGGCTCATTGGTTATGGTGCTCGGCTGCTGAACCGAAATACACGGGTTCGATCCCGGCCGCTGTGGTGGAATTTCGATGGAGGCAAGATTCTAGAGGTCCGTGTACTGTGCGATGCCAGTGCACATCAAAAAACACCAGGTGGTCGAAATTTCCGGAGCCCTTCACTACGGCGTCCCTCATAGCCAGAGTTGCTTTGGGACGTTAAACTCCCATACACCATAAGCCTGTTCGGCGCTGAACGTTGGGCTTCGTGCTCTAGGCTTTCAAACCCACACTAGAGGGCGGATGGGATTTGCGAGCGAATTTCTCCCACCAATGTGGTAACTGGACGTTCCAGGACTGATTATTGTAAGCCACATAAGCATTTGAGAGAAAAAAAAAAAGTTTTTTTTTTTCGTAAAGATATGAGCTCATATACGTCGCGCTCTGTCTTGGCTCTTTTCGCGGAAAGTAGAAAGTAGAAAGAAAGAAAGTATTTATTTAGCATAAAACATGAAATACAAACAGACAATTTCAGGGACCCAACAAAATTTGTTTAATCCCGACAATGATGTTATTTTAGCAATGATGTTATTTTAGCAATCCAGCGAAATAAGAAACCATTTGTCAAGTGCTTGCGGTTGAAGAGAGTTCATCAAAGTCAGCCCGACAAGTAATCGCGGGGCGAATTTTAATGCGTGGTCATGACATCGTTTCTCTCAGTATGTCTTTGCAAGAGCATACAGCGCGTGTGTACCATTTTCGCAGTGAGCAGTTCAAAATAAATAGCACTTCAATACCGGCACCAAAAAAAAAACCTTTCACACCACCAGCGAAATTCTCCTCAGAGCCATATTACTTCAGCGGTTCGTGAAGAAACTTCCCTGTCAAAATATGCCGGCAATTGCATGCGGCCTTATTTGGTAGCGAAAGCGTGACACAAAAACCAATAACTGTAAACGTCGTCAGCTCCTATTTTCACGTTCAATTGTCGCAGCCAATAAGAGAACAAAACTGCAATGACCAATGTCTCGTGTACCTGAGGCTTTCGAGGAAAACCCAGCAAACCCAGCAATTGCAGCAATCGCACCTTCATTTTTTGTAGTTCAAATTTCTTTATTCCTATTATCTATCGGCCTGCTAGAAATACGCTTCAAAACAGGGTCGTAAATTGGAACTGAATTTCATTTCGACCCACTTATAGGATTTCCCTCCGTATGCTAACCTCCTGGGACTAGTCACAGGTCATGGACACACACCAGATCGAAGTTTCGTTGGATTAAGTAACTCCGTTTTAAGAGTACAGCGGCGCCCTTGGCGGCGTATTCGGCTGGGGCAACAGGTATGGCGCGCGCGTCGCCAGTTGCCTTTACATTACGCGAAGGGGCGAAGCGAGGGACTGCTATGTTAGTGCATGGAGGCGGCCAAACTTGAGCCAAGCTGCTGCTCGGAAAGTTTTTAATGTCCGCACGCCGTAGCGAGGACGAGACGGAAAAACACAATGTTTCCGGGTAAAAGCTTCATTGTTGCAGTCAGCGTTTCTCTTAGTGTGGACTAATGCAAGGCGTTCGCGTTCTTGGCGCGCCTCCACACAGTGGAAATGTACGAACCCGCCCAGTTATCGATGTTACTGCCGTTCGTTCGATGCAGCCATTTCAGGCTGTTCTCCGAATCGAATGCGGGCCACATTTCTTCGTATTTCTTTCTGCATTTTGTCTTCAACTTCCACTCTGTCTACCCTTTCTTAGTTTTTACCTCTTCCTTTTCTTTTGCTGTCTTCTTCGTCTTTCTTTCTTTTTTTTTTCTCACTGGTAGTGGACCTCCCTTGTTGTGCACTAGATGCGGTTTTGATCCCAGCCATGGCTGATGCATTTTAATGTAGATGAAATGCAAAAAAATAGAGTTCGCTGCTTCTTAAACCACTTCCGGTAATTGTAATTAAGACAAAGACTCGGAGTACAGTGTACTTTGCAAATTATGGTATTGTTTTTGCGCGCTTAAGCTCATTAATCAGTATGTATCTATTGGCCTTCTTTCCAGTAATTATTTTCCTTCGTTCCCTCTTTGTTTCCTTCCTTCCTTCCTTCCTTCCTTCCTTCCTTCCTTCCTTCCTTCCTTCCTTCCTTCCTTCCTTCCTTCCCTTTCTTTATTAATGCGTTAGCATTAGAGTTGTCACACCAAAACCCTGCCGATGTCCGAGACGAAGTTCGCTGATTGGTCGAGAAAGGTCACTTGACCTTGTGACGTCATCACAATTAGCACAGGGTGAAATGTTGCAGACTGGTCACCGGATTGTGAGCAACCTGCCCACCGTGACAGGTAGCAGTTAAATTAGTGATTGGACGAGAGAGGTCTCGTGACCTTGTGACGTCATCACAACCCTCCCACCTAGTTGTGAGCAACCTAGTTTCCAGACTGCGGCCTATGTGAAGAATCGAAATAAAAAAATCTTGAAAAAAATGTCAGCCGTGCGAACGTCGGGACCGTCACAGTGTAGCGGATACGTGCTACTGTAGCTGGCAGTCCGAATATGGCAGTTCATGGGACGACAGTTGTAAAGGAACAGACTCAAACATACACAGAAGCTGCAGTAGAAGGTGCGATAAATATGAAATCTAATGCTATCACATTCCACTCTTTAGGTGATTTTAAGCGTCCCCACAATTTTTCCCCCCTTTTTCCTTTGTCTCCTTATTACCTTTCATAAACATGCCCCACTTCACTCATTTACCCATTTCTCACAGATAGCAAACTGGGGCACTACATCGCAATTAGCAGCACCATTGCTGTTTTCATGGCCTCCGTGCATGGAGGAAAAAACAAACAAAAACAAACTCATGAGGAGCGTGACGTCACGCGGCCAGCCTTCGCAAGCCAAGCGCTCATGAAGCCGCTCCCTGCCCCGTTTTCCGCTCTCCGAATAAGTCCCTAATGTTTTGATGCCGATACGTTCCTCCTTGCTTTCGCGAGAAACGCTCACGTGACTGGAAGGGCGTCGCCATCGGATCGCGCACTCTCTCAATGCTGCTCGAGAAGCGTGCTTCACGCCACGTGCCTCTTCGGTGGTGGGGAGCGTATGATCGATGACAGGGCACGAAGTCGTGCATTCTCATTGGAAAGGCGGAGGGGGGGGGGGGGGGGGGGGAGCGGCGGCAGAACGTACCACTTGTGGTGGTAGTAACGGTGGCCCAGGCAGAGGCCATGCCGGCAGACGTCGTTGTCGTCCTGGAAACGCGTGCCAAGGCCACCCCGAGAGAACGCGTCATCGCGCGCGATGACAATCGCCGTCCGCGACGCTCCCCCCCCCCCCCCCCCCCCCCTCAAACAGCTATTTATTGACCTCGCATGGAGTTCTCTCTCGCTAGCTCGTCCCGTCAGACCCTGCTGCTTCTTTGTACGCCGTCCTAAGAATACGCCGAGAGACGAGATGACGTAGGCGATAATGCTCGGGCTGAACGCGAGAAAGCTATGAAATTGGACGCATATAGGAGTCGTGTGGAGGTCTACAGATGGTCCCAGGGCACACACTACTAGAGGCGTATACACATCGAATGTGTGGGGCATTTTTGTGAAAGTAAAAGAAAAAGCACGCAAAGAAAATGCGAAGACTGGAGGTCATGAGGTCGTTGCTGAACATTGCCGGCGTCTCATCCACTCCATCAAAGCGTTGTTTTGTTGTCTTGAATACGTAGCCCCGAAACGACTTGATGACGTCACCTGTTATGTGACCACATAATGCTCTTCCCTTTCGATCATGTTGCATGACGGGGTTCATTCGAAATTGCAGAGCATGGACTAAAACAAGCAGCTTTGCATTTTTCCTGTATTTTATGGACGTTCCCCTGGACGTATTTTAAGGCAGAGGCCTCGTAAAATGTAGTTTACGTCGTCTGCTTTACGATAATGCCCTGGCGTTGTTGTGGGTAGCACATAAATAAACAAACAGTTGGGGACAGGGAATTTCGCAATCAGTTATCCTGCTGCCGTAGTGTAGGCACGACAGTCGCCAATATACGGGCACAGACCAAGTTCCTGGTCTATGAAAGGGAAGAGACTTTCACGAGGAACGGAATGGCGCCTCGACACGCGAGCTTCATTAACGTGTTGTGTTGCGATGCCATTGCTTTTGAAGTTGTTTACGAAAAAGGGCCAACAGAGATGGCACGAAACCTGCTTTTATAGCAATAGCTGCATGGAGGAGAGAAAGAGAGAGGAGGAAGATTTAATGTAGAGTAGGGCGGAGAGGTTGACCGCAAGAGCATGTCTCTGGTA
Source organism: Amblyomma mixtum (assembly GCF_055824585.1). Lineage (NCBI taxonomy): Eukaryota > Metazoa > Arthropoda > Arachnida > Ixodida > Ixodidae > Amblyomma > Amblyomma mixtum. Next base: position 29,975,160 of record NC_143012.1, on the reverse strand, counting down.
TGCCGTTGCGCACCGTTGAAAGGGGAACGACAGATAGAAGGAGCGAGATGGTTGGTTCGTGTTTTGGTTCGTAGTTCGTGGTCTCACTTCTCGATAGGCACCGCAACCACATCGTGGAGGAAGGAAAATAAAGTGTGAGTGAAAGTGGAAAGAGAGGTGCCGTAGTGGAGGGCTGGAGGTTAATTTTGACCACCCGAGGTTCTTTAACGTGCACTAACATCACATAAAACGTTGGCGCCTTGCGTTTCGCCTCCATGAAAACGCGGCCACCGTACCCGGGATCGAACCCGCCTCCTCGGGCTCAGCAGCCTAGTGCCACACCGGGCCGGTTAAAAGGGGAGAGTTAGGACGGTAACTGGTGATGGCAAAAGTATCATGAACTGCGCAGGAAATCCAACATCACACAATTAACTGCGTCTCAAATAAATTTTGGCTGCTACTACCTGTGACCATAAGCACTGAGCCACCATTGCTGACCCGAAAGACGCGATTTCGATCCCGACCGCGGCGGTCGAATTTCGATGTAGGCGGAATTCTGGAGGCCCGTGTACTGTGCGGTGTCAGTGCACGTTAAAGAACCCCAGGTGGTCGAAATTTCCGGAGCCCTTCACTACGGCGTCCCTCATAGCCTGAGTTGCTTTGGGACGTTAAACCCCCATAAACTCATGAACTACTCGTGACGTCCACCCTGAGAGCAAGGAAGCAATGTCAGTCACCCAGTTTGGTAACACATGGGGAGCTGCCTAAAGGTGATATAATGAATAACAAAAACAAACGAATCGCGAAAGGAAACGTTCTATAAAAACAAGCTCTACTGTGCTGCCACAGATTTCTCAAACGAAAGGAAAGGCGGCGAAGGCGAAGTTAACTGACATGCACTGCGAAAAAGAAAGAAGGAGGAGAAAGAGGAAAAAAAAAAGAAACACAGCCCAGTTACCGCTGTATAACGCGAGGTTCGGCGACAGATGCTTGCTGTGTTGAATATGGTATTGTTTATTAGCTGTTATGCGTCTTTTCTTCTGGTAGAGTGCGCATGACGTCATTATGCTGTCACTCGTGACGTCACTGTGTTCGAACCAATCAGCTTGGCGCGGTGTTACGCCGACGCCGCTAAACCGGAAAACGTGCCCTTAGGAGCAGTCGCTGTAAACATTTTTAAACCTTTTTACTCTTAAAAGTTTTCGTTTTTAAAAGCAAACAATTTTAAACTTGAAAATTTTTGGTAGGCGAGAAATGGTCAAACATTTTCCTACAAATTCTTACGCGACAGCGAAATAATTTATAGGACAGTGTTCCTGGAAATGTTCCTTGAATGTTCCTGGGAAATGTTCCTATAGGAATGCCCCTGGCAGCGCTGCAAGACGCTGTCGCGTTCCGCTTTTAAAGGCGAAGCTTAAGCGTCCTCTAAATTTTTACCAATCAGACAAGCATTTCTGTCGGTATGATTAATTTTCAGTAAAAATAAAGTACCAAAGTTGGCGTAGGTGCACACAGGGATCCAGGAGATGGAGCCATTAATGACGTTTACTATGCGCCGCATATGTACAGTGTTTGTCAAAAGTAACCAGGCTGCGTGGTTTGCTTCTAGCTCGTGCAGTGGAGCCCTTACAGCTTCCCTGAAGCTGAAATGGTCGTTAAAGGTAAGGACGGGGGTCTTCTTACCTTCCAGCACCATTTGATATTTAGGAAAGTCAAAAGGGCTCCACTATACAAGCTAGAAGCAAACCATACAGCCTGGTTACTTTTGACAAAGGCGGTACTATCAGCAGTGAACGTTTACAGAGTGCGGGCGTGGGTAAATAATTATTTCTGGACAGTCACGTTAGCCTGCCTCCTATAGAAGTGTAGGAATACAGGAGGAGCCATACACGCTCCATCCAGGCGAATGAGTAGCGATGGAGCGCTACAGTAAATTTATCGCTGAAAACATGCATCCGTAAACTTGTGCGGCCGATATCAAGCTGTGCACTAATGCACGCTATTGTTCCTGGAAAAGGGGCATCGTCTACCGCTGTTGCGCCACTCGGCGATCTATCACGTGGCTCTTCCGGAGACTGAGCAGCCTCATTTGCATAATGAGGTCGCCGGGGGCTCGATAGTTGTTCTCTGACGGCAGCAACCGAGCCCTATCGAGGTTCAATGTCGATATTATTCTTCGCGTACCCTGGAGGAGAGTTCAGCAGAATTGCAATATTACGGCACAAAACAGGGCAGCAGTCAATAGTTCCGGGTTGTTTTTGCATAGGCAGTAGCCCGCAGACCAAAGGAAAAGCAGCTCTTCATCAGGCAGCCTTGTTAAAAGGTAGACTCATGAAGCGTAAGAACAATGTTATTGCTGCCGACTTAGCACAGAGCTCTATGGACATATATTAGTATTGTCAGTTATTCCTCTTCGCTGTTAATTACTAGATACTGCCATCAAGGAATCTGTAATATAGTTTATTACTTCTAGCACTATTCTCTATTTCTAATAATCCTCATGGCTTTGTATCGAAATTTTCAATATGGCTTCTGATATACATACGGCTACACACTGTTACTACTACTGTTTCTTATTGCATTGCACTAGTATTGTGATGCAGTGAGCATTTATTACAGCTTATTCACGACAAAGTGAATCACGATATCCGATAGGTAAAAAAATATTATTCGCGAATATACTGACTTGCATGAGACGGCTTCTTGGAAGGATAAGTCGGACTCAAACACGGTGTTTCGTGATTATACGCCGCGTGATCAGTGGCTAAGTCTCCATTTCACTGATGTTTCTGATTTTTAATTTCAGCCATGACGCAGGAGAGCGTCAAGGTCGTGGTCCGGTGCCGGCCCATGAACGGCAAGGAGCGGGAGCAGAAATGCCAGGTGAGCCAGGGGTGTAGTTTCTTTGCTTATTTATATAAATACACATATGAACACATAGACACATATAGACACATATAAAGACAACAGTATGAACCAAAACTGAGCTGCGAAAATGTTTTGCTGAAATGTGATTTTATGTGTCCGCTTGTAGATTTAGCTGAATGTTTACTTCCTTGTTGCTAATATTTCTTTTCAACATATTTATGACCGTTTCCGTTTTTGTTTCTTCCATTTAGCCAAAAGATTGCTACTGACAGTGTGTACATATGTGTGATGTTTTCTTTTATATAGGTTAACTATTGTGTGCGTGATTGGTTTCAACTATTGCTGTACCGCTCCTACTGCATATAGGCCTTTCCTGGCTACAGTCAAGCTGCACAGTCAGCCTTTAGCCAGGAAGGCCTCCAGTAAACCTAGAAAATAAACTTATTGACGACTGACTATGGTATAAGTTTTTTTTTTTACTCTCAACACTATTTAAAGCCCTTTATAGGAGTGCAAACAAAGCAGAAAACGAGAATTACCCATCGATCATATCACGCCAAGTGAGCAGCGTATATAAATTAAGGACTCATTACAACGGACACCAGAAATTTATGCAGTGCACATCACATGCTGCAGTACATGAAAAAGTGCGTCACAAACAAATGAACTCTAGGACATGCATGGAGAACGCTATACAGAGACAAAAATAAGGGTACCGGTTGACAAACCATGTGCTCAGCTCTGTTCGATAGCCTGTGCTCTTCCTTTCACGTGCAACTGTGCATCCTTGCTAATAAAAGACAAAAAACAACAACAACAACAACAATGGAGCTTTCGAAAGCAATCCAATCATCTCGTAATGCTTTCTTAAAGATGAAGGCAGGGCAGTGGTTGGCTCTGAAAGGGAAAACACTTTGAGGATTTCTGTTGTCAGTATCTTTTCGACTTGTAAAAAGCCAAGGACATCTCACTCCTGGCCATGTCAAGAGCTAAAATTTTCAATTTAAACGATTCTGAGGCAGTAGCTTTCAAACGAAACCTCCTTTTAATTAAACAGTTACGGTATATGATTGAGGCGGCAAAGTCCTCACGGTGACACTGTGGACAGTTGGCTTTTGTCGACAGAGTACCGCGTTTGGTCACAAAGAGACCACTCGCATCGAAACTTTACCTATCATAAGCTAGTATAGACCAAAAAACGAAATGCGGTTGTTAACGTTGCTGGCCGATTTCGGAATTCAATATACGCTCGCCGACACCGGTTTTCGAATCCCAGTGGCTACGCCACAGCAACCTTCACTTCAAAGCAGTGGCAGCCCTTCCTTTCCAGTAAGGACGTTACGAGTTCGAACCCTCCAGAGTGAACATTTTTAAATCCTATTTTCTCGGTCACAAATGCGCCTTTTGCTACCAGAAAAACCTCAATATACTCAAAACCAACCCGAGAATCGATTTCTGCTGAGAACAGTGATTGCATGGACTTGTCCTCAATGTCTCTTAAATTTGATAATACGTCACTGTTTGGACAGGCTAATAGACACTGAAATCAGTATCACCCGTGCGTCAATCTCAATATCAAGGGCTTTATTCACGCGACATGATAAACGCTTACCTGTGGTGAGATAAGGTAGCAAGTTAGTGTGAAGCATTTCTGAGTGCCAATATGCATGTGCCGCAGAGCGTGGTGCGGATAGACAGCGCTGCCGGTCAGTGCACGTTGACCAACCCAGCGGACCGGTCGGCGCCGGCCAAGACATTCTGCTTCGACGGGGCTTACGACGGGGACTCAACCACGGAGCAGATCTACGACGACATCGTCTACCCCATCGTCGAGGCGAGTACAGCAAGCCTGCTTTAATAGAAGCTTGCACGCTCGAGAGGAGTGCTCTGGCGCAAAGGGGAACATATACAATGCGAGAATACTGTCAGAACACTGTTCCTGTATATCATTGCACCATCCAGACCGACTATTCCTGAGCTGGCATATTTCACTCCTTCGGGGCCGCTTCTATCACTGACGCTGCTCATAGGCGTCTGCAGTCCGCAGGTGTCAGGTAGTGCCATGTGCATTGCAGCCTTCTCTTTCGGGTGCAACATTTGGTTTTGTTTATTGAGCTCTAACGTCCCAAGGCGATTAAGGCTATGAGAGACGCCGTAGTGAGGGGCTGCGGAAATTTCGACGAAGGGGGGTTCTTTAACGTGCACTGGCATCGCACAGTACACGGGCCTCTAGAATTTCGTCGCCATCGAAATTCGTTTGCCGCGGCCGGGGTCGAACCCGCTTCTTTCGGGTCAGCAGCCGAGCGCCATAACCACTGAGACACCGCGGTGGCAGGTGCCTCCATATAAACGTGACTGCGTGTTCTATGAGTTAGATCCTCTCCCGCACGCTGAAATCTGGACGTAGTCCAGCCTCTACTCTTACATCCTTCTCTTCACTTTTTTTTTTTAACTTACTATTCAGACCTGCTTCATCCGTTCCTTCACAACGCGACTGAGCTTTCAGTTCCTGAGGCCTGCTGCCTGGGAGAGCATGTAGCAGTTGCGCGTGCGTAGAAAGCACGGGATGTTACCACGATACCATTATTATTTATGCTCTACCACCCAACACCCACCTAACTCTCTGCGAACAACATCCTGACATCTTGACTCAGCACTAACCATTTAACCTCTGTCTCCCTACCAAAACAGGAGAGTAGACCTGTGTGTTCTGGGGCGGGGTCTCCATGTAGCATATGGTTACCGATCAATTAGTCTAATTTAACTGTTTACCTGCACCAGGTTCTCATTTATTTCAAGCCCCTTTGGGGGAGCTCAGAAATTTCCTCTCCACCTAACACCTTTTGCTTCGCCAACTTGCGCAGTGTTTTTGTCCAGCTGTGCAAGCTCGCACAACCTACATGGAAAGTGTGAGCGGTGGGAGCCGTCATGAGCTATGCACGAGGAGCACCAACGTTGCCCACATGATTAAGGCAGAACGCGAGATTCATCCCCATGCTGTTTCTGTTCCCGGACTAATCGCAGAGTGTCAGCGAGGGCTACAACGGCACCGTGTTCGCGTACGGCCAGACGGGCTGCGGCAAGTCCTTCTCGATGCAAGGCACGCCGCGGGTGCCGCAGCAGAAGGGCATCATCCCGCGCTCGTTCGAGCACGTGTTCGAGGCCATCGCCACGGCGGACGCCTCCAAGTACCTGGTGCACGCCTCGTACCTCGAGATCTACAACGAGGACGTGCGAGACCTGCTGTCTGATGACCCACGTAAGAAGCTCGACCTCAAGGAGCACCCGGACAAGGGCGTCTACGTCCCCGGTGAGTGGTCGGTTGGATGCGGATTACGCTGCCACATGGTATATTCCGAGAGGGAAGACGGGCAGAAAGGCCAAAGGCTAAACTGGGAACTACACTGGTAGCTAGGCCCTGCCATTTTAAGAACTTTTTAGAGCACAGCTCGCGCCCGTTCGTGGGTTGAGGCGCGTCGACGTCGAAGGCTTAACAGAGCGTGAGGGTAGGGAGGACAGGAGTGCGAGGGGAGCGCGGGAGGGGCTCTCTCCAGCTGGCGCGTCCCAGCGCGGGGCTCCCGGTCCTCCTCTGTGCGCGGCATTGGCGATCGCGCGTGTACAGACGTTCGAGAAGGTACGAGCCCTCTCGAGAACATAGGGGGAGGGAGACGCTGTTTAACGCGTGAAGCGGCGTCTCCTTCCTGTCTCAGCGCCGTCGACCGCTTGTAGAGACTGTGAGTTTGTGAGTTTGTTGCATGCTGTATGGGGTTCTTTGCCAGGCTGCGTAGAAGGAAGTAGACAAGCCCCAAATCTTTTGAAATATACCTGCGCTTAAAAGACACGGACTGAAAGATAGAGACACACACACATAGCGCTGGACTTACAACTGAATCTTTATTCGGGAAACACTGCTCTTTATGCACACCAGCAGCTGATAAAATTGGAAGATGGTAACACCCGGATGATAAAAAAATCGACAAACTGTCTCGTCACATGTCCAGTCCTACCTTCCCTTTTGCAAAAATGCCCTTTCCTTTGATAGTAGTGAAAGGGACGTGCTACTCACGCATGCATCCCCACTGTCCGCTATGCTCATGGCTTCAATTATTTCACGCGCCGTTTGGTCACGGTTCCTGCTTACTATCTTCGTCTCGTTATAGGAAGGTACACATTTACACTCTTGACAATGAACCACCAAATTCCCATCGCTTTTCCGTTCCATGTTCTTCCGATGTTCCCGGAGCCGCTCATTCAAACATCGCCCCGTTTGTCCTACATATGCTTTGCCACATGTAAGCGGCAACCTGTATACCACTCCTTCTGCGCATGCGACCATGGGGACTTGGTGTTTCTTTTTACACCCCTTAGTTTTTCTTTCTGGGTACGTTACTATTTTGCATAAGTTTTCCAATTTGTCCGGGGCTGAAAAAACGACCCTAGTTTTTACCTTCGAACCAATTCTTTTAAGATTATGGGACACCCCATGAATGTACGGAATCACCACCGTTTTCTCCTTTTGTTTTTCTCCCTCCTTGCTAGGCACCGTACCCTTTTTGCCAAATTTCTTGAGCATGCTTTTTGCCACCGACACTAAAACCTGATCCGGATAGCCCGCTTCCCTTAGCCTCACCACCTGCTGCTCAAAACTTTCTTTGACTAATTCCGGGCAAGATTTCTTCAACGCATTTTGAAAACATAACCTCACGATTGCCCTCTTCACTAATTTTGAATGTGCAGAGCTGAACGGAAGCAAACCTTTGTTACCTCTAGGCTGGTACATCCAAAATGTCCCATCAGACGCCAGTGACAGCTTGATATCGAGGAAGCGTATCGTGCCTTCGTTCATTTCTTCATATGTGATTATTAGTGGGTTAAGGGTTTTACTAAAAACAGCAAGTAGCTCTTGCACAGCAGAGTCATAAATACCGTCAAGGTGATTAAAGACCACTAAAAAGTCATCCACAAACCGGAACACTTTAACGCCAACAACTTTGTTTTGATCTCGCAACAGGATAGCCAACTTTCTGTCACACTGGGCAAGGAAAATGTTACTTAGAACAGGCGCAATACACGACCCGATGCAAACACCTTTCTTCTGCCGATAAACCGCATCATTCCAAGTGACGCACGTGGCAGCCAAATAGAAGGACAACATTTCCAGAAAATTGCTCACGCACATTCCCGTTTCATTTTGGAATGCTACACTTCCAAACTGATCAATGCAATCAGCCACGCATTGAAGCAACTCCTGATGTGGTAAGGAATAATATAGATCCTTTATATCAAACGAGCACGCCATGAACCGACTGTCTTTGTGATTGTCCAGAAAAGTTATAATCTGTTGGGAATCCCTCACCAAAAACGGATCATCGATACTCAGTAGGTTGAGCTTGCCTTTAAGAAATTCAGCAATTGACTTTTGCCATGTTCCCGACTCAGATACGATAACCCTTAGGGGACAACCAGGCTTGTGGGTCTTAGCCGTAAACATAAATTTCAGACTATTGCATTCACTCTTGTCTATACTTGAAACGAGTCTAGTTAATTCCAATTTTTCACATAGATTCTTCCCCTTTGCTTTCAAGCTGCGTAAGGAATTACGGGGAAGTTTCTCAAAAACTGAATTCACAGCCTCCAAAGCTTTTTTACCAAACATCTCTTTCGTTAAAACAACGAAACCACCGTCCTTGTCCGCAGTAAGTAAACATAAAGAGTCATCCCGCAGCACTGAAATAACCCGCCCTATTGGAAGACTGGTTTTCGCAGGCTTACATCTTGAAAGAACGTCCACTCCCTCCGATATGCATCGTTCACTCTCGGACGCTGGAGCGAACCTTGCAACTTGGCGCACGAGGGACAGCAGCTCAGGCGCGGTCTTCCGTGGTTCCACGGCGAACTTGGGGCCAAGTGAGAGCACCCGCTGCACATCCTGAGGCAGGCGAACGTCGTCTAGGGTGTGAACTGCTTTCACTTCCGTCACTGATTTTGCAGGAACGCAGGCACGAAGATGAGGCAGAACTTGTTGCCACAAAAATTCTGCCGTGCAGTCAGCGGTACGTTGATAGTCCCGAAGAACTCTGAAGGCCCGAGGAGCACCTGTTGAGCCAAGTACCTGCACCCGCAGGAGATCCCTGAATGTACGGACTTGACACCTCCACTCCGATCGCAAAATCCTGCACATCCGCATGCCATGCCCCATAGAGGGCTCGAAACCACCGAAGAGAGCCCTGACTGCTTGCGGTAGCACACGCTTCCGGATGCAGAAGGACAGGGATCTTGCATGGCAGCACGCCGTTGCTAGGAGAGGTATGACGGATCATCATCCGGGTGTTACCATCTTCCAATTTTATCAGCTGCTGGTGTGCATAAAGAGCAGTGTTTCCCGAATAAAGATTCAGTTGTAAGTCCAGCGCTATGTGTGTGTGTCTCTATCTTTCAGTCCGTGTCTTTTAAGCGCAGGTATATTTCAATATGGCAAACCAACTCGCCCAACAAACCACTCTCCCAAATCTTTACTGGTACCATCGAGTGTCATCATTCACACAGACGGTCTTTCGTTCAATGTGGCAAGTCAAGCTTCTTCCTTAATAGTCTCAGCCACGTTAGAAAGAATCGTATTTGTCCTCAGAAATTTTTATTGAATCATTAGTTTAATTTATCGCCGTTTTATCATTCCGCGGTTTTCCTGCCTGGCCCAACATAGACGGCGGCCTGTTGGAGTGTCGAGTATTTTGAACTTAAAGGCAAAAAATGCAATTATAGAGAAGGGATTACGTAAAGGATAGGCACGCAGTTTAATTGTGTTTCACTGTGGTTGGCCACAAGCCAGCTGAACGGCTAAAAAAAAACCTTAATTCTGAACCTAGTGATGAGCATTCATCTTCAAAGAAGTCAACCAAACTATTTTCTTTTTCCACACGGCTCTCTGTTACTTCGTCCTTGGGAATGAAGTGAAGTGTGAGTGACTTAAACGCAGGAATGCATTTAACGTCAACATACTAAAGTCAGCGCAGCACACAACAAAAAAAAAACGAGAAATTCTTGGGTCCGGACCCAGGGTCCGGACATTTTTGAAAAACAAGCCCACTGCATAGATGAGGCATCGAAGATAACCTCTGCAAAATACTAGAGCCATGCGCGCCCCGAAAAGCTGCGAAAATTCAAATCAAAGCCCGTTCGTTCTTTCCTTCCTTCAAAAACGGGCCCGGCCCACTACTCTGCACCCCGCTGACGTCAAGGGGGGCTACTTTCGCTAAAGGCACTCCATTGGTGCATCGTTCTGACTGACGGGAGAAGGTTGGGCGTAGCCTTGGCGTCGCGTCGTCTGCACAAGGCTTTCCGCAGCGCCTTCTGTTCTGGCTCATGCCTACAAACCCGCATGAAGGAACAAAAAAAAAAAAAAACTGCGGAGGGAGCGTGCGGCGACAGCCTTGAACCCTAGCCATAAAAAGTAAAAAAATAGTAAAACTGAGGGAGTTGGTTCCCCCCCCTCCCCCCCCCCCCCCCCCGCCGTGATCACGTCACGAGACGCTCTCCGTGCGCGCTCCCTTCTCAGTTTCTTTTCTTCTATGCGAGCCCCCCAAAACAAGGTTTTAATTAGTAGTGCAGCAGAGCCTTTCCCTCGCTCGCCCACTTGACCGCTCCGCACACACACCGCTTATCTTTCGTGCATCTTGCGTACGCCTTGACTCCAATGAATGACATATGCTTTGGAGCGGAGAAAAGACAAACACACAGAACACAAACACGCATGGAGAAAAGCAAACGGGCGGTTGCCGAGTCCGCGCTTCGCCGTGTGTTTCGAACACAACCGACTTCCGCCCCTCCGCTCGTGAAACGGTGGGGAGGCCTAAAAGAAAATGAAAAGGTGGCTCGTTAACTGGGAATGACAAACAGATGTATGAAAGGATGCGCTCGCTAACAAGTCTAGGTGGTCGAGCCGATCGCGCCTCTCGATCGTTCAGTGTGCGGAGAAAATGCAAAAACCAAGAAAAGAATTCTATTGAAGGCGGGGCCATGACGTCGCCCTGTGACGCACTCCACAGACACCACGCCTCCGGCTTACACCGGAGAAGGAAGGGGTGATTTTGCCTTGCCGAGCCTACTCGACGAGGAGCGGGAGAGAAGAATTTCGAGGAGGGAATGGAAGGAGAGGAGGCTCGCTCAAAGAGAGGTAGAGAGTGTCTGCTGCGCTGGGGTGGGCACGGGCCTTTTAAAGTGGCTGCGAAACACTGCTCGGGGGGATACCGGCTATACTTCAGGTGGATTATTTATGTCACACAGATGCTGACTTAAAAAGAATTACAGGAATCGATGGACAGGAACGGGAGTTATTCAATGAAGAAATTTCAAAATACAAGCAAACAAAACGCTGCCCTCAACTCGATTTTGGCAGGGCTTCCCATTCCTGTTTCGCTCTCCCAATGACGGCACCTGGCGCAAGCAATCAAAACAGCCTGCCAGAGCACGTCGCGGAAGTTTGCACTCCTTGGTTGCCCGCTCTCTGTAACTCGTTCTTGCTGAGACTGGCAGCGTCGTTTCCATGCCAGTGCCCCTGGTGGTGTATTTTTATTTTACTTGCTTTGCAGGGCTTTTATCTAAGAGGAACAAGTTTTTTTTGTTGATCTAATAGAAAAAGCAGACGGGTGACAAAATGTGCCTCATTTATTCATACAATCTGCAGTATATTTACTGTTTGCCCAATTATCAAGCTCGGGCCAGGTGATGTCATACCCGCTGCTAAAACCGGCCACTGTGTGGGGACACCATCAGAGCCATGAATTTGTTTTTGGGAGGACATTAAAATATTAAAAAACGGAATATACGCTGTATTACCGACGGTAATAGCACCATTGTAACTCACTGTATGCGATCAACAGGCAAAATGGTCAATTAAGATTGTGTTTCTGGGCTCCTTTAAGGCCACGAGGAAAACGCGCGATATGAGCAGGAAAAAGGCTAAAACTGTCACCAGAAGCCCTCCGCCAACCTCGTTCGGTGGTTTCCTCAGCGACGGCTAGAGGCTCTGCGGTTCTGTGTTGAGGTGCCCCACGCTAAATCCCATGAGTGTAGGACACACAACTATCATTGTAACTTTCCCTTCGTTCGCACACTGCGACATACCACTGGATTCACGGAGTAATCCCATCCACTAATGGCGGACAGGACTGCAGTTTAGAAATGAGAGTTTTTCCTCCCTTTAGTGGCTGCATTACCACAAAGGTCCACAAGAGAAACTTGTACTGGTGGTGGTGAAAAACATTTATAATACAATAAATATTTACAGAGAGGTGATTGGGGTAGGCCCTATTGGCCCTTTCCCCTAACAATACTAGGTGGAGCCCCTATTCCGGGGCCCCATTGGCAAGCAACGCCGCCCGCGTCCAGTGAACCAAGGCCTTTTGCGTCTTTAGGTCCTGACAGCCGAGCAGGGCCGCCTCCCAGTCCTCTCTGGTGGGGTTGGGGTTGGGGGGGATAGATGGGTTTGACTGACACGCCCAAACCATGTGGAAGGTGTCAGCTACCTCCCCACAGAACTGGCACGCGCCATCAAAGGATGTATTGAAATGTTTAAGCACTGCCAGGCACAGTACAGTGTTAGTAAGAATTTTGATGAGGAGGCGCTCGTCAGCGCGATCCAGACCCTTACAAGGGGCCGGGTAGCGCCGGTGCTCCTCCTTGTAGTAATCGGTGATTTGTTTGAATGTAATGGCCAGATTGTCTGATTGGGAGTACCCTTCCAAGGACAGGGAGATAGCCCGGGGAGAGAGTGCGTGAGAGTGCCCGGAGAGAGAGTGATTGTACTGAAGATGTGCTTCTCGTGGCGGGCCCCGCGCAGGCTTGTCCCTGGTACCGGTGCAAGACGTGGCTTCGTGCGAGGCGGTGATGGAGCGAGGCTGGCGCAACCGCTCTGTCGGGGCGACGCTCATGAACGCCGACTCATCTCGCAGTCACTCCATCTTCACCATCCACCTGGAGCAGATGGAGCTCACCGGCAGGAAAAGCATACGCACGGGAAAGCTAAACCTCGTCGACCTGGCCGGCAGCGAGCGCCAGGCCAAGACCGGTACGGCGATGTGTGTCGCTATACAAAGCGGCGAGAGCTGATGCGATCTCAAACTTAGGCGGAAACTCCACTGAATATCTTTCTTAGTAAAAATCATCTGAATACATTGCTGCTTGGTCAAGAGCAAAATGCACATTTATTTTGGAGGGAATTGTATTTCAAAGTCTTTTTCCCCACCTCTCGATTCAAATTTGTGGCGTTAGGGCCCGAAAGGACTCAGGGATCATCGATCAGGGTACGCAGATACAGACGAGCGAAATTCCTCAGGGGCTGAGCCAGTCAAAAAATGATAGGGGATGATCGTTCACGGACGTGACGATACTGAAGCGGTAATGTAAAATTCCTCGTAACAGCAGTTCGAGACACAGGGCTGTAAGGACAGGTACCCTATAGAAGGGGAGCTTCGGTTGGGCCAGACTGACCTGGGACGCGAGGTCTTTGTATAGCTGACCGTGGCTTCCGGGTGTGTACATCCCCGCAGGCGCCAGCGGTGAGCGGCTCCGCGAGGCTACCAAGATCAACCTTTCCCTCTCGGCACTGGGTAACGTCATCTCGGCGCTGGTGGACGGCCGAAGCAAGCACATCCCGTACCGGGACTCGAAGCTCACTCGGCTACTCCAGGACTCGCTGGGCGGCAACACCCGCACCCTCATGCTGGCATGCGTCTCGCCCGCGGACGCCAATTACGACGAGACGTTAAGCACGCTACGCTACGCCAGCCGCGCCAAGAACATCCAGAACCGGCCCTGCGTTAACGAAGACCCCAAGGACGCCCTGCTGCGCGAGTACCGCCAGGAGCTAGAGCGCCTCAAGCAGCTGCTCTCCAGGGGATCCTTCAGGGCGCCGCCGTCGGCAACGCCGACAGAGGGAGCCACGTCGGACTCCGCCGCTCCACCGTGCGACGGTGAGGGGGGCTCAATTCGCGGGGTGTGCTGGTTGGACTGTAAGCGTTGAACTGGGTTGAACTGACCTTACTATACATTCCTCAGTTTACGAAGTGAGGGCGTAACTAAAGGTTCTCAGAAGGACTGATCAAAGCCTCGGCCCCTCTATGAACAGCAGTGCGGCAGTATCACTTGAACACAGCAAAAGAGGGCAAATGAAAAGCATTTCAATACTCCCTCAGTGCTCCGACAGAAGACAGCGCTCATGGCTGACAAACCTGATGTAGTATAGTATTATGCAGTCAGCCTCGATTTGAAACTAATCGTTTTCGCGCTGGCTCAGCAAGGCCAGTGAATCTTTGCAGGTGGGGCAATACTCATTTTCCGAGAAAAGTGACGACGAAGGAGGCAGAGGCGAAGGCGCCAGCTATGTTCGGTCTTAAAAATATTAACTGCGGTAGCGCATATTATCTGGTTAGCTTAGCTTAATGATGACCACAGTCATATTGGTTCCAACTATACAAATTTTGTGCGCACACTGGCGTCGAAAACTACTCTATTAAGAAACGTGTTTATGTACGGCCTATAAATATTAATAGTTGCAGGCTCAAATGAACAACTTCTACAAAGAAAAGACTTCAGGTTAAGAAAATGTTTCGCAGGTAATGCACATAAGGTTTGGTTTATTGAGGTTTAATGTTCCAAAGCGACTCAGGCTATGAGAGAAGCCGTAGTGAAGGGCTCCAGTAATTTCGACAACCTGGGGTTCTTTAACGTGCATTGGCATCGTACAGTACACGGGCCTCTAAAATTTCGCCCCCATCGAAATTCGGCCGCCGCTGCCGGGATCCAGCCCGCGTCCTTCGGGTCAGGAGCCGAGCACCGTAACCCCTGAGCCACCATGGCAGGTAGTAATGCACATAAGGAAGAATAAAAGAAAATGTATAGGAAATACTATGTAATGTCTATTCATTTCTTGAGTATAACGTGCAGCGTTTCAAGTTATCGCACACAACTTCCGCAAGTCCAGACGAGAGTGTACACTCAGAACAGATATGAAACGGATCGATTACTCATCGGCCCAACCAAACTATTGTTTCTTTACGAAGCATGAATGGCAAAAATACGAACGTAAAAAGAACTACAGAGCAGTAAAGTCCCCGAACCAAGGACGCTAAGTTAGCCGAAGTACAAGTGTAACATGGATTTCATGCTCTTTTCTGAGCTCTAGGAAGAGCTTACAGTGCACTATGACAACTACTTGGAATGAAGTTGGTACCAAAGCTCTTGCGGGACTGTGGCGAGTTGAGAGCATGGTGTTCAGATTGAGTTGCTATTTCATTGCCTGCAATCATTCCCAACGGCGCTTCTCAGGAGTTAAGAGTTCACTTCACCTAAGAACGAAACAATGAGAGCACAAAGCTGAGAGGCTAATTTAGAATAGAGTACCTGACCAGTTACTTTTTTTTAGCCTTATTCAGATTATCAATGTCATCTGTTCTTTTGTGTTCCACAGATCAGCCAGACAGCACCAGCAGTAGCGAAGTGGTCAACCAGCTAAAGAACGTAAGTCCGTCTCGCTGGTATACAGCTCCTGTTTTTTTGAGACAAAAAACATGCAAAAAATAGAAAAACTAAAGGATAGAAAAAAACCAACGGAGGCGAGGCAGCGTCTGCTTCGTTCATAACTCCTCTCTCAGTCCCTTTTCTTGCAAAGCAGTCAAGCGGCAAACTTGCTCTAACGTAAGTGCACAGCAGGAGTAAACGGGACCGCCCTGTAAAAGAATCAACACCAATTGGGGTTTAAACTGTTGACGTGGGCTTCATGTGAGGAAACTTTTACTCCATCAATATGGAGTAAAAATGAGGCAAAAGAGCTTTTTCACCCCCTTTGCTGATTGAGCAGCGGAAAAGAGGATTATTCCATTCTCGACTCCCATGGGGTGTAAACAAAATCCTTCGTGATAACGGAGTACATCATTGTCAGAAGTGAACAGCCCAGAGTGTTTGCTTCAAAGTGGAACCAGGATCATATCAAGAGGTCGCCACCATTCGGACAAATTCGGACAACTCACTCGGCGGGTGTTCCTGCTTCAAAGTCGTGCTTGGGTGGCCCCGCTAGCATTCATAGAAGCCGTATATGTTAGAGGAGGCAGGACTAGAAATCTTCTTGCCTTCAGGTGATTTCTAACGCTGGGGATGCATACGAGCCTTACAGTGTTGCTCGGAAGCAAACCTCCTGGGCACCAAACTTTTGACAAAAGGTGTACATAAAACTTCCTTAAAGGGCAACTGCATAGGTTTTAGACCTCAATGAGCTTAAAAGGGTCGAATGTGTGAAACTTGCAGGTAAAGTATGCAAAGTCCTTTTGGGCTAGCGTTTTAAATCGCGATGTAATCGCCGATTAAAATCGCGACGTCTTTCAAGCTTCTCCGCAGCGCACAACGCCAAGTGGGGGACTCATGATGACGTCATCGAAGATATCGGTACTTTTCCAACGCATAAACGCCTGCTTTAAGAAAAAAACCGCCGCCACCGAAGGCAAAGCCTGCCGAACGTTGCTTGGCAGCATCCAACGAGGCACGGAAGGGTGTGGCTGACGGCAGCGGTAATTTGAAATCATACCTTCTGTGACGTCACACTGAACTTATTGGCATGCTTTACCTATAGTGTATATAGGTTTTTGATCCTTCAATACCGCGAAATTTTCAAAAGCCGGCGCAGTTTCCCTTCAAGGGCATGCGCTGGGGATAAGCCATTTACTCCTATTTGGGAGTATTTTTTTTTTTTGCGAACAATGGAGTTTGCCAGTGAACTGGTCATGAATTACGTCTTCGCAGGACTACGAGGCCCAAATGACCGAGCTGCGCAACAAGTACCGCGAGGAACAGGAGAGCCGGGCCAAGCTGATGATGGACGTGGAGCAGATGCGCAGCCAATTCCAGGCGCAGATGCAGCAACAGCAGGCCGAGCAGAGGCAGCGCAGCCAGGAGGCCGCGCAAGAGGCAAGTGCGATTATGCGCCCTCCTATACGAAGGGGATCTCGCCTGGTAGAGAATGAGTTGTCTTTGCCGCCGCGAGCAGACGCAAAGACGCACAGACATTGGGGGAAAAAAATGACTGCCCTTGGGAGAGGCGCCGTGCGATCTGTTGAAGTTTTAAGGATCACACATCGGTAGAGGATCAAGATATGAGAGAGGGACACGTTGTCCCTCTATAGGGCCTCGATCTTCCCGCTTTGTTTAACTGTCACTATATTCCACGTCTAATTAGACCAAACTCCTATAATAAATTTAGTTGCTTTGTTTGTTGGTAGTGCGAGTCAGCCCTCCGAATAGGTATCGGTGAAACTATTGAGGAAGGTGGGGTTATTTGTTAGACATTGGTTGTATTGTCTGGAGTACTCCTACTTATTTTGTGTATAGCAGGTGCTTATAGTCCATCTGGAGGCGTCTGGAGGGCGCAATTCAGTTGACGGGTGGGGGGTAGGGCCGTCTAGATGACGAAGATGGGTGGTGGCTGGGGGTGAGTGAAGCTTTGTTAGAGTGAAGATTAGCTCGTTACTGGTGCGTGGTGGCTTCTGGACGATGAAGGTGGTTGGAAGGCAAATGGTGGGTTGATAGTTAGTGTAGGTCTTCTGGAGGATTGAGGTGAGCTATTTTTGGTAGAGAAGCCTCTAGCGAATGGGGTGGGTTGTTTGGTGGTGGGCGGAGGATTCTGGAGGGCGAGGAAGGAGTGAGGGCAGAGGTTGGCGAGTAGTGGTGGCGTAACGCAACACCGGACGGGCAGATTTTGAGTATAATAGTAATGCTGACGCGTTAAAAAAATTGTTGGCGTTTGTCGGGTGGGAGTTGAGACGCGGTGGTTGGCCTGTGGGGAATAAAAGAGAGAATGTGGTGGGAGTGGCATACACTTCGTTAAGACAGTGTCTTCTACGCTTGCGGCACACCGTGAGCGCATTTGTTCTCTTCTATACTCTGTAACCGAGACGGCACATCCTCGTTGTTTGGAAACACACAAAAACAAAGTAGCGCCCTCTTGTGCATAGGTGAACAACAACCACCTGAAAGTGGACGAGCAGGAAACGACGGGGAGGTGGGCCGAGCCGGTTGGATCTCCTGAGAAACCAGCGATCCGCGCGCCCAATGCGTCGCCGTGCTTCGGGAGTCAAGAGTGAGCACTTCTTCACCGCTTTTTTGCACGCGAGCCCACTCCTGCTTTTTAAAACGAAAATAGATTGAATCAGGTGAACTTAGCGTTAAATGGGACAGTTACCCCACCTGCCGTCATGTTAGAAACACCAGAGAAAGTGCACAAAATTAAACGAGAAAGCAGTAGAAATTAAATGACTATAGACTACATATATTAGCTACGAGTTTTCTTTTTTGAAATGATGCGTTAGACATTGGAATACATGAGCCTCCCAGCGGTGTTCGCCTACGACTGCTAAAAAACATAATTAAATTTCTTCTGTACACTGTTTCGGTTTCAGCAGCCAAGCCATGGTTGTGATGTGTATTTCGTGTTTAGGTCACGCGAGGCACAATAAAAACAACATTGTAATCACTGATTCGTAGTTCGAATTGACTACAACACTCAAGCCAACCTGCTTCAAGAGCTGCAGTGATAGCAAACGCATCAGCAGTTGTACTGCAATTTTGGTGATGCTTCACATCACCTAAGCAACGATTATACCTCACAGCCATCGTTCGGTCGATAAAACCGAAACCAAACAGCATCAAGAACTAATTCAATTATAAATTTTTAGCAGTCGTAGGCCGATACCACGAAGTGCTCCGCGTATACTAATATCTAACACATCATTTTAAAGAAGTAGACGCGCAAGCAGAAACTTGGTGTCTATACTCCTTTAATTAAATTCCCCACCAGAGTAACGATACTCTACATTTCAAAGAGGCAAAATCGGTACTCTTGGAATCGAGGAGAAGCGTCTTTTTTTTTTTTTCGGGTTTGTCCAGCTGTGCATCAAAATTAGAGGACTAAATTTTTTGCTCACATGCGCTCAGCAGGATGCTGATGAGACCAGGAGAAGAGTAGCCGCATATTGAACGAGTCACAGTTGATGGATTTTTATAGCAAGTTCCAGCAAAGTTCCGAAGAAGGGACCATTTGTCCTGGGGCCGTCAGTGGCTAACGGGTGTTTCCAAAATGTAGCGTTTCGGCTGCTCCAGTCGTGTGTCTTCAAGACTACATTGAATGATTGACACCGTTCATTTCCAACGCACAGAGACCCAGCAAGCCTGGCGCAGATGCAAGCAAGAGCTCTTGAACGGCAAGTACACCATGTTCATTCCTTATAGCTGAGCTTTTCGCTCTTGATATGTTCTTTAAAACCATTCGCAGAAACGTGATAGTGTCCACGTTTTATGTAGGAAGCAGTAAAAAGCGAGTAAGCCGTCCTCCACCGCACTTAGTTTTATACAAGAGTGCGCTAAAGGGCAGCCCTTTTTACTCCCACATAGGTGTATTCGTGTTGAGAGTGTAGTGTGTAGTGTGCTGGGGGCCTAACGAGTCTGCATGCTGCACACGCAGTCAGCACGCATTCTCTTATGTGGTTCTCAGTGTCGGTAGTCCCCCTATCCGCAACACCATCTCTGACCAACGTGAAGCCATGCTGTCCAGCTCGGACATAGATGGCCAACGCAAGTTGGTAGAGTAGGCCAGGTAAACTCCAACGGTACAGGGGCCTTGGACTAAGGGCCCCTCCTGGACGGTGCAAACTTTTCTATTGGACCCAGTGAGGGATTTGCGTTATCATCATCATCTCAGAAATGTGAGATTCAAGAATAGCTACATATTTAAGAATAGCTGCCATGTGCACTACTGTGTCCTGGATATTTGGCAATACCATCAGCAACCTTCATCGCTTAAAGGGTATTTTAAGCGCAGGTTTCTTTTGACAACGGGCAGCTCTCGAAACAGAGGCATACTGTCACCATAAAGCTTAGTAACTTGATGCGCTCAGCAATGGGAGGAGTCTTTTAAACGCGGCAGTGGAGGTCTTGAGGCTAGCAAATAGGGGAGATTTAAACCTCGTTAATTATGTTTCGTAGCTGCTAGAACTTCGCATATGTTGAAGAGGAAATTTGTTTCCATTGCCTGTCATAAGTATTCCATATCTTTATCGATCGATGGAAATCTACCCCAGGGCTTGGACAGAATACCCTGCCCCTAAAAGCGTGCGCTGAAGGACAATTTACTCTCTTCTTGTTCCGTATGGGTTAATTCGCTTATGATATGCTGGACGATATCAAGAAGATGGAAGAGACGTGACCGAGAGATGTAAAGGAATAACAGACAACGGATGGTCAGTTATGGTAACGGAATGAGTTTAAAGAAAATGAAAGCGATGCAGGCGACAGCAGAGAGCCTAGTGAACAGATGAAATTAGGAAGTTTGTGGGAATAAGGTGACCGAAGCCTACATAGCTAATGAGATCTGAATGGGGCAATCGCTTGCCCTCCAGTAGACGTGATGATTATGATGACGATACTCATTTTATCGCATTTAGCACTCCGTAAAGCTTTCGTTGGTCACCGGGGCTGCCGACATCTGCGCAGGTTGCAAGAGCTGCAAGGCCGGATGTTGGGTGGCGAGAAGAAACACGACACCGAGCTCAAGGCGAGGCGCGCCAAGAGGAAGAGCTTCGCGGAGAAAAGGATTCGCGCCCTGGCAGGTGAGGAAGGTGGCCGAGACTTCAAGAGGCCTCTGCAACACCCTACGCCATAGAGCACGACTTACTCTGTCTTTGAAGCATTTCCTCCTCCTGTCGGCACTAGCGGTGCAGTGTGGAAACTACATGGGGAAGGCTGGAGAAAAACGGACAGTTCGCGGAAGCTCTACCAATTATGGAACGCCGTGCTTGTTATGCTTTTGCTGTGTTGATGAATTACTAGTCAACGTGCTCTTCTGTCCCTTCTAAGAACGAAAGCTTCCAGTAGTAGGGTTTTCACTGTCTCGACATAAATTGGGGGCTGTATTGCGTATTAACATTTCCTGCATGAAGTATTACTCTTATTTGACATGTGATCATCAGCACGAAAAGAAAGACCGCGCTTGCATATGCCACAAGAAATTACGTTTTGCGCCCGGAAACCATCAAAATCATTGCTATCATCCTAGTAATGTTAATTGCCAAAGTTTAATTACTTTCGTGGATAGCCTTCAAAAATATGAACGATGCGGTAGAGGGGAACCGAGGTTTTCGGCGTATTTTCAGAGGGTAAAAAAATCAGACTTCAGGAAATTTTAATGAAGGAAAATTCTATAGTTCTATTTTGTACTACGCAGTTATTTGTTTGTGCACACCACTTATTATTCTTAGACATTCACTGTGTTTTTGACGCTCCGGATCTTCGAAATGAATCCAAATTGCTGGAAGTTACAGAAGAGTTTGTTCATTTCAGCGCGAAGGCAGTTTCGAATTATTCCGTTCGATATTCGAAACACATGCCAAATAGAAGAATAGAACGTGAAGGTAAAAAGGTTTCAGGTTGAGGAATATTCAAGGGTCATCTCAGCAATCGCATGGCTTCGAAGTTGACATACGAAACCTATATTATGTAGAAGCTTCTTTAAATTAATTGCTCTGGGGCACTTTTCGGGCTAAGAGACTCATTGCGCTTTAGCGACCACAAGAAAACATGTGTGAACAAGAAAATCTTGTTCACACATAATGATCGTAGCACGAGGGAAGTAGCAGAGGCATTTCATATCTTGAGGAAAGGAAACAGATGTGTCAGCCAGCCTTCAGTAGCATTGTCCTCTAAGGAAATGAAGTTGCTAAACAGTGGTTAGCACCGATAATCACACGTGCCTTTAGGAGACATTTTATTACCCGATAAGTGTATTTTTGACAAAGCGCATGCGCGCGCTTTCTTGACGCCCTGCCTTGAAAAGCAGCGTGTTTTTCCAATAAACGTAGTTGCAAGTTCAGCGCCGTGTGTGTCTACTCTCCGTTCTCGTCCTGTGTCCTTGCGCTGTTTTTATTACAAGAAAACATCACCCTAGTTTTAAACTTTGTATTCTTGAATGTAGCTTTGTAATCAAGAGTTCACTGCTTTCACCGTGGCACTCTAGAAAGGTAAGCACTCAAAGATCGCATCTGCACTGATGCGGTCTCCCTGACAGAGGCACTGGCCAAGGTGGACGACGATGACCGCACTATGTTGCCGGACTACGACGACATCAACGCCGAGCTCAAGGTCAAGTCTTCGATGATCAGAAAGGCGAAGAGGAAAGTGAGTATCGTGGCTCTTCTCTGTGTCTTCGGAGACCGGTTCAGCGTTACTCTGTACTCATGCTGGCGTCAAAGCCTAAAAATCAGAAAGTACAAAACGAAGCTGCAGTAAAGCACATGGAATGGCCGGACGGTGCACGTTTGATGCACGTTGTCTGACTGCCCACTGATTGTTCTAGTATCTAGCGTAGCTTCCAGGTTTTAATGTCTCAAAAGTTCGGATGTGAACACAGCTTTTACATGTTCTGAAACAAGTAGGGAGATGATACGCAGCCTTTGTCAATGCTACTATGGCCATACCGCGCCTAATGTGAGCTGTCGCCAACCCTTACACAGAAACTGTTCTTGACAGTGAAATAGACTCTGTTGCTTGGCGTGCATATACGATTCAGTGAGTGAATAAACTTTTATTGTCTAACAGAAAAGGCGTTGCGGCCCCCCGGCACTAAGGCCAAGGGGCCTGGGGCTGCCGCCTAGGCACAGGCCAAGAGGTCTTGTTCCCTGGCGGCGTAGCTAATAAACCTTCGAGTAGCACGTGTATTCTGTGTCCTCATTCACCTCTTGTGATATCCATGATGACTATCAGCTTCTCCCTTTTGTTTTCCAAACCGTATATTCTCATCTATTGCACCGGTCTTGCCTTCTGGAAATGACGGCACGGCCTAGATAGCAAATCTGTCTTTACGCGTGCTTCAAATTTGCCTTGTCTTCTGGAAGTGACGCCAGAGCAGTGAAAAAAAAAAATTACAGATACTTACCCTCCAGGTACGACTAGTGATTAGCGTTAGCTGGCCCGCTAAACGTTTGTTTATTAAACACAAATAGTCGAAGTTCTTTAGAATGACTGGGCTGATTCGTGGCCAAGTGGAATTAAGTATTCCCTGCTTCACAGCGCGGGTTGGGGCCTCCGGTTCGGAATCGGTTGTCTTAGATGGCATCCACCGAAGGGTGCGCACGAGGGTAGAGGGGCCGTGCTTCCGAACTGGCAACTAGCTTTTCACATATGTATGCGGTTGTCCATAATTCTCTCTGAGCCTTCTTACGCTATAGGGAAAACGGGCAACGTGGATGGGACGAAGTGGAACCAGGCCAGCTAGGCTAACACACTAAGGGCTGTGAAATGAACCGTTGGAAATGACCAATTACGACACGTCTACGTCTTCGTCACTTCCGGCTTTTGCAGATCCAGGCGCTCGAGCAGGAAGTCCGCGACCTGCAGCGCGAGTTCGAGACCGAGCGCACCGACTACCTGGAGACGATCCGCCGCCAGGACCAGCAGATGCGGCTTCTGTCGCAGATCCTGGACAAGGTGCAGCCCTGCATCCGACGCGACTCCAACTACGCCGACCTGGAGGCCGTCAAGGCACAGAGCGTCTGGGACCAGGACGCCCAGCGATGGAGGCTGCCCGAGCTCACCGTGCAGCAGACCAAGTTGCCGCCCGCCGCTGGTATGCGATACACATGCGTCTCTCGCTCTGTGCTCCAGTTAGCCGTTGGCCGTGGGCCGCTGCTAGGGCGGACATTCTGTAGTTGGCAACGCCACACACGGCCGCTTAAGCCTGACGGCGTATCGAGTTATGTCGGCTTTAGGCATAGCTTAACGTACAGAGGGCAAAACGCTTGTCTAGAACATGATCTGGGCATGATTCGGGCGGAACACGCGATATCTAGCGATAACATTTGGTCAAAAATAGTGTGGATGTAAGCGTGTGCAGTTAAACTTGTAGGATTTCATCATCATTTTTTGCCTTCCTGGTCGCAGCGGCTCTGGGAGCTGCGGAACCCACAGTTACGTCGTTCTAGGCACGTGTTTTGCCCTCTGTACTGTCGTAGGCTCAAGTCGCAAAAGTGCGCAATTGCTCTTCAGATAAGCCCTCTACAATACTACACGTTTCTTTATATGAGAACTTAGGTGAAATAGTATTAGCTATTTTCACGATCTAGAGAGGTCGCCTCAATTGGCCCAAACTGCGTCGCTACGGATGACGATGATGAAAACATTTTAATTGGGATTAAAATTGTTGGCTGGTTCCCTTGTTCAGGGAGTCCATAAAATCTTGCAGTCGCTCTAGCCCTTTCAGTCAGCTCCTGCTGAACTTTCATGTCCGAGCTCGACAGCATTTCCTCCCATTGCTCAATCGTCGGCTCCTTTATTCTTTATATTTGCATGTTGTCTTGACAGGCCCATACGATGGAGTATAGGTCCATCTCTATGCCACAGTAAGTGCATTGAATAGTCTTCTAAGTAACCTGCGTGAAGGCTGTTTGAGCTTGAGCGTGGTTGTTTGTATTCTCAGTGTTATGTCCTGTTCTATGTCAAGTTCTTCATCCGGAGGAGTGACCTCGCGTTCCCAGGGTTAGCCTGTGTAGTATCTCGCTTGTTTTAAGATTTCATGACACACCGCCTCTGTTCCTGAGGGTATAAAGGAATAAACAAGAAACAACCATGTAATCGCTTTCTGCACTCTAAACACGAAAAAACCCACCGCGATGGCTCAGTGGTTCGGTGCTCGGCTGCTGACCCGAAAGACGCGGGTTCGATCCAGGCTGCGGCGGCCGAATTTCGATGGAGGCGAAATTCTAGAGGCCCGTGTGCTGTGCGTTGTCAGCGCACGTTAAAGAACTCCAGGTGGTCGAAACTTCCGGAGCCCTTCACTACGGCGTCCCTCATAGCCTGAGTCGCTTTGGGACGTTAAACCCTAATAAACCAAACCATCTAAACACGAAAATGCCTAGATGGGAGTAAAAAGGGAGTAAGGTGTGCTCTATCTCACTCATATTTATGGAAGGGAGTGCACTAGAGGACACCTTATTCCCTTTTTACTCCTTTATGTTTAGAGTGTCGGGTCGAAAACGACTGGCGTGAATGTGGAGAGGAAGGCGATCGACACGCGCTGTGGAGAGAACTTAACGTCAGTCACATCGGCAGTCAGGAATTATGTACTGCGAGTGAATCACGAAACGAGAACAGATAAGCACGACCTAGTGATTGTCAATGTGCCATGCTGGTTCGCACAAAACAGCGTGGAAGAATTTGGCAGTCACTGTCGCTTGACTTTTCATCCATATATGTGCGCCCTGTTGTGGCTTTTAATTAGGCAATTCACTAAAACGACGTACAACATCAAATGAGTGTAGACTTCTAATTGTGTGAGCGGGCTGAAAGCGAAACCGACGAAGTCATCTTATTCCGCGCAATGTTTTCTCGGAGCAATTGCAGCGCGCCTTGTGCCCGTAGTTTGCTCCTGTGCGATGGACGGAAGACTTGTTTTGATTGTAAGGCTGCTATGAAACCATTATTTTCGTTCAGTTCTGTTTGATTTTTGTCATCCGACCATCTGTCGCCGTGGTGGCCTTGTTGTTATGGTGCTCGGCTGCTGACACGAAGGACGCGGCTTCGATCCCGGCCGCGGAGGTTGCCTTTCTATGGAGATGAAATTATAGAAGCGGCTGTATTCTGTGCAATGTTAAAAAACACCAAGTGGTCGAAATTTTCCGTAAGTGCGATCACAGATGCTTTATTTCTAGATAACTGAAACCTGAAATTTGTGACTAGGATAAATTTAAATGGAAAGTGAAGCCCAAGATAGTTCTGACGCCGTTGAATTCAGGTGTTACAGAGGAGATCATTGTTTTGTTTCGTCATTGCAGGGGTGCAGCCAGGAGGCAGAGTGGCACAGAATGGCGGAGACGGCAACAGCCTTGTCGCCAGCACGTTTGATGCGACGTCGCTGAGAAATGTGAGTGTATCGTTGAATTATCGTCGGGCTGGGAATATTATGCGCTTACATCATTCAAGCAAAATGGCCGTCCAGGCTTACTAGACAGTGCTTTTAGAAAGGGGTGCTTGTACTTCGAGGAAGGCTCTTGAAGTATTTGCTGCTTTCTTGGGGTAGCCGGTGAAGTGCGTGCATGTGGTTTGGTCAAGATATTTTGCAGACTTTGTGCAGAGTGAATGTATGCAGAAATTATAGAGCTGTATTTTCAACAAGGAGGGACTTCATCGCTCACCACCTGCAGTGGGCTTAGGAATCAGGCACTGGCTCCATAATACAGCGACAGCTGTTATACGCACGCTTCCCAGTTCTGCCGCATATTTGGCGTAACAAGGACAAACGAGGAGCAGAGGGGAGTGGCACCTTTTTTCGCGCTGCAGGCTGGTGAAGTCCTCTGCGCGAAGCGGCATGAATAAGTGCTTGCGCTGTTCTCGCCTCTGCACACAGAGGGCGCCACATGATAGCTCAGTGAACGGCGCATTCAGCACCGCAAATAGTTTTAGCACAGTACGGATGTTCATACGGTCAGTACGGTAACACGTTCTGTTGAAACTCTTGCTGGACATAACTAGTCGTTTGAAGCAGTGTGAAATGTAGAGCACTCTCGTCCCATCAGGGCCAAGGAAAACAACAACTAATTCCTTAGATATCTGAGCAGGGACTGTTTAGTAATATATATTGTAGTAATTTGAAAGTCCGCACGAACACAGCACTGCAGAGGCCTGCTGCGATGTGGTCCGCCATTATTCTTAAATATGCCGTTCGCCGAGTCACACTGGTGCTCTTTCCTTCCCAGGGATGGAGCCACCAATCACGAGGTGAGGGACACGGCGGAACACGTTTAGCAGCACACGCCGTTCCGGTTGGCTCTGATCGCCGCAGCCTTCACTGAGCTGCAAACGATTTGTGAATAGGAGCATTTGCCGTATGATCGCAGTTGCTGTAGTCAGTGTATTTAGAGCACGACGGTTCTAAACCTTTATAATAGCTGTCGATGAATCAGAGTCGTAGTAAGCGGTGGTAAGTTGTATTACATGAAGCTGCAAACTTTTCTGTTTTGTATGCTTACCGATGTGAGAATACTCCGATGTTATTGGCGCAACAGCTCTAGATAGTAAATTCTGGGGTGCCGCCGTCGTGTATTTTTTTTTTTGCCAGGAACTGCCCCGATTACCCATTGAGCGACGTGAATCTTGGCCATAACCTTTAAGGGCGATTGAAGGAATGTGCCATCTATATGTGGTCACTTAATCTAGGTTGCCGAATGGGCCCCATCTGGGGGAGGTAGAGTGTGGAAATCTTGCAGTACAATTTTCCCCTTCACCTAAGGCAACGACGAAGAGCCACGGAGCTTATTAACGCAGAATGCATTGAAGGAATGGTCCTTGAGATTTCTTGTCCACGGTTTTCGAACCAAGATCTCAAGGAGTCTTCACAATCTGGACACTCATAAGAAACTAAAAGAATACACCCAGGGAACCGTAATTAGTCTCTACGTAAAATTCTACCGTATAATTTCATACCGCTGTTTTTAAGTCACTATATTGGACGCATTACACTGACAGTCTATTGAAGGCGAGGTGGTAAAAGGAAAATGATGTGGTGCGCTTGCTTTCTCACCTCCTCTCCTCCACCTCTCTTGTACGTCCTCCTCTCCATTTGTCTTCACTCGGTGTTTCTTGAACCATACGCGTAGGGGGCGCCGCGGAAGCGCTGAATCATCGCGCAAGTGCTTTCTCTTCCTCTCCTCCTACTTTAACCCTCCTGTCCTCTTCACATTTTCTTGCTCTGCTTGTTCTCGGCGCCAATGTTTAACGGCAAATACATCCTGCAACAGGCTGCCTACTCAGCGGGAGCGATTCAACCAGCAAGTTATCCTCCTCTTTTGCTTTGCTTGTTTCTGCAGAGGCCGAATATTAGCACCGACTTCGTGAACAGCATATTCAAGAAGCCATATCGACAAGAAGAGCTGCTCAGTAAGTATCACTAAGCCTGCAACGAGTACGCGACACGACCAGAGGGGCATAGGGACCCAGGGTGTAGCGGCATGCTTATCAGGTTATGGCCGCAGCATACATTTCGATATACAGGGTGTTTCACCTAAGACTTTCTGAAATTTTTAAAAATAAG
This sequence comes from Amblyomma mixtum, assembly GCF_055824585.1. NCBI lineage: Eukaryota > Metazoa > Arthropoda > Arachnida > Ixodida > Ixodidae > Amblyomma > Amblyomma mixtum. The sequence goes on along the minus strand of NC_143012.1, from coordinate 29,947,196 downwards.
CTATTTGAATTAGATGAGCGCTTTTTCTGGCATAGCATTGTGAGTGACGTAGTACATCATAATGCAGCTAAGACGTGCTAACTAGCAGGCTTGTTAACCAATATTTAATAGTTAACTTTTAAACTATTACCGTTGGGCTCCTTAATTATTGAGAGGCATGTAGCCCACCGCAAGTAACGTCCATATCCGTTTTTAGAATTTCGAAAACGCGATTATCCTCGGCGCTGTGGCCCAACAAATTTCGCCTACATCGCGCCAAAATACATGCGGTTTGAGAAGCTTGCAGGCAAAGCAACCTCTCCAGTGAACCTAACTCGTCGAGATAGCCAAAATTTGTTGGGCCACAGCGCCGAGGATAATCGCGTTCTCGAAATTCTAAAAACGGATATGGACATTACTTACGGTGGGCTACATGCCTCTCAATAATTAAGGAGCCCAATTGTAATAGTTTAAAAGTTAACTATTAAATATTGGTTAACAAGCCTGCTAATTACCATGTCTTAGCTTCATTATGATGTACTACATCACTGACAATGCTATGCCAGAAAAAGCGCTCATCTAATTCAAATAGCTTATTTTTAAAAATTGCAGAAAGTCTTAGGTGAAACACCCTGTATATGCAGAACACAGCACAGAGGGATGATGAACTATGGGCGGAGAAAATGACGATTGTAGCATTCTTTCGTTAAGACCTGTAATCAAGTATAGAGACAGATTAAAGTGAGGGACCATGTGCGCGAAACTTTTATGTTTCCCAGCAGATGGGAAGCTGGACCGGGCCAACAACACCGCCCGGGCAGCGGCGGCGCTGGGCGGCCTGGTACGCGCTCGTCAGCTCGCCGTACAGCTGCACAGAGGTGCCGCGGCTGAGATACGCGCCTCCCGGTCGCTGCCCACCACGGGGGTGGGCAAGCAAGGTGCCTGGTTCCCTCACGCGGCCTCCATGGCGGACGACGAGCCTTCGCCGCCGCGAAGGCCTCTGCAGCTGGAGTCGCTCAACCTGGACGCGGGCATTCGCTGTCAGCCTCCAGGAGCGGCTGCCCGGATGGCCACCGAGCTTCTGGACTGGCCCACATGACAGTGGGGTAGCCCGCCGCCGACGCCACCTCGAGAGCGTCCTCTGGCGCGGCTGCCGCCCATTGGGGCAACCGACGAAGTCGGAGCTGACTGAACAACCGGGGAAAACGAACTCTCCTGAAGGGAAGTAATGAAGTGATACTGTGCCCATGTGAACTGGATGGCCCTAGTCGAACAGAAGTATGGTGGAAGTGATGACCTGGGGAGTAAACCCTTATCAAGAGGAACGTATAAGTGGAGACGCTAAGCCAATGTGTGTGCTTGATGGTCCCACTCCGGAAGAAGCGTTGAGTCGAGAGCGCCGGCAGGGGGAGGGAACATTCATCAGAAAAGAAGCGAGGAAGTGGGGACGTCGCGTCTGTGTGTACAAGATGATCTGAGCCTTAAATGCGCTTGGAAGTGGCAATGGTTTCTGGAGCAGTGAACCTTAATGAAGGAAAATTTCCTGAGGAGGAAGTGTGGGTACCGTGATTATATATAGAGGATGGTCAGAGCTCAGAAGCTGAGAGGTGACAGCGGTCTCAGGAAGAAGAAACCTTCATAAGAAGTGGAGAAGTGGATTGGGATGGCCTGAGTTGAAAAATACTACCGCATTTGGGGCCTGGCTTGAATGTCTTGGATAAATGTGTGAGGCCAGTAAAACAGACACTCTGAGATTGTATTCCTTCGGCTTCAGTAGATGTAGTCCGACAAATGGCCCTTATTCTTTGAACTGTGGTTCGTGAACACTCCGTGCAGGAATTGAAGTTATGAATAGGATATTGGCTGGGTAGACTGTACTAACGCGAGACTTCCTGGTAATATTGCGAGCAAAGCTTTAAACATTCCGAGTGGTGAAATCTGCAAGAACTGGCCGACAGTGCATTTTCATGTCCACTTTACCCTTTTCCTGCCCGCTAGCACTTGCGACTGACAATCGCTTCTCGACTCGTGTAGCAGTCGTGTGTGACGTTAGCATATTTTGCCGTCTATGCAGCTTTAAGAAGGTGATGTGTTGTTGGCATGAGCGCTAGCAGAAACGTGCGCAGCCCTAAGCCTGATTTTGGCTGTTGTCCCACTGCTGTGGTACAGTGAGGCAGAAGGTGTCAAACGGCTTCTGCTGGCTTCACAGGGGGGCAACTTGTGCGACACACGAAATCCTGGCTGCGAAGCTGCAGTTTTGGATTTCATCACACCGTATGGATCTGCCTGACTGGGTCTAGTATTATACTCTAGCCCGCTCTGTATCCTGGGCCATGTTGCGATAGTAAACATGGTAGTTGAAAGCTATGGCAAGTGGAGGGCTTGATCTCGGATGTATAATTACTGCTCTCTGTCGCGAGAATTCCTGCAAGGGCGTTATTCTGAGCAAGCCACGGACAAATTTGAATTAACTCACCGAAAGAAAACACTTTGTAGTGCCTATTCCGATATGAAAAATAGCTCCCGATATCAGTGACCATCCATGCTGAAAAGCTTGCTGTATTGGAACTATTGGCTGTATGCATGAAAACACCAGCGCGTAGTTTTCGTGGTCATTTACCATTCCTAAATTATGTCGCAACTAGAGTATTGCTAGTGCCGGGCTTCGTGACGGAAACACTGCGATGTAAACTACAAAAGGAGCCTCGATATGAGTGCTTGCATTCAAATGTAGGTCAGGGTTCATGAACAAGCAGAACATACGATTAGTGCGAACATGAGCAGTCTTGTCTAGAGTTCTAGAGTGCTGGAGTGATGTGATGCAGCAGAACAACTGAAGTCATAACTTCATTCATAACTGCTGCGTTAAGGGTGATCTGCACGCATATATATATATATATATATATATATATATATATATATAGGTTGCGGGAGCATGAAGTACTAGACTGCTTACATGAGTATATAGCAAAGTATACGCTTCGTTAAAGGAAACATATTTATTCCACTCGACGTTCCGATCGGAAGACCGATCTTCTTCAGGATCGGTCTTCCGATCGAAACGCCGAGTCGAATAAATATGTTTCCTTTAACGAAGCGTATTCTTCGCTAGATATATATATATATATATATATATATATATATATATATATATATATATATATATATATATATATATATATATATATATATATATATATATGCAGCTTCACTCCTCAAGAACAATCATTGTCCGTTAAACTGAGTATCCGCTTTAAAATTCTGCTTCCTTTGCTCTGGAATGGACAGGTCCACCGATATAGACAGGCCTGCTCACGTTTGCACACATTTTCATAATGAAATCATTAAATATGTAAATGTTTCACACGATGCAGAGACAATGAAGAATGACTGCATGATACTATCTAGTAAGCAACCCAAGAATGCTGCGTACTTGGCGCATGCTCTGCCATTGTGAGTTCCTGGAAATCAGTGGGCTCCATCTGACCTGGATAGCAATAGTGCTGTGCACTTACGTGTCGCTGTGCAGCATTCGCTACACAAGCTGCGTCCGTATTCAGCACAGTACCGGCATTTACAGGTATTAAGCCCCGTGGGCGGAGATTTCCTAGCGTAGTGGTTATCATTACAACTGCTGCAATGGGCAGGATAGAGTCCACATGCTCTATATGTGCTGCTGCCTATTTATGCCTGCAAACAGGGCCCATCTTGTTCTTTCACCCTGGAGCATAGCACTGAAAGGTTCTCCGGGGTTTTTGCTGTAGTGTATATCGTCACAAAACGGGAGACAGGAGAACTAAGAAGTGGTGCATATGAGAAGTCAAACGGAAGAAGCCTAAATTGAAAGTTAATATGCAGGTATTAACACTTAGCGGGCTGAGGGTAGTAACGAACCCAGCCGGTTACTCATAACTGCGAATGTATAGAGACGCAGAAAAAAAAAGTATCCGCGTTTTGTTCGCAAAACTTGTTTCCACAGCACTCCAGCCGGTGTGGATGTAGGCCTCTACATATATGCACAATTGTTAATGACCTGTTGACATTTCAAAGACTACGTCTTGTTCGCAAAACCAGCACCGGTTATACCTCGTTTGCCGCACCAGAACCAGTTATTCGAAACTCTTTAGGGGCGTCCTCAAAGCCACTGCATCAACGCATCAACTTTTATTCCCGATTGCACGCGCTCTGACGCCACAGAAGTGGCGTCGACGTTTTCGATAGCCTAAGCTGCTCGCACTTGCGCTCAATATTGTTCTCATGTTGACAGTTGGTGAAAAAATACACCCTCGTGTATGCGTCTCTAAACCGGCCTAGGGTGAACCTCGTTATAACGAAGTTGAAGGAGCCTCGCTTCTTTATAGCCGTTGCTTCGTAATCGCGGAGTTCTTTATCTACAATGATCTACAAGAGGACTAGCCATTATTTCGTTACATTCAATATTTCGTTATAACCGGTTTCGTTCTAACGAGGGCCGACTGTATACTAAAGTGATACTCCAAATCACCCACATACAGCTTTTATTTGTTTTCAAAAAGCCGTTTAAGACGAGCTTACGACGAGTTCCGGACGCACGGCTCTGTGTTAACAATGTGCCAAATCGCGGATGTAGTGTCTGCACATGGACTTCTGTCACGTGTGTTTTGAGTGCCTGTAAATGCTTATTTCTTCACAGGAGAATAAAACTTCTCCATGCGACACCCTGTCTGTTTGATTTAATGTACACCTAGCCCGCTCAACTGCGCTACCCCAGCGTATGAGTGCGAGTTGCTAATGCATGCGATTGCAGTTCACCTTTCAGTGTTGCTGCCTCTATGGAGCGGAGGTCACGTACTTTGTGCTGAGTGTGAGGAAGTCTGGGGCCAAGATTAAAAAAAAAGCGCAAGAAAAAGAATGGCAGAGCACACTTTTAAGCCAGATATGGTTCCTACTTCGAATTGTTTCATGGCTGAAATTTATATAAAGGTGGTATTCCTTTCCGATTCTCTTTTCTTCTTTTCATTGGCTGCGAAGGCACAGCCCTGTTACTACCTCTATCGACCTCCAGATGCTGCCGATAATGTGAATGCAATAGAATTTCTTTGGAGCAGAAATTCGAGGCCCGTGTACTGTGCGATGTCAGTGCACGTCAAAGAACCTCAGGTGGTCGAAATTTCCGAAGCCCTCCACTACGGCGTCTCTCATAGCCTTAGTCGCTTTGGGACGTTAAACCCCATAAACCAACCAACCAAGAAGCAAATGAAAAGCATCACTCCGTCATAACGGCCCAATGCATCATAATGACCAATGTATAGGCCGAAGCCCTAAGAAAGGGAACAGCGTTAGCATGCAATCAACGACTGCTCGGCAGGTGCAAGAGAAAAACACATTTTTGTTTCATTTTCGATTAGTTTGCCTTTAGAAGCAGTATTTGTGCACCCTGAAATTGTATGCAGAAATAGCAAATAATATTGCAGTCATTGTTGACAGCGCTGTGAGAAACTTGCGGCACCCTCGCCTTAAACTACGACTGAGGAGTAATTAAAGTACGCCTGCGTCGACAGATTACAGCGTTCTAGAGATACTTTACTTTCACTAAAAGTGAAGCTTGAAACAGACAGAAAAAATGCGGGTGCCGCTGTCATCAGTTCCGTCATGGGTAAAACTGGCATCTGCGTCTACAACCCTCTTCAATGTCCCTTTAAAGCTATTCGCGAAAAGCTCAATATTATTCAATCGCTATAAAATTAACCACAATACAATTCTGTTATAAAATTCACATTTCAAGGACGAAAGTTGTGAAAATTTTGGTCATGCTTGCTAGGTGTAGAATATGCAGGCATAATCGACTGACAGATTTTGTCTTAGAAGGAACGGGAAAACAAATCGTCGCGCAGCCGTTTAAGAGATACGTGTCTTATAAATTCAGCCGCCCAGTGAGAACAGTTGTTTTATATATTTTTCATATTGCTCGTATGCATGTATGGCTTGGGTCTGTATACAGACACTCCTTCACACTCGTGGGTTATCTTTTCATGAACTTCAAAATGGGTCACCCCGACTGACTCAGTTGTCGAGCTGTCGATGCGAGGGTGATTTAAGGACCTCTCTCTCGTCGGCGTTAGGCCTAGCCGGTGGCGTTGGACTCTTGAAACCCGTCGGCCGGCGTTGCCCCAAGCCGGAGGCGGCGGAGCCCGGTATCGCTTTCTTCAGGCCGGACGGGAAGCAAGGGATCGAGGAGGACGGGCTTTCCTGCAGGATGGCGGCTGCCACGCAGTCGCCCATGAGGTTGACGCTGCTGCAGCAGCGGTCCAGGACCCAGTGCACGACCACTATGTATCCCATGCGGTCGGACGGCAGTCCCACCACCGCCAGCAACAGGGCCGTGAGGGCCGCACCTGCGACACCGAACGACAACTATGCACTCCAAACAGAGAAGAGTAAAAAATTCAGGGGGCACTTTAAGTGCTGCATGGCGAAAGCCTTTTCTGGCGCACTGTTTGGCATTGACTGCGAGACTGTTCGTGCTGGACTACACACTTTGACTACACATTACAACTACACATTCATATTTTAAAACTGTGCGAACAAAAACAAGGACCGAGCAAGAACACAGTAACACACAGAAGCGCAGTTTACTTCCAACTTTTATTTGAAAAGATAGCCGCAGTCTTTTTATACCCTCTGTGGATACCATCACCACACCCCAACCCATCCGTAACTTTTGAAACACGTGCGCTTATCTCCTCTGAATGTCCCAAACATTCCACGATAATAGACAGGCGCCTTAGCAGCACACAAGTGACTCAGAAACACGCGCAGATTTTTACCTCAATAAAACGAAGATCGCGAGCCACGTGCCTTGTCCACGACATGTCGAACACGCCAAGAAGCATAGATAATAACAACGAAAAGAAGACATATGATAAGCATGACACCCAACATGAACATGGTAAAAGGCAATGGAGAGATCACTAAAACCTGAGCAAAAAATGCGAAACCAACAGGAACGCGGAAAAACAACTATGAGGCCACTAAATTGGAGCTAAAAAACTGGAGCTGTGTTCTTGCTCGGTCCTTGTTTTTGTTCGCGCAGTTTTAAAATATGAATGATTCAGACCAACTAGCCCGCCAGAAGATACTTTTGAACAACTACACACTTTGACTGCCGACTTTGACTGCTTATTTAGCACGACTCTCTCTCTATGCTTCGATAAGTTCGGTTGTATCCTTGGCTCTGTTCGCAGTATTGAGGTACGTAATGTGGTCACCCACGGATGCCTTACGACCCCTGTCGGAGCGGACGACAACTATTTTATTAGTTGTCGTCTGCGTGGGTGACCCCATTATTTCGAACCCGCGCACTCTGTCGTCATAACCATTTCGACCAACCGAAAAGCGTGACACTTCTATTGACAGCCTTCTGTCGACAACGATGAGGCATTAAAGACTTTCGCCTTAAAAAGGGAGTAAGTAAAGTGAATGCGCAAGAGTACAGCTTACTTCCGTTTTACTCCCATATATGCGTATCCGTGTTTATAGTGTGCTGTGACGCTGAGGTAGGAAGGTGTTCTTAGGCCACAGATGAGCTCGCAGAATCAGTGACGTCGTTCCACAACTACTGTGCTCACTTCTTCGCTCCCGACAAAGGGCAAAAATTCAGGGAGTCTTTAAAGAATGTACTGCTTTTAGACACAAATGTCGGCACACGTATGCGAACATTGTCCAAAAACCGCGCTGAAGACAATGCCAAAACAAGTCGGAGCTCTCCGAAGCATTCCGAACTTCTTCGTTAAGCAGCTAGTATCCAAAAAAAAGAAAAGCTTGGGGATACTTAAATCGCTTTATTTATTGAATGCGACAGGATTACAGAACTGAAGTATTGTTACTTCGGTGTTTGCGCCATTTTTAATGAGTTTGGGGGTTGCTCCTGATACACTCGTCAGCACTTCGATCCCACAGCTGAGTCAGCAGATGAGATTGGATTGGTTATAGTTGTTGCACCACATGTACACTGTTTTCTCAAGACACGGTTGCAGGTTGCAACCGGTAGGCTGTTTCCCACCTGCCACCGTGGGCACGTTGTGATGGCATCACAATCTCAAGAAACCTCTCTCTACCAATCGACAATACCAACCTGCCACAATGGGCAGGTTGCTCGCAATCCGGCGGGCTGGTTCCCAACTACCACGGTGGGCAAATTGTGATGACGTCAGAAGGTCACGGGACCTCTGAATCCAGGGTGCCGGTTATTGCCACCGTGGGCACGTTGGGATGACGTCACAAGGCCACGTGACCCGACAGTCAGCGAATTTTGCGGGACACACCGCCATTTTTGGGAATGCGGACTTTAATGCTATTGCATTAATAAGTTCCAACCTCAGCATCCTAAGCGGGATTTGAATCTATGCCAGTGCAGATACATTCGCCTCCAGATCGATGCATCACAATACTCGGCCATGGTCACTTTTCGTTTTTTTTTTATTTTTGCCTCCGTACAGGGTGTTCATGTAACTTGAGCCAAGGCTTCAAAAAGAATGGTATGCCGCAGACATGTCAATCTAAAGAGCCGTTGGCTGCCTACTGAGAGTATATATTTTTTTAATTTTGCCTGTCCAGGCGATTAGCTGGTTAATATATGAAATATCTTTAGTATTATATTTAGTGTCAAGCGCATTTTGTTATCTTGTAGAAGCGGTTCAGAAACACCTGATCCAGTTCTTGCAGCAGCCTACCTATTGCGTAGACCTCCTTTCCTGCATTTAAAGAAAAACAGCGAAATACATGTATACAAAAACAAGCTCATGTCTGCCCATTTGCGGTACCATATTATAGCGAATCCCGACCGTGTTTTGAACGAACTAAATGTTTGTTCTGATGGCGGGCAAGCGAGCGGCCGCCGCTCAGTTCGACGAACTGCACACTCAAACTATGAAAATGGAGGCTACCTTCACCTACGCGACTTCTTTCCCATTACCTTTTACGTTTCACAATCTGATGACTAGAATGTGCTAAGTATTTCTTGCTGCGCATTTCCTACTTTCATCAGTGCGACATCACTGCAACGTCTGTGGCCAGAGAGGGCTCGGCAACAGGTGCAGCTAAAGAGGCGGCGTGGGTAAAGATGCGGTAAACAGGTGCACTGAAGAGGAATCTGAACTCGTCTTTTTGCCGCGGGAACTCGATCTACACGTTCCGAGCATTCTTAGAAACTTCGAATTATTGCCCTGCGTGGCCGATTTCCCTAATTAAATCGGATTAACGTCCGCCTCCCGCCTTTATATTTTGAATTCTCCCCGTACGGTGGGCGGAGTCGACCAACGCGTGGAGTGCCTTTCAGGCAGCTCCGTGGAGGTTTTGCTTTCGCTTTATTTTGTTTTTTAGGTTTCTATGAATAAATAGTTTCATTCGCAGACAATATAGCCGCAAAATAAGCCCGCAGAAATAAAAATACGCGCGGACTATTTGCTTCTACGGACTACTGCGTATTACTCCGCCGATGGCAGAACGGCAAGCCGCCACGGGACTGGGTGAAAGGCACTCCACGCGTTGGTCGACTCCGCCCACCGTACGGGGGAGAATTCAAAAAATAAAGGCGGGAGCCGGACGTTAATTCGATTTAATTAGGGAAATTGGGCACGCAGGGCAATAAATCGAAGTTTCTAAGAATGCTCGGAACGTGTAGATTGAGTTCCCACGTCAAAAAGACGAGTTCAGATTCCTCTTCACTGCACCTTTAACGCGGTACACCTAACCCTGGTCTGCAAGTCTCCCCTTTCTCTACGAAAGAAACATTCGGTACTCCACTGACGCTCGCGGCTGTCATTGTCGCACGCACCTCGGTAGGCGGGCGGGAGACCGAACATGCCCATGGTTGCCACGCAACAAGCGACTACAAGCGCAACCAGCGAGCTGAAGCCCATCTCGGCGCCCTGCAGCTGGGCCGCGAACATGGCGGACACCGTCCCGTAGAGGGCGGAGCCGTCGTGGTTCAGCACGCAGCCCAACGGGATGACCAGGCGGACCATGGTGGGGTCCAGGCCGACCCTTCTCTCCAGGGTCGCCATGGCGACGGGGCTTGCAGCCAAAGAGGAAGAGGTGCCGAACGCTATGGCCAGCGGGTGCAGCAGGTTGAAAAAGAAAGAGCCCGCATGGCGGCGCACCTGCATTTGCCAAGGCATGCGAATCACACAAAAAAAAAACGGGCATTGATTGGTAATTTCCTCTCGGTAGACACCTCAACCGCACTATTTACTTATTTATTTTATTTATTTATTTATTTATTTATTTATTTATTTATTTATTTATTTATTTATTTATTCAAGGTACCTACAGCGCCTTGAGAGGCATTATTGTAGGGGGTAAGTACATTAACAGTAAAATTCAATACAGCAAAAGAGAACAAAACAGAAAGTAAAGTTACAGAAAAATGTTAAGAACTTCCAAAAAGATAAAAGCATTCTGATTGCACCCGACACGCAGAACCAACACTGACAACAGCACGATCAGATTATTGCATGGTCAATAGGGGATATTCAAAATTCCGCAAGTGCGCTTTCCCGCATAACAATGTTGCCCCAAACAAGATGGCCGACTTCGCTATAAAGGAACTACGTGCGCTACTGGACAGGCGCTAAAGGTGTGGATAGAATGTGAGAAACGTATTTTGGAAGAAGCAAACAAAAAAACAGACTTTGTTGCTTTGTTTCAGCTGGAAACGCATGGTCAGCCATCTTGTTTGGGGCAACAATGTCATGCGGGAAAGCGCACTTGCGGAATTTTGAATATCCCCTATTGCGGCCTGGAAATTCTCGCTCTCAAACACTTCATTAGGCAGCAGGTTCCAGTCACTTATTGTGTTGGGAAAAAATGAATATTTAAATGTATTAATCCGGCAGTTATACCCTCTAAATTTCATGGTATTGTCCCTTCTACTCGAAACGTAGTGAGGTTGCCTTAAATAGAGGCTTTTATTAATTCCTGTTTTATTATTGTAAATGATGTACAAAAACTTTATTCTAAAAACTTTTCTTCGGTGGGATAATAACTTCCAACCAAGAGCTTCTCGAAGTTCAGAACTTCTAACCTTAAAATTATAATTCCCAGTTACGAACCTTGCTGCCCGCTTCTGAACTCGTTCTAGCTTGTCTCTTAAAATATTTGTGAACGGGTCCCAACATACCCATCCATATTCGATAACTGGCCTGACATTCGTAACGTACAATGTTTCTTTTAGGCGTGGAGTTGTATGTTTAAAGTTTCTTTTAAAAAGGTTGAGAACCCGGGAAGGTTTGGCAGTTATCGCGTCGACGTGTGCGGTCGAATCCAACTTCGCTGTAAATGTGATACCGAGATACTTCACTCTGTCCTTTGTCTGTACAACAGATTGATTTAGATTATAGTTGCCCCATATCTTCTTTTTTTGTTTGTGAACTGCATGAAGTAACATTTACTGGTGTTGAGAGTCATCTTCCATTTGTCACACCACGCACATACCTTGTCAAGGTCAGACTGCAACAGAATGGTATCATTTGCGCACATGACAGAACGGTAAACAACACAGTCATCGGCGTACAGCCTAACACGGGAGCACAGATCACTCGGCAAATCATTTACAAAAACAAGAAACAACAAAGGCCCAAGTACCGAGCCTTGCGGCACACCCGATAAAACCTGAACAGACTGCGAAGTGACACCGTTTATAAGTACCCGTTGTTGCCGTGCCTACAAATAATCTTGAATCCATCCAAGAAGTCTAGAAGGTATACCTAAATATGATAACTTTGTTAAGAGCAGAGAATGCGAAACCACGTCAAAAGCCTTGCGGAAATCAAGAAAAACTGCGTCTATTTCAACACACCTATCTATACCTTCCGCGACATCATGGATGAACTCAGTGAGCTGAGTTGTACGCGATAGGCCCGAACGGAAACCATGTTGAGCGGTAATGAAGAAATAATTGCCATTAAGGTGCTTCACAAGACCAGAATATATTATATGCTCCAGTGTTTTACAAGAAACAGAGGTGAGGGACACCGGTCTGTAATTATATATTTGCGCGATCACCATCTTTATGTATTGGCGTTACATTCGCAAGTTTCCAGTCATTTGGGAGTTTTTATAATCCAGGGATTTATTGAATATTGTGACCAAAAATGGAGCTATTTCTATTGCACATAGCTTCAAAATATCATTTGATATATCGTGGGGGCCGTGAGCAGGATGGGAATTTAGATTAGACAGCAGCGCCATCACACCCGTCTCAGTTATCATTACATCTTCCATTTCTGGCAAGTGTGTGAAATTTTGCGTGACTAGATTAAGATCTGCTTGATCACTGACAAATACTGAGTGAAAATACGCGTTAAAAATTTCAGCTTTACTCAAGTCGTCTGCTACAACGCTGTTATTGTGCACCAAAGACGGAATTCCAATGTTATCTTTTTTAGTATTTTTAATATGCTTCCACACTTGTTTTGGATTAACTCTTATCTTTTCCGATAAACACGATAGGTAAAGACGCTTAGCACTTTTCATTCCTGTCTTAAAGGGTGAGTCTACTGAATTTTATCGACCATATTTTCTTTGCGGCAACCGATAGCTCTTTACTCAAATTACCGTTTAGCCAGCTGTGGTGCCAAGAAGTGTGGTAGAACATTTTAAAATAGAATTTATTGATGTGGGAACACTTCTGTGTGAGATCGTAGTCTCATCTGGCAACCATCTTGATTTTCGCCGCGCGGCGACAAACATGGCGGCGCCCGTCGAAGCTGGACTATGGTGCTTCGAACTGAATTCTCGTTTTTGCTGCCTTTTTCAGTGCGTTCACTGGCCATAAATGGGGCGCCTGTCTTTCGCTTCGTCTCATCTCGCCTATAAGAAAACATATAAGAGATAAATTTGCTTTATTTTAATAATTAGAGTGACGATTCTGCGGCTCCTAGGCTTAAGTGGAGAGTCGGTTTGTTTACAGCAACGGTTCCCGTCCTGACAACTAGATGGCGCCACTATAGGCTGAGTTTATTTTTGCGTCTCTGCTAGCATACGCTGAACTAAAAGTGGGAATGTGCCTGCGTTTTGCGTGCGTGTAACTATAAATATTCATGTGATTTACAGAAAAAGCGAGCGGTACGCCTTCTACAGTTTACTAGAACAAAAAGTGCTTTTCTCTGACATTGGGGCATACAAATGATACGTAGTATATTCACTTATGCTTCTACAAAAAAAGACTACCACCTTCTTGAACAAAACGAACGTTTGGGGTCGCCACCATGCATTTTTACGCGACTTTTAACGCCGAAATAAAATATAAATTCCTGCCTAAACCGGGAGCAGTTCCCTCGTTATTGATGTTATAGGGTGCCAACTACCAGAATATGTCATTATTTATACACTCATCTCGGTGAGTAGACTGACCCTTTAAGCGAACACGTCAATAACTTCAGTTTTTTGAATAAGGAGGGGCTCTTAGTTTTACGATATTTCTTATACAGTGTGGCCTTTCTTCTAATGGATCAGGGGAGAAAAGGGAGGAAGTTGGAAGTGAGAGAAACGAGATAAAGGGCTGCCCACTTTGTGGAAATCGGCCTGACAAAAGTGCGGTGGAAACCGACGAAGGACGACTCCTTTCCTTCATCCTCCGCCGCCGCGGTGACTCAGTGGTTATGGCGCTCGGCTACGGACCCGAAAGACGCGGGTTCGATCCCGGCCGCGACGGTTGTATTTCTCTGGGGGAGAAATTCTAGAGGGCCGTGTACTGTGCGATGTCAGTGCACGTTAAAGAACCCCAGGTGGTCGAAATTTCCGGAGCCAACAATTAATTCTACAGGAGGAAACCCTCAGCTGCGGCGGACGTCAGTAATTGTTGAAAACATGCCAATTATCTAGCTAATTATTAAACTTGAACGACTATCTTTTTAACAAAGTTTCGCGGTTTTTGCGAATGCCGAGTTCGTAGCCACGCAGAAGACTATGCCGTATCAGTTTTTGAAGTGAAGAAAACGTCATTTTCTAAAGCCTTGAAGCGTGACAAACTGTTGCGTTTTTTTAAGCATGAAATGCTTTTAGCCCCCGTTGTCGGCAGTGTGGTGACGTCACGCCGAGACCGAGAGCCATCATCCGGGCACTGAAATCCACTCATCCGGGCACTGAAATCCACTCATCCGGGCACTGAAATCGAGTCATCCGGGCACTGAAATCGAGTCATCCGGGCACTGAAATCGAGTCATCCGGGCTCTGAAACGAGAACATCCGGGCACCGTACGAGACTTAGCGAGATTTAACGAGACTCCGTAAGCCCTCCTACGCGACCGGCATGCAAGCGCTGGTTGGTCTCCAAACGAGACAAAAAATAACTGCTGCCAGTGCCTTCTCAATGTTTATCAAGATATCAGTGGAGCTGTGGGTTTGATAACGCACGGAATTATAATTTCCGATTTCTAATAACGCGTGCAAAAACCACATAAATTGCATGTTGCACTTCGTTGTCGTACGTGATCCGGGGGAGAAGCGCTGCGTTCAAAGGGCAAGGCATCGTGCCGAACGGGTGGTGGCGTTCCTCCCTTCCTTTACGGTGCGGTTCGGGTGTCCACCGAGATGGCAGAGAATTACTGCGCCATTTCCTTTCCTCAAAAAACCTTGCGTTCAAATGACAAGGCATCGCGCTGAACGGGTGGTGGCGTTCCTCCCTTCCTGTACGGTGCGGTTCGGGTGTCCACCGAGATGACATTAGGCCCGTAAACATTTCATGCTTACTCTACTCTCGGTTACGGGAGAGGCAGAGATTTTTTTTCTGAACCAAAGAGAAAGCGCCGGAAGTCTAGTGCGAACAACGTCCGCAGGTAACGTGTTGCAAAGACGGCGTCCCCGAATTCGAAACGACTGTGCTAATTTCCCCGACTAGGGAGCCTCAACGCTCGGCTTAGATTGCGAATGGCGTTATCTTTTGCTTCGTCGCTCAGGGCACAGAAAAAGTTTAGTCATTTTCAGCTACGCGTCGTCGATCCTGAGAGCCCTGATAAGTGCAGCTTGTAGTTTCCTTTCCCTTTCTTTGTCTCCGCCATTTCTGATATGATAACAGACTGGCTAGACGTGAGGCGTCATCATCCGTTCATTTAGTCTTCAGGTTTAGCTGCTGTTGGTGCATAATCGCTGCGTGCTAGGAAGCGCGTCAGACAAAGAAACGATTCATCCGCGAAGCAAGGAGAGCTTGCGCGGGATTGGCTGTAGGCTCTCACGTAGTTGTCCTTGTGGTTTGTCGCTCCAGTTTCACAAAAAGCTTGGACGTTTGCCTTTGAAGTGCTTGTTTTAGGGGTGCGCGTGCCACATGGCCATTGTAGTGTCGGGGTCTCAAATGACTTAAATGTGCGGAAGCACCACTGCGCCCATGCCAAGGCGGAAACTTCAACTTCACAACGGGAATATTGAAGAGTGACCGCGCCAGCGCAACTCCAATACTCTGTTACCGAGAACGTGGACCGCTTATGTGATCGCTTGTGATTTTTTTACGTGAGCGCGAAAATGGACGCGGAGCTGACATCCAGACGGCATGCTGCCCAACATTATGGCTGTCGCGAGCCGACTCGTCCCAAGTTTATATCCATATTTCATCGATTTAAGATCACTGCATCAGTCCATATTCAGAAAAGGAAGTGACCAGCCAAAGCTACCGGTGATTTTGGCATCAATATCCTGGGATAAATCTCCGCCAGGCCAGAAGCAAGCGTGTGGGAAATTACCGCTGCATATGGAAAGAGCTCGGCTTCAATCTGGAGGTCGATTTCAAGACACAGCTACCACCCAATCATGTGCGTCTTCACCAGAAGCTCACACCAAAAGACTTTCAGAGACGGCTCGATTTCTGCAACTAGTGCCTGTATGAATTGAACGAAGACACAGAATCTCTCGACAGAGGACTTTGGATTGACGAGGTCCAGTTCCGCAGGGATTCGAGTACCAATTTGCACAGCGACCATTAATGGTGCGACCAGAACCCACAGTGGCTCCGCGAGCGTATGCACCAGGTAAGATGTTCATCAAATGCTTGGTATGGCATTAATAACGGCCGTATTGTTGGTCCTTACTTCATTACGGAGGCTTTACTGAAAAGAAGTACACAGACGGCGTTCTTAAGGGGGTCGTCTCTGAATTTGCATGAGTCGCCACTGGATGTGTTGAAAAAGAAACGGGTTCCGGCGTAAAGGAGCACCGCTGCATTTTCCTTCATCGGTTCTGCAGTTCATGAGTTCATTCATCACTAGTGGTTTCGGCGTGTTGAAACCGCAGCCCGGCTTACCTAGGCTGCGGTTCGCAGGTCACCCTAGATCACCTCCTAGGTGACCCCATTTATCACCCTTGGATTTGTTCCTCAGGGGATATGTTAAACAAAAGGTTTTGAACATGGAACCAGCAAACGTTAAGAATATCACTTGAAAACGTCTCCAGACCGATACCTTAATCTGCTGTGCACGCCATGAAAGACCGCCTTATTTTGTGCATTGCAATGGAGGGAAAGCTATTTGAGAGGATTATGTAAAGATAGTGTGTTCTCGTCCCTATTGGTATACGTTCGAGGGACTCCATTCGAGATAGAGTTCCCGAATCGGGCTGCAACTAACTGAAAGATTCAAATATTCAAATTTTGTTTAGTCATGTTTGTTCTACGGCTCGGAGCTACTAAACGCCTGGGGTCAAAATTTCTTAATCATAGCAGCCGAAAAGTACGACAGAGCCGGCCTAGAGATGCAACAGGAATTCCTGTTGTTATGTCGCTACTACCGATTTTTGTGTTGTGTTGCGAACATGGCTGTTATTACGGCAGAACTGGGTTTGTCGTTGCGACAGGAGACTGCTTAATTCAAGAGAAGCTCCTGTTGTTACAACAAGAATTTCTGTTTTCAGGTCCCGAAATACTAGAAGAAAATGTGTTGTGACAACAGAAAATTTTCTGTTGTTTTCCAATTGGGATATGGGCTGCCGCTTCTTAAAACAAATGACACCCGTCTCCTCCTGCACGCGGCCACAAAATTCATGCATCTGGTCGAAATAATCTTAGCGTTACTGCACCACAAAATTTTCAGCAATCAACATTATGTACAGCGCGAAAAACGAAGACAAGGGAAGAAACACACAAACAAACAAGTATGTTTGTTTGCGTGTTTCTTCCCCTGTCTTCGTTTTTTGCGCTGTACTCTCCCAGTTTTCGGTTCTGCTTGAGTTTTGAGCAATGAAGGCAGTCTCGTTTGTTTTAACTGTAAAGCCGTTAGATAAACGCTGCATCTCGACATGCATCCCACAATGCATGTCGAGAAAGCGGCACCGCTAAACAAATCTGAGCGCTGTCAGAGAAGCATGGCTTTATTCCTTTGAATAAGCTAGTGTGATGCGAAAAAAAGAAGCCCGTTTCCGGGGGTAGATATACAGGGAGAGCGCGAAGCCAGTACCTATCATGGTCCTCAAAATCGACAATCGAGTAGTTAGCGGTGACCAGGCCTTTCTCTTGCCCCGAGCGACGACGAAGAAGATAACGCCGCCCGCAGTCTAATGTGAGCGTCGAGGCTACCTAGTCGGGGAAATTACTGCAGAGGTTTCGAATTCGGCTCCCCAGCCTTTGCAACACGACACCAGCGGATGCCGCTTTTGCACTAGAATTTAGGCGGCCCTCATGAACCGAGTTTTGGTTTGGTGCGGGAAACAAATGCGAGACTTTCTCGCGCTGCAGGGCTTTAGGAAATGACGCTTTCTTCGCTTTAAAAACTAATACGGCATCGTCTTCTGCGTGGCTACAAACTCGTCATTGGCAATAACCGCCCAAAATTTGTTAATTTAAAAGTTAATTACTAATTCTAGGTTACTTACGTCGCCATTTTTTCAACGTTCCTTCTTCTGTGAAACTTTTGCTATATAAAACACTAATTCGTTTTAAACTGGAGTATCAATCATCAGTCTGGGACCCTCCTTATGACAGTCATATCACTGCTCTTGAGATGGTTCAGAATAACTCTGCGCGTTTCATCCTCACTAATTACAATCGCACTGCAAGCGTAACTGCTATGAAGTCTAGCCTTTCTCTTCCATCGCTGTCACTTCGTCGAAAAGTTCCTCGTATCGCATTATTTCACAAGTTGTGTCATCATCCTGTACTGCGCGATCGCCTTATCCCACAGCCATTTTATATATCCCATCGTGCTGACCATAATCATAAAGTCGGTTTAGTTTCTTCTAACACCAAATATTTTTCCAAGTCATTTCTGCTGCGTACCTCGCGTGACTGGAATCACCTTCCCATAGATATTGCCGACATCAATAATTATGAGATATTCCGCGAAGCAATAGCTAGCATTGTATACTCAGGTGTTAATTAAATTTGTCTCTTTGCTGTATTTTCTAATCTTATTCTTGTGTTTTGCCACTGCCCCTCTGTAATGCCTCTGGCTCTGAGGGGTACAATAAATGAAATGAAATTAGTGGGTAATATGCACATTTCTTATAATTATTCACCTCTGCCACAGCTGAAATTTTACTCCTGTAGAGGACTTCTTTTTTCGCGAAAAGTCTATTTTTAAGAATTTTCGAAAGTGCTCGCTGAAGCACCCTTATGCACTCGGCATCCAAGTGTGACACCGGACGCCGCCAAACGAGCCGATGAGTTCCTCAAGCTAACTCATAAAACAAACGCTTGCTCCGAAGGTAACCGGTGTGCAACAGAGACTACAGAAGAGCTTGAAGCACCTCGGCTGTCACCGCTTTTGCTCTGCAAGATACGGTGAAAAACTGGGAAATAGGGGGCTGGAGTACAAACAATTATTTAGAACCCATACAAAAGTTGTTGCTGTACAAAGCGGCACACTTGTACTTGGAAAAGTAGAACAGCACACAGATCTCCTCCTTCGATGCTTTTCAAAGGGAAGCAATCGGTTTCCTAGTGGCGTCGCTCAGTGTCATTTTCCTCCTAATCATCATCACCATCAGAACCAGCATGCACCCTCATTCGACGGCGGTCGTGGTCCTCAGTCAGGTCTGTTAGAAAGTAGGATAAAAGCTCTTCTCACAGGTGCTCAGCTGTGCCAATCCTGCGCAAGCCCTACTCACCCTAAGCAAATTTCCTAACGTCATCACAGCACCTGACTCTCTGCTTCCACTCGACAGCACCTCCTTCTCTGGATCATCACCCCGTCAATGCATATTAATTTATTCTCTGCCATAACGCGGAGACTCAGTACGGATGATGGAGTACGGATGATGGAGGGGAAGCATAACCTCCCCTCACTGCTAAACAAGTATAAATTTGACGCTAGGCCCACAAGAAGCGACTCGCGGGAACAATTTCTAAATGCCCAATAAAATCCTAAAATGTCTGTTCATCATTTGATCACATTGTGTTTTGTTATCAAATACTGACGTCCATTGCGTAATTATGTCGTGTACAACGGTCTTTTTGAACATGTATTATGTTTCAATACAAGATATACACAGTCAGTTTTTATATTGTAACACTAGCCGTGTTTTCCTTGTTTTCCTTGCATACAATATTGCATTTTTTTTATTGTTATATTTCAATAATGTATCGGCACTGCTCTACCTTGTTACGGTCTCTTGGGCCTCGTCAAGCTGCCCTGAGCAGCTTTTTGCCCAAGAGCTCCGACCATGCATATATGTGGTGAAATAAATGAATTTAATTGAATTGAATTGAATTGAGTAAAGGAGATAAGAAGGGTGCGGTCTAGAGTATACGACACTTTGATAACGCCGGAAAAGGACAAGACTAATCTGCACTCCCTACTAATTAACTCCTGCGCAACCCATGGCCCCCTTATCCCTAGACAGCGCAGGCGCAGCAAGTGCAGGACAGGTTTGATTTGTGATGATTACAGGAGGCCAAAGGAGACCTTTGTCTCGCAGTGGACCACGCAAGACAGCGCCCATTTAGAGCCGCTAAGCATAACCATGGCCTATATGTAGAGCTTAAATGACAGGCACTCGGTCATTCTCGTTCTTTTTTACGTCACGGATAATGTCAGTACACTATTTTTCAATGTTCAGAGCCATGAGGCACACGGTGACAGCCAAACAAACTAGGAGCGCTTCCCATGAATTCTTGGTAACGATGCACCTTTTTGCCGCGCACAGTGCGACAGACCAATATTCGTATCGTCCCACAAATACGGAGAAGGCAGTGCGCCCCTGCGCCATAGACACTGCGACAGAACAACATTCGCCTTGTCGCGCCCGTCTTTGTTGCGGCGTATCTTTCGCCCAGCTGCCGTTTGACCACCATGAGCGGCGATGGTTCCGTAGTTTGAAAACCCAATTCGGGGGAACAGGCGCATGCCGGGTGCGCTACTTTCTTCCTATACGCCGGAGCCTTACCCTGGTCATATACAGGATGGGCAGGAACAGGAAGGCGTGGAACGCTAGTCCCAGGACCACCGTAAAGGCGTACAGCCCCAGGTGCCACAGCACCCGGGACAGGTCCTCCACGCGGGACATGTCCGCGGCGATGAGCACGCTCACAGCGATGGGCGTGTACCACAGCGTCAGCTCGGACATGCGCATGAACTTGAGGCAGAGCACACGGCACACGCGAAGGAGCATGTTGGCGCGGGGGCCTGCCTGGGCACCAGGGGAACTGACGTCGCCTCCGAGTGACGTCGGCTGAGGGTCGGCTGGCGCTGACCGGGACAGGGCGAATCCGACCATCAGCGAGAAGAAGACCAGGCCGCAGACGTTGGTGTCGGCCACCTTATCCTGGAGTATTTCGTCGCCGCCTTCGGCCGCTGCACAATTTAAATCGATAATAAGGGAGTAATTACTCACTGGCATCCACCCAAGCGCAGTCATGCGGCTGTAAAGGAAAGATGTACAGCTTTCTCAGAAACTTCGCAGTTCGATAAAAATTCGCCTCGGTCCGGGGTACGAATCTAAATTGATATAGATATAGTTTGGTTTGGTTTGGTTTATTGGGGTTTAATGTCCCAAAGCATCTCAGGCTATGAGAGACGCCGTAGTGAAGGGCTCCGGAAATTTCGACCACCTGGGGTTCTTTAACGTGCACTGACATCGCACAGCACACGGGTCTCTAGAATTTCGCCTTCATCGAAATTCAGCCGCCGCGGCCGGGATCGAACCCGCGTCTTTCAGCCGTTCCACTCGAATTGCTACAACCTACTTCCTCAATAACGATAGAGTTGAACTTACAACAACTTACAAGTACCTAGGAGTTCACTTTCAGTCTGACCTAACTTGGCATTACCATATTAACACAATCTTAGCATCAGCAAATCGCGCACTCGGCCTTCTTAGGCATAATCTCAAACACGCGCCTTCACATTTAAAAAAACTTGCTTACATCACGCTAATCCGCCCGAAAGTTGAGTATGCTTCTGCCATATGGGACCCTCATCAAGCTTACATCATAAACAACCTTGAATCCCTGCAAAACCGTGCTGTTCGCTTCATCTTTTCAGATTATTCACGCTTCACCAGTGTCACAGCATTAAAACAACGTGCCGAGTTGGAACCGCTATCATGTCGACGCCATTTCGCTCGCCTAACCTTGCTTCACAAACTGTATCACCATCCCACCCTCCACGACGACTTCTTTTTGCCACACCCTGCAGTCTTTCCTCGCCGTGACCACGTTAACAAAATAAAACGCATCACATGCCGTTCATTGCTCTACGCGAAATCATTCATTCCTCGCACTATAATAGATTGGAATAACTTGCCATCACACATAGCTACTGAGGTTAACCCACAATCGTTTCAGCATTCGTTAAAGCAAACCATGGACTAACAGATTTGGTATTTTTGTTGTATTATGTGCATTTACTGAGTATTTTATTCTGCGTTGTTTGTTATTATTTGTGTACATTACTAGTTTTAATTCATTATTACGTGTATTTTGTTCAAATTCCTGTGCCATATTTTTATGCTTGTATCGCCCCCCCCCCCCCCCCCCCCCTATGTAATACCCTCGCACGAGGGCCCTTAGGGGTATTGTAAATAAATAAATAAATAAAACCAGCAGCCGAGCGCCGTAACCACTGAGCCACCGCGGCGGGGCTGATATAGATATCAATTTAAATTGATATAAAGTGTTTATGCCCTCAGTGCAGCTTTACCAAAGAGGTACCACGAGTGACATTATTTATCGCGTAGACATTTTAGCTATTAAGCTGCTAACGTAGGACTGAGCACAGCTAAACGTATACTGAACAAACTCAGAGTAATTGTAGAAAAGGGACTAAAATAGTGGCAGTAGAAGTAGTAGTAGCAGCCATAAAAGCAGCTTACATCTAGTGTAAAGAGTAAGTGAAAGTAATCAGTCTTTACGTCCAAAGATAGTCAAGCTGGGTTAGGAACATGTGTGGTCTAACAAGGGCTCAGGTATATTTTGTGACGGCCCTTGAGCCGATGGACAAGATCGAGAGCGAGGATATTGAAATAAAGACGAATTTAATTAATGCTGCCGTTTAATAGTGATCTAGGATTTTTTACCACCGAGAGTAAGGAAGAACGAGATACAGAAGACTGGGTACTGTTGCCGCGTTTTTTTTTTTTAGATCGCCGCGATTGTCAATTAAATCACGCGCCAAAGTGCTCGCTAGTGATCACATTGCGTTCAATTACTTCTCAGCAACAAAGTGCTATGAAACAAAGTGCTAACGCCTTTCGCTGGATAATCATTTGCTTAAAGAGACACTGTAGACAAGGCGAAGTTGGCTTGTATGGAACATATGTTTTTAATGGCTGTTTATTAATCAGAATAAAAATGGAAGGAAAATATATTGCTAGCCGCGGCATCTGCAATCCAAACCTGAAACCCTTGAGCTGCGGCTAGCGGGAATAAAAGGACTGAGCGAGGACAGGAAGAGGGAAAGAAAGAGGGGAGCAATAGATGAAAGGATAGTGGTAGGGAGGAGCTATACATTACGTAGTACAAATACAGGATACTGAAATAGAAATACATGTGGGAATATGGAACATGGACATGTTGTTGTTCGGCATGAACCGAGAATTCAGCCGTAGCACTACGACCCTTCTCGAGGCAAACCTAGAAACGGTGCGGAGGTTTCCATACAAGCCTAACGCCAAATTTCGACTTGCGCTAGTTTTATTGGAAAAGTGTAAAACGCAGCAGAAAAATTATTTAATCTGAGCACAGTGGTAAGTATCGGGACGCAGCAGACGCCGAGGCAGAATCTACGCACGCTAACGAAGACGCATTCATTATTATCGATGCGGACCTTTATGCAACGTAGCAACTCGCCTTCGAGGTTGCCCGTCGCGCGACGGCCTTCGTCGATCAGCAGGAACTTGTTCTTGGTCGCGTTGCTCGTCGCAGCAGTGGTTCGTGTCTGCGACAGATGGCAGCACCAATCAGACGCAGACGCATTTCAGCAGCCGCAGCTATTTTAAACAGTTCATTTGCGCGAATTTCTTTTATGCAGTGAGGTGCAAGAGCTTCAACCATTGTAATTTTAGACACGAACCACCTTTGTTGCTGGCTTAAAAGGGGTATAGACATCAGATTATGCGGCCATGTTTTACTGCGAAAGCGCTACTCCACGGGGTCTAACCGGCTCGCCGAGTTTGTGTGAAGCTTGACCTTGAAAATGACCTTGGTCAAACCTAGCTGCTGTTGAAATCATTTAATGTCTCTTGTCCTTTCATTATTCTTCGTTACCGCTATTCCAAACGATGCCCAGTCATTTGTGCGTCCCTTTGAAGTCTACAGAGTATTTCCCTCATTGCCTACCAACATGTAATGCCTGGATCATAGACATAGGCGCCACATAGTGTGTGATGCCGTACTCACCAAAAGCATGAATGCTTCCACGAAGTTGTCAGGAATCGCGTTCCTGTTGATGGAAGTTAGGTAGGAAAAAAAAGAGCGCACAAAGTAAGTTACAGGACACATGCAATTGAGCTTATCGTCCTTTTAACCCAATCCTGATGACATTCCCAATCGCTGGTGCTCCACATAACGGTGTTTCGAATTCGAGAAGAAAAAAAAGATCACAGTACTTAACATCGAGTGGTTGGAAGGCTGTAACGTGGTTAAGGAAGATTCACAGAACAGGGCATAGATCACTTCGGTACTGCTCGTTATATCATGATGTGTATCTGTACTGCCCGACGCCCGCGGGTGTTCTTTTGTAGCGAAAGCTACACTACGCCAGCTCTTCGAGCCTTCAGCGTGGCGCCCCTTGAGCTGGTTGGTCACGTGGTGCGGAAAAGCAGCTACAACAACTGTGCGCATGCGCCGTGTCGAGTGGGAGGGGGAGTGGAGGGGAAGAGCGCTCGCTCTCGCGTCACTCCAGGTTTGACCAGAGCTAAACCACAGCCATTTTTTTTCGTATGTTCCCTACAATGCACTCTTCCGCATATCGTCTTCACAATGTACAGCCTCCACGCATCCTTTCACAAAGCTGTCGTCGTTAATAGTTGTCTACCAGTGCAATTGCGAGGCATGGCGCTGCGCACCTCACTAAATCAGTCAGCTGCTAATTCAGTCGAGGCAATGTGGCTGTGTCCTTCTTGTTCGTAGGTCTATGTTGCTTGTCGCTGAAAGGTTGTGTTGCTGTAGGAGACAACAGCTGCGGCCAGATAGCGACTTGTGTGCCGCGTTAGACGATAGTGCTCTATAAAGGACGGCTTAAAATAAAAGTTGAGAAGAAAATGTTTCCGACACGTAAAAAGAAAGGTTTACATTTCGAGGCAAGGGATGGAATTTTTAGGCTCAAGTGCAACAGGCAGATATTTGACGCCACAAGCGATAGACTCTGTATAAGCACTCAAGACGGAGAAACGGTAGGGCATACTCTTAACCTATGTTAAGGCTCCTCAGCTGATGGATACGGTCCACGGTACCGTAGTTACATCGATTCGTTCATACAAACGAGCGCTTTAACTTCTCAGCATTGAGTACAACATCAAAGAACAGATACCAACCTGTAAACACTGTAATGCAATTTCTTCGCATGTCTCAACTGGTCTTTACTTTTCTTTTACCTCAATTTTTATACTTTCAAAGGATCACTTGTGACGTATACTCATTCTTTTTTTTTTACATGTGAGTTCTTAGTATGTTGACTTTGTTTTAACACGGTCATCTCGTTTAGTTGATATCATATCACACCTTAGACCGTATTTCTCATTTCAAGTAAACATTCTTCTTTACAACTGCCTTTTTTGTTCTCTTCTGAGTTGCTGTTTTCCGGTTTGGGCGACCTCTACGAATAGAAATTTGCAACAAAAAAAGATATTCAGAAAATTCTTAGGAACTTGTCATATCACAGCCAGATACAAAGCTTCTTCCAAAAAGCGGGAAAAATACCAGTGTAAAATTTTCATAATACAAATACAAATTTTCAAAAAATATATCCCAAAAGACTTCCTACGACCTTGCCCCGCCGCGGTGGCTCAGTGGTTACGGCGCTCGGCTGCTGACCCGAAAGACGCGGGTTCGATCCCTGCCGCGGCGGCCGAATTTCGATGGAGGCGAAATTCTAGAGTCCCGTGTGCTCTGCGATGTCAGTGCACGTTAAAGAACCCCAAGTGGTCGAAATTTCCGGAGCCCTTCACTACGGTGTCCCTCATAGCCTGAGTTGTTTCGGGACATTAAACCCCAATAAATAAAACCAACTTCCTACGACCCTTTTGGCTTGCCATGTAATAACCACACAAAAAGCTTCCTTCGAAAGCCGGCAAAATGCTAGTGGAAAAGTTTTTTATTGCAAGTTTATGGTTGTCTATAAACGAGGATGAACGGAAAATTGAATGCGTCTAGGAGAAATATCATTGTTAGAAGAGATTGTTGCAGCATACACTACCTGGCACAATGAAAAATGCAATACAAGTGTGCGCTGCAAGTGTGTGCTGCTGTTGAACACGAGGCGCGATCGACTGCAGCGATAGCATAGTGCTCTCCTGCAGTGGCCAGCGAAGCTGATCTGTTCGCGACGCACCCGGGTTCGAAACCCAGTTGCAGCAATATTAAGGCCAAAGCCTTTAATGGCACATACTGTCGTCCGTTAAAGGGGCTGCGAAACACTGCCTGGGGGAATACCGGCTATACTTCAGGTGGGTTCTTTATGTCACACAGATGCTGACTTAAAAAGAATGACAGGAATCGATGCACAGGAACGGGAGTTATTCAGTGAAGAAATTTCAAAATACAAGCAAACAAAACGCTGCCCTCAACTCGATTTTGGCGGGGCTTCCCACTCCTATTTCGCTCTCCCAATGACGGCACCTGGCGCAACCAATCAAAACAGCCAGCCAGAGCACGTCGCGGAAGTTTGTACTCCATGGTTGCCTGCTCTCTGTGAGACTGGCAGCGTTGTTTCCATGCCAGAGCGCCCCTGGTGGTGTATTTTTATTTGTCTTGCTTTGCAGGACTTTTATCTAAGACAAACAAATTGTTTTTGGTGATCTAATATAAAACGCAGACAGGTGACAAAATGTGTCTCTATTTATTCACACAATTTGCAGTATATTTACTGTTTGTCCGGTCATCAAGCTCGCGCCAGGTGATGTCATATCCGCTGCTAAAAACTCGCCACTGTGTGGCGACACCATCAGAGCCATGAAGTTGTTTCTGGGAGGACATTAAAATATTAAAAAACGGAATGTACGCGGTATTACCGACGCTAATAGCACCATTATAACTCACTATATGCAATCAACAGGCAAAACAGTTAACTAAGATTGTGTTTCTGGGCCCCTTTAACAAAGCGTGTCACATGCGTCTAACTCGGGAACTGAAAAAGATAGACGATTGGTTTATTGGTTTATTGGGGTTTAACGTCCCAAAGCAACTCAGGCTATGAGGGACGCCGTAGTGAAGGGCTCCGGAAATTTCGACCACCTGGGGTCGAAAAAGATAGAAGAAAACCAGTGGTTGCTTCAGATAGAGAAGGAAGAAATGAACCTAGAAGTAAAGTTTGATGACTGTAGATTAATTAGTTAATTAATTATAGGCAAAAATGTCGAAATTGCGTCGAAATAGCGCGGAAGTCGGCATAGCCACGGGAATGGTGTGACGTCACATCCACCGGAAGTCATCACGGCACAGTGAAAATTGTCACCGAATGACCGGAAAAACGTCGGATTTGTGTTGAATTAGACGGAGAAATGTGTGATTAGGCGTAATTACTACTGAAGATCCCGAAAGATGTGCAATTTGGGCATCGATATAGCCACGGGAACAGTGTGACGTCACATCCACCGGAAGTTGTCACTGCATAGTGTCCTCGGATTTCGCCTCTCAACACTTCAGTTGCCAAAGTGCCCTCGCAATTTTTTTTTGTTTTATTTTTACACCCCCAAGGTCGTGCCACTAAATTCTTGTTTGGGTTCGACCCCGTGAAGTAGCACTTTAGCACTAAGATTTCCCTTAAGGTGCACCTGAAGATGTCGAGCATCGTGTCGACGCCCATCGACGCCTCCAATTTCGGGTAGGGGGGCAGTTCCTTGGCGCCGACGCCCGGCCCGATGAGGTGCGCCAGGACTACACCGCTCAGCGCGGCCCACGCCGTGGTGAAGACGAAGTAGGCGACCGCGCGCAGCGTGAGGAGCGCGCCCTGCGCCGTCGGTCGACCTCCCACGGCGCTCACCACGCTCGTCATGCACAGCGGCACAAGCAGGCACAGCAGGAAACGCTCGAACATCTCGCCGGGAAGCCGGAGAAGCTTCAGCTGCGAAACGAGGAGCGAGCGTGCCTTGTCGAACGGCGTGGGCGAGCCTCGCAAGGCGCCGTTCAGAAAAAAATCAGGAGAGAGAGACAGGCACACAACTTTATTAAGGCGGAAGCCTTTAATGACTCATCGTTGTAAGCAGGAGTTTTTGACAGAAATGTCACGCTTTTCAATTGGTCGAAATGGTCGTGACGTCACAGGGAGCGAATTTCAAACGGGGCCAATTGTACTTTGGCTAGTAACCATGCAACCAATTAAAGAGATCGTATAGTGATGCTCCACGTAAGTGGGAATGCGTTTCGTTAATTGCTTAATCACCCTATTAGACTAATTAACTTTTCTAATCAGTCCAGATAAATAAATAAAATCGAGTAGGAAATTGGTTGAGTTCGGGAATCAAACCCCGGTCTGCGGAGCGCGAGACGAGCATGCTAACCACTCCGCCATGCCAGCTCGATGGTTTGGAATGATCAAGGACGCGTCTAATGAATACGGGGTCTTCGTTCAATCCCATCTTCCTCCCTTCCCGTTACGGCGAGGTTCAGGTGTCCACCGAGGTATGCGAGACAGATACATTTCCTTTCCTCAAAAACCATTTTACCGACGAGCAAGGCGTACAACCGAACGGGCGATGGCGTTCTGTGGACTCCCTGGCAGCGTTGTAAGACGCTGTCGCGTTCCACTTTTAGAGGCGAAGCTTAACATCTTAACACATCAGTGACACAAGCAGCAACACCGCGCTTAAGGCTTTCTCCTCACCGCACTTAAGGTCAACAAAGTGCCCCCTGATTTTTTTGCCATGAGTGTCAGGAATTTGGTGGGTCCTCTGTGGCCCCCAGGCGGAGGCGACGTCCTGGGCCTACGGAATGAGCGAAAGTTGAGTGTTCTTGTCTGGCTATAGTCGTATACAACTTAAGCCTTCAGTGAAGCTCCGTCCACATCCAGCCTCCGCGCACAGAATTCCTCCACGACGAAAAAGTAGTCCGCTGGTTAAACGTTTCTTGCTGCGTAAACAAGCTTATCACAAGAAAAAAGAATTATGAGCACTTGAATTTTGATACATGGATTGTTTGATATAGTCAAACATTAGAAAGCTGATTTCGTTTACAGTTTCGTATACAACTTAAGCTTTCAATGAAGCTCCGCCCACATTCAGCCTCCGCGCACAGAATTCCTCCACGACGAAAAAGTAGTACGCTGGTTAAACGTTTCTTGTTACGTAAAGAAGAAGCTTATCATAAGAAAAAAGAATTGTGTGCGCTTGAATTTTGATGCATGGATTGTTTGATATAGTGAAACATCAAAAAGCTGATTTCGTTTACAGTTGCGATTGGCCAGCGGAGTAATACAGGACGCCGCAGACCGCGGCCCAGTGTTAGCAACTGCGGTTTTTTTTTTTAAAGTTGTATCCTACTATAAGTGAACAGTTTGCCCAGCTTTCCGCAGAGGGAGCTGGCAGGAGGGCCTGTGGGACGGGTTATTTTCGCATCACCAGAGGATGTGCGCCTGAGTGGCCGGTTCTCCGTGGTTGAAGTTTGGGCGTGTCGGGTCATATTCCCCGTTGGTGATTAGGGATAGCTTGGAGTGGCTTAAGCTTCACCCTAAGAATAGACGCGATAGCGCCTTCTCCTCATTCACCAATCACGATTATCGATTACCAATCATCCATCACTATCCAGGTTGCACTGCACGACGTTCTACGCCGATACATATTCATGCACAGCTGCAGCGGTGGCGCAGGGGTTATGGTGCTGGGCTGCAGATTCGAAAGACGCGGATTCGATCCTGGCCGCGACGGTCGTATTTCGATGGAGGCGAATTCTACAGGTCCGTGTTCTGTGCGATGTCAGTGCACGTTAAAGAATCCCAAGTGGTCGAAATTATCTGGGGCCCTCCACAACGGTGTCCCTCGTAGCCCAAGTCGCTGTGGGACGTTATACCCCATGACACCACATACTCACGCACACCATTTGTTTCAGTAGAATGAAACATCATACTACCGCCTTATCATTCCGCATGTTTTCTGACGCCTTATTAGCAAATTGATGTTTGCTTTCATTGATTGTTATCAGTGCTATTACATCATTACACATCCCCAACACACCTTACAAAGTCATGCCCACCACAATGCGCTCAGTAGGTGCCCCTCTAACACGTTTGAACCAACGGAAGTTGTGACTCAGGCTCGACCCTTAGTGGCCTATGCATTCCGTGCCCGCTTGGAACGCAGAGGGTTTGGGTGCGAACCACAATGCCGGTTAATTTTACTTTAATTAATCACTTCTATACTCTGAAATATCCCTATTCAACGAACCTCCTCGCCAATTTTAGCTTCATTTGGACCCTCCCCCAATTCGTTAGCTTCATTTGACACTTCTGGGATTTTTTTCCAACTGACGCAGGACGACGGGTGACGCCGGGTTTTCAGCAGAACGAGCTTCTTATGATATAGCTAAAAACATTGCAACAACGTTCACTCCATTGACACGATCTTCGACTCCATCTGGGGCTGCTGCATCTGATTTACGGTATGATTACTCGTGTAACATGCACTGTATACTCTTCCGCACTAAGAACGAGGCCTGTAGAAAAGTGACACCCAAAACCATAACTTTAATCGCCTGAAAAAGTCACTGCAGTGACAGCGCTTTCGTCGTGCAATTAAACTACAGTTAAACCCCATTATAACGAAGTTGAAGGAGCCCGGCGACTACGTTGTAGCCCGTTTTGAACAAGCTTCCAAGTTCAGTTGTCATTCCTTCGTTATATTAATTATTTCGCTATAAACCATTTCGTTATAGCGAGGTTCGACTGTATATTTTAGGAATAATTCTCGTATAAAAATGTTCTATAGGCATTCGGTAGACTTCTTATAGACACTATTGCCTTCCTATATATATTTATTTTTGTTTATTCATAGTCTATAGACTGTCTATAAGCACAAGTGTACTAAAAGTGTATGGCACAAATCTATAGATTGCCGCCGCGGTGGCTCAGTCGTTATGGTGCTCGGCTGCTGACCCGAAAGATGCGGGTTAGATCCTGGCCGCGGCGGTTGAATTTCTTTGGAGGAGAAATTCCAGAGGCCCGTGTACTGTGCGATGTCAGTGCACGTTAAAGAACCCCAGATGGTCGAAATTTCCGGAGCCCTCCACTACGGCGTCTCTCATAGCCTTTGTCGCTTTGAGATGTTAAACCCCATAAACTAAAACTAAACCAAACAAATCTATAGATTGTCTATAGGCTGTCTATATACTTTGTATTGCCTGTAAACTTTGCATTGTGGCCATAAACACAAGTTTATGGGACGTCTATAGACTGTCTATAAAAAATTTTGTAGGGGAATGTTCTGGAAAAAGGCAATCCTTGTGCAACTACAGGTGATCACGCATCGAACGGTAGACATGAAGTGTCTTTAAACTGGCGCCGAAACGCTTTGATCGCAGATTCGTACTTTACTCTTACGCTGCAAATGCGACAGGGTCACAATGCACATGATCATCAAAAGGAATCTAGTCAATCGGTGTTCACCTCGGCTTACAGCGAAGCTGTTAGCTAGAGTGAAGTCCGTTGTCGTTATAGTTGAAAGACAGTTAAAGCTGTAGTTAAAAGGCATCGCAACTCGGAGCTCGTCGTTTAAAGTACGGCTTATGAACCTGACCTGGCGGGCAGACAAGTTCGATGGATTCAAGATTGCCCCCAGAGCGAAACCCGCCATCAACGACAGCAGGACAAGGATGAGCACGATGTTCTCCAGGAAGATGCCGCAGATGTCTTTTTGCTGCTCTGTGTCCTGCGGGAAAGGAAACAGAAAGCAGTATGTCCACTGCAATAAACACGAATTTGCCAAAGCGTCTACCTGTCGAATTAACTTTACACCACCTGATCACGAGTTTTTGAGCACCAATTCGCGTGAAGAAAAGTGTTTCACAACTTTAGAAATTATAATTGACCCGGTTCGAGTTTTCTATCAATGTCATTTCATGCGGATCATCTCATCTTGTGCACGCAATTCGAAACAAATTACTTCGGTTTGACTTTTTGTCTGCATCACTTTAATGAAATCAAACCTTCTAACTACATTTTTATAGCCTAGCAAAAAAGACCTACCCAGACTGACATTAGGTTAAGCATGGTGGCACTAGTGAATTCCTGTAAGCATGATTTGCCAAGTCGCTTTCGTGCCGTGAAGATCTCTTTTACTCAGTGGCGACTGACGCACTGAAGCAATCTATTGATCATAAGCGTCTGGTCGAATGTCATGATTGACGTGCAGGCAAGTGCTATATGGCCACCGCCCATATGGGGCATGCATCGACTAAAGTGCTGCTCATAATTAGATGACAACAATAAAGACATGGTAGATAAAGGGCAAATAGATGGATTTCCTGACAACACAAAGTGAACAAGGGAAGAGGATTCGCCAGGGTGCTTAAACAACGTTTCGACAAAAGGACTTAACAACGTTTCGACAAGAGGTCTTGTCTTCGTCCGGCCAAAGCGTTCATTATTGCCGGAGTTTGAATAGGGCTTCGTTCCTTCACAATGCGGGCAGTGTAGCTTTGTCGGAACAGGCGCGTAATTCAAGGTGAAGTCAGACCATACTCTTTTTAAAGCTAGAATTCCTGGAACTTTGAAAGCCTACGCTACTGCGTAATTATCTCGCTAACAGGTCTCAGTTTGTTCAGCTGTGGAAAGCTTTATCTTAACGAATGGAAATTAATAAAAGTGTGTAAGAAGGTTAAATTTATGACATTTTTTGTTTTTCATTTCCAATAATGATTTGCCTGCATATTGCTTCCTTAACAAAACGAGATCCGTATTCTGACGCTAATGACACCATTAAATTTTTGTTTAGTAATCAATAACGTAAGTGACATGACAGGAAAATTCTTTACTTAGAAATCTAGTCGATTGATGGCAAAATTACTTTTTGCGAACAAACTCAGCTAAAACTTACCTAATGGCACTTTATTCCGAACACAATCGATTTGTCATCGTTCTTCATGTGCACCTAAAGATTACCGCGTCATCCTTCGATTCGATTCTGTGACGCTCCTTGGCGTAACACTTCGTTCACATCCGAAATTTAACCTGCACGCTAAATCATTTAGCAAATAAAAGTTCAGTTTGGCATAAAGATACTAACAACTTGGCAATATTTTCAGCAAAATATTATTCGGTCACTTGAATATGAATTCATTTGAAGCCGTCTTGACAACTACTTACTGTCTTGGAATAACAAATCGGAGCCATCTGGCATCACTGTGTCATCTTAAGGACAAGTCTTTCGAATAATCGCCTTAAAGGGAAGCTGAAACGGTTTTTTGCGAATTCGAGGTTATTCAAGAACTCGAATCTATCAAGCTTCTAGATAAACCATGCAAAGTATTTTTGCACTAGCATTTAAAATAGTGACATAATCGTCGATTAAAACCGCGACGATGTTTAGGCTTTTCTTCACTACGCTGGAGGAGTCCGAGGAAACTCGGCAGTGACGTCATTGTTGCCGAAATTTCAGATGTCCGCTGCTTAACGCCTGCATCCTGCTGTGCGTCGTCAGATGGCGCCAAACAATGTATTGTGAGCT
Organism: Amblyomma mixtum; assembly: GCF_055824585.1. Taxonomy (NCBI): domain Eukaryota; kingdom Metazoa; phylum Arthropoda; class Arachnida; order Ixodida; family Ixodidae; genus Amblyomma; species Amblyomma mixtum. Next base: position 29,913,950 of record NC_143012.1, on the reverse strand, counting down.
TCACCTTCGATGACGTCGGTTTTCTTCCATGGAATAACCGTTCCTTCGCTGGAAACGTAGTGCTGTCATATGTGACGTCATTATCGGGGCCTCTGCCCGTCGCTGCGCACTTTAGAGAAGCCTGAACGTCGACGACGACTTTATTCGGCGATTACGCCACCATTTCAAATGCTAGAGCAAAACGATTTCGCAGGCTTTGCCAGCACATTTCGCACATTCGGCAACCTTAAACTCATCGAATTCTAAAACCGCTTCGGTTGCCCTTCAAGCTCATACACCACACTCAAAGCTCATATTTAGTGCGGGCTTATTACTTTCCCTAGGCTGTGCACTTTCACGGTTCGGACAAGGTGGTATAGCACCAGGACACGCTGGCGACTTGCCTGAGAGAGGATTGCGTCTGCGGCGTCGGACAGGTTGCGCATGCTCCCCTTCCGCAGTCTGCTGGAGGCGACGCTTATCCTGCTGGCCGTGGTGTCCCGACGAATGGGGCGACCGATCTCTGAAGAACCCATCGACATCAGTCGCTGGGCACGCGTGGTGCTGGCGGCCTGCGCGTCACGTGGTCGCCGCCTCAAATATCAGCGCGGGCCGATGTCTTTCTTTCTTCCTCACTAACGGAACAGCAGTGATAACGGTCGGAACAATAGGGTTTGCCCCAATCACACTAGGAAGTAAAGGAACACCACAGGGCTCCGTCCTGTCCCCTTTCCATTTTAACCTCTCGCTCATCAAAATTCCCCCCAAACTGGCACAAATACCAGACCTACATCACACGTTCTATGAAGATGACACGTTCTATGCAGAGGTTACGTGGCGTCGTGTACAGACGAGATCGATGCGCACCCCATCACTCCTCACGCAAATTTATCCAGATCTTTACAGCCCAAACTGTAAACACTGTGGCCAACGAGCCACCTACGGTCACATCCTGTGGGATTGCAAAATAGAGTCACCTCCGGGTGATCTAGTTACCACTCCTTCTCTCGAGCGGTGGGAGACCGTGCTGGCTAGCTCTGACCCCAGAACGCAAGTTTTGGCGGTGGAGTGGGCTGACAAAGTCGTCGAGGGCTGCGTACTCTCGACCACTTAACGCGACCTCTTACTAAGCTCTTTCCGGCGAATAAAATGTTTTACAATCAATCAATTCTTTGCGGCGTCTCCATATAACAGTTCGAAACGCACGTCGGTGAAAGCCGCGGTTTAGTGCCGCAGACAGCGCTAAGCCCGCAGACCGGTGGCGGCATCTCGTGGCCGCAAAGAACAACTATTTGGAAGGCACTGCCGAGCCTTTGGGGTGTTAATTTTCACCACTACCATCGTGGTCCTCGCCACGTCATCATCATCAGCAGCAGCAGCCCTTGTTAAGTCCACTTTAGGACAAATGCCCCTTCTCATTTCAGTCCAAAAAAAAAAAACCCTGTCTTGCATCAGCCTTGGTAAACCTTATAGTTCCCCAGAAATTTCCTTCACCCCATCTGAATGGATGACACTCGTCCCCTACTGGCTACGTCTTCCTTTCCTTGGAATCCGCTGCACTGTCCCCGGTAATTTGCCTCTCAACGTTATTCTGCTAGCTGATCACTGTTCTGTCTTCTAATACCAAGACATTTAGTTAGTCTCCAACGTTCTCACCATAGGTGTGTACTGGGAGGTTATGCCACACTCTTATCTTCGTGACTGATCTCGATGACAACTGACAAATGCGCTCCAACGCACCAGGACTTCAGCTACGAGTCTGCTATAGCTACCATAGTAACAGCTCGAGAAGGCTCGCATTCTGGAGTAATGAGTCGCAGCCTCTGAATCCGTTTATTAAAATAAATCAAAGAGGGGAATATTATCATCATTTACCATTTATTCCCCCACTGAGCGCCCAAAGTGCATTACATGAGGGCAATACGCAAACTCAGGAGGTGGACACAAAACGTCAAAGTAGTTGTAGCACGGCAATTTTCAAGCTGCAGCCAGTTTGAGGTAGAGGACAGAGGCCGGGTTTACCGTTACCACCCCTACTTTTTCTGGAGCACATAAGAGAAATAGAAAACACGTTGGAAGTGAATGGATTAGGTTTTCATCTGTCATTTTGGCGGCTGGACCAATTGAAAACAGGTTCCCTAACCGGGCTGACGAACACCTATAATATTATTTCTCTAGAATTCTAAAAGCTCTTCAACGTTTGGCGGATAAATGTGAACAGAAGGCGGCGATTGTAGGACCGATATTTGGGGAAAAAAAATCGAGTGTTGTGGTTTAATATGACGATATACATTGGATGTAACGTCCGAAAGCTGCTCATGGCCTGTAACAGACGCTGTAGCGCAGGATTACGAATTAAATTCGACCACCTGGGGTTCTTAAACGTGCAACGACATAGCACAGCACAAGAGTGACTTTTGAATTTCGCCGACTTGGCCACGTGAAATCTGTGACCTCGCGCTCAACAGCTCAGCGTCAAAGCCATTAATCCACAAGCAGTGGGTCTATCTGCCGCGATTACATTGACGTACTTGGAGCTATAGCTACAGTAAAGACGAAAAAACGTACTGTTATAGCGGGACAATCTTTAGGGCCAAGCAACCCTGAGCTACCATGTGTCACGTGTTGGCGGCTTCCCCGCCAGTCTGTACCCTGCCACCAGCAATAAAGGACGTAACATATAATTGGCGACGAGGTAAAAATGGCAACTGCGCTGGGCACGATTGGGGAATTCGTTCCAACAGAGGCGACGTCTTGGCCCTTGTATTTGGAGCGCCTCGAATTTTTCTTTCAAGCAAACGACATCGCCGGTAACGAGAAGAAGCGAGCAACGCTCTGCAGCGTTTGCGGCCCAGCAACGTATGCCATCGTTCGCTCCCTTTGTTCTCCGGATGCGCCGTCGGCCGTGGCCTACGATGAGATCGTCAGGCGTCTCTCAAACCACTTCTCGCCGCGACCGTCGGTGACAGTACAGCGTTTCAAGTTTGGCACACGTCAACAGCAGCCCGGTGAGTCAATTGCCGACTACATCGCAGAATTGCGACGTCTCTCGGAACACTGCGATTTCGGTGCGTCGCTCGATGACATGTTGCGCGACCGGCTAGTGTGCGGGGTGCGAAGCGAGACCCTTCAGCGTCGGTTGCTGGCGGAGCCGGAGCTTACGTTTGCTACAGCTAGGGAGAAAGCCATTGCAATGGAATCTGCGCAGCGACAGACCGAGCAAATTCGCGGCAGTGCCGCATCGTGTGAAGTTGGCAGCGTGAGCGGGCAGCGTTTCGACCCGTGTGTTGCGAAGGTCTCTGCGCCAGTGACAGCCAAGGAGGGTACCCATAAGCAGGCTGGTTCGCCTGGAAGCACAAGCGTATGTTTCCGCTGCAAGGGTGCGCATTCGCCAAGCAGTTGCCCATTCATGAATATGCAGTGCCACTTCTGCAAGCAACGAGGGCACATAGTGAGAGCATGCAGGAGGAAGGCGGCAGCTCGCGCTTCGGCTGAACCCAACTCTCAGAACAAAAAACGGGCCAGTGGAGGCCGTCACAAGAATGCTGCGTCGGACGTTTACGACGTGTTCGTGCTGTCTGGTGAAGAGCCAGCCGTGAGAGTGGAAGTGCGCGTCAACGGAAGTCCCCTAGAGATGGAGGTGGACTCTGGTGCAGTGTGTTCAGTCATCAACGACCGGACTATGCAGAAGCTGCGAATATCGAAAAGGGCGTTGCGCCCAAGTACTCTTCATCTCCGAGCTTACAATAACAAGGAACTACGAGTGTTGGGTGAACTGACCGTGAAGGTGGAATTCAAGGGGCAGGAACATCGCCTGCGATTGGTGGTGGTTAAGGGTGCTAGTATCGGACTTCTCGGTCGGGACTGGTTCAAGTCTTTGGGAATAAGTCTGAGTGGTGTTCACAGTGTGTACGAGCCGAGTCGAACTGGCAGTAGGGGAACAACAGCCTTGCTCAAGAAGTATTCTTCAGTCTTTGAGCCTGGACTTGGGACAAGTAAAGGGCCTCCTGTACGCATAGAGGTGAACCCGGCAGCTCCGCCGCGATTTCTGAAGCCACGACAAGTACCGTTTGCATTGAGACCGAAGGTGGACGAAGCACTGGACAAGTTGGTGAGCCAAGGCATTTTCCAGCCTGTGCGGCACTCGAAGTGGGCAACACCTGTCGTTCCAGTTGTCAAAAAAGATGGATCGATAAGGATCTGTGGGGACTACAAGAGCACAGTCAATCGTGTAGTGCAGTGGGAGACGTATCCCCTGCCGACACCGGAGCAGCTGTTTGCCAGGCTGGCAGGTTGCTCGAAGTTTTCAAGGCTAGACCTCGGACAGGCGTATCAACAGAAGACTGTTGATGAAGAAACAGCTGACTTGTTGACGGTTACAACACATCGGGGACTGTTCCGCGTAACCCGTCTTCAATTTGGCGTGGCAGTGGCAGTGGCTATCTTTCAGAGGTACATGGAAGAACTGTTGCATGGAATTGATGGTGTTCTTGTGTTCTTGGATGACATCTTGATCGGTGGAAAGGATGAGGTGCAGCACAATGCTCGTTTACAAGAAGTGCTCAAAAGAATTCATGAAGACGGTCTGCGACTAAAGTTTGACAAATGTCAATTTGGTGTTGAGGAAGTGTGTTACTTGGGATTCCGTGTGAACTCTGCAGGTGTGCAGCCGACAGAAGACAAGGTGCGTGCTATTCACAAGGCCCCAGAGCCGACATGCAAAAAGGAACTTCAAGCCTTTTTAGGAGCTCTGAACTTTTACAACAAGTTTCTTAAAGGAGCAGCTCATGCCTTGGAGCCACTGTACCGGCTGTTGGACAAGGGTCGCGAGTGGCGTTGGATGGAAGCTGAGGCGGAAGCATTTCGCCAGGCGAAAGATCTGCTACAGTCATCACATGTTCTGGTGCACTATGATGTCAACAAACCCCTAGTGCTGGCCTGTGACGCATCCCCGTACGGACTGGGTGCTGTGTTGAGTCATGTGTGCGAAGATGGCAGCGAGAGACCGGTTGCATATGCGTCGAGAACTATGAGTGCGGCAGAACGGAATTATGCCCAGACAGACCGAGAAGCGCTCGCCATCGGCTTTGGCATAAAGAAGTATCATCAGTTTCTATATGGGAGACATTTCAAAATTGTGACAGACCACAAACCCCTCTTAGGACTGTTGCACCATGCCAAGCCCATTCCCCAGGTGCTATCACCACGGATGCTGCGTTGGACCCTCATGTTATCGGCTTATGACTATGAAATTGAGTATCGACCAGCGGAGAAGCTTTCCAATGCTGATGCATTCAGTCGTTTACCACTGAGAGCCAGTAGGGCAGAGGAAGAGGAGCAGCGTCTTGGGGAAGTAGGGATGCTGGAAATGGCGCCGGAAGTAGCATGGAACTCTAGGAAGGTGGCAAGATTCACGTCAAGGGATAAGCTGTTGGCTAGAGTCTGCAATTGGGTGCAGCATGGGTGGCCAGAGGGTAAGCTGCCAGAAGAGTTTGCAGCGTTTGTGAGCCGCAAGCATGAACTGTCGGTGTACCAAGGTTGTTTGCTGTGGGGCAGTCGTGTGGTCATTCCAGAGCCAGCTCGACCGTATGTCATGGACATTCTTCACACAGCTCATCCAGGAATTGTCAAGATGAAGGGGCTTGCCAGAGGAGCCGTGTGGTGGCCAGGAATCGACAGAGATGTTGAGCAGAAGGTGAGAGACTGTGCACGTTGTCAGGAATCCAGGTCTGCGCCAGCAGCTGCAAAGATTCACCCTTGGGAATTCACCAAGCGTCCTTGGACAAGACTACACATCGATTTTGCTGGGCCCTTCCAAGGCAAAGTTTTCCTCATTGTGGTGGACTCTCACTCAAAGTGGTTGGAAGTGTGCCGGATGAATTCCATGTCGACAGCTACAGTTTGTGCGAAGCTTCGTTTCCTTTTTGCTACCCATGGCATTCCAGAAACTGTTGTTTCTGATAATGGCACTGCCTTTTGTTCGGAGGAGTTCAGAGACTTCATGTGCCGGAATCAAATCCGACATGTGACCGTTGCCCCATATCACCCTTCTTCGAATGGTCAAGCAGAACGCATGGTGCGCGAAACCAAGGGAGTACTCAAGCGAATGGTTGGAGGCGATATCGACACACGTCTGGCTAGGTTTTTAATGACCCAGCATATCCTGCCTCATGCTACAACAGGCAAGAGCCCGGCCGAATTGCTAATGGGCAGGAAACTTTCAACTGTGTTAGAGCGTCTGCATCCTGACCTGCAGTCCAGTGTGCAGCAGAAACAAGAGCAGGTGATGCAGCGCCGTAGCCAGGCAGTGCGACTGTTTGATGTGGGGGATCGAGTGTTTGTGCGCAACTATCTCTATGGGCCCAAGTGGTTGCCGGGCATTGTGGATGCTGTCACAGGACCAGTGTCGTACTTGGTCGTCACCAAGGACGGTCGTCGATGGAGACGTCATGTTGACCAACTCAGAAGTCGTTCTGCCAGCTACGCATTGGACAGTTTCGCTTCTGGGATGTGTGAAGAGGAGGAACCGCTGGTTGCTTCCCCGGCAGGGTGTTCCGGGCTTGGCATTCCTTCAAGCCTAGAGGACCCTGGAAGACGGGACCAAGGAGAAAGACTGGAGGAGGCTGCAGCGCCCAGTACCGAATCTGCTTCCTGTGGTGAGGACCGTGAAGCGAGTGCTTCCCTTCAAGTCCAGCGACCACAGCGCCAACGCAGCCGCCCTGCGTATCTGAAGGACTTCGTGACGTAGGGGGGAGGAGTGTTATAGCGGGACAATCTTTAGGGCCAAGCAACCCTGAGCTACCATGTGTCACGTGTTGGCGGCTTCCCCGCCAGTCTGTACCCTGCCACCAGCAATAAAGGACGTAACACGTACTTGGAGCTATAGCTACAGTAAAGGCAATGCGAGCAACTAGGGACATGGGTAAATGATGGGAATGACTAAATGCACGATGGGAGGGAAGACGCAACGAAAAAATCAAAGATGAATGTAGGTGTCATGATGCATAGGGCCCTTAGGGGCGTAAAAAACGGGAAGTTATTTGAATCTGTAGAGCTAAACGACGCCGGACCTGAACTCTGTGAACGCCTCCAGTACTCAAATTCAAACTGAAAGACGATAGCGTGTTTCCTTATAGAGTGCCTGGCCCTCCATTGTCCAGCAAATTAAGCCACCACTGATGTTCGGAACCCTGCGATTTAAAAACACCCAGAGCGTTGTCAGTTTTTAGATACTTTGCTCAAGGTGGAATGCACTAAAAACAACACAGGCGCACACTTCCTTCGAAGCTGAGGCGCAGATATCGCTGTTGGCTATAGTAAAGGTGAACAGCATAGTTTTTAATTGTTTCGTTGCTTTTTACGACTTGGGAACGGTGTGGTTAATAGGTGAGGGACGAGGGCTACACGCAGAAGATGAAAGATTAAATGGGAGGGGCGATGGATGCCGCCAAAATATATGCCCCAAAGCTGTTACGTACCTTGACGTCGAATGCTTCTTTGGACGCCTTCTTTGTAGAATCCATGACAGTGCCTGCCTTCGTTGTGGTAAGCAAAGCAGCTTCTTCGCCGAGCTCGTGCTTCGCTGCGCGAGCACGTTATGTCGTCCTCATTTTTGTCGTTCAAGAGGAAGGCAAGAAAGGCTCCAAGATCAATCTGTCAAAGTTTTTATTTTGTTTATTTACTTGGACAACTTTAAACCCCTCATGCAGCCCTCGTTTCTGTTTACAGGCCGAATAGCCCTAGCGGCGATTTTTCCATTCCTTGATGGTCGATGATGATTCCTCTACCTTGACATTGTTGTCCCTTGATGTTGAGGTCAAGAGGCAGAGCGCGGATCTCGAGCCGAACTTTGGGGGTGCATTAAGAGAGATTAAGAAGGGTGCATGACGAGATTAAGAAGTCACGAAAAACCAAGCGCCGAAGCTGTGAGCCCCAGTTTTCAGCTTTCACAGCCGTGTGGTTGGCTAGTGAGCGCGTGAGCATATCATGGTCCTAAAGTGAAAGAGAAGAAATTAGCGCCCAAAAATGACTCAGCCGTGACGTGAAATAAATAAGGTTTTATTTAACAATGGTCATGATCATCGTGGAATGTACATTATTTGCTACTTTCTGCGGTATCAAGGTTGCGAACAACGGAGAGCGTGATTTCTGCCGTCCTTTTCACAACCAGGCGATGAACCAGCGACATACCGTCTGCTCAGAGCCAACCAAGAAACCTTAGAATCAAATTCGAATCATCATACGACCGGTGGCTCGCCAAAATGCGACGAAGAACTGCGCACTCCTTTGTTCTCACTGTACTGTGTAGTAATAGTACACCTACAGTTTTTGCCAAAAGTAAAAAGGTCATCTAAGCGCAAGTGACAGAAACAGACTTAGGGCTGTGTTGTACCAATTGTACTGAGTTTCTGGCGTTCCGGAGCGCCGTCTGCCGGATGGGTACAGCAGGCTCCACATTTACAGGAGCACCTAATGTATACTGAAGCCTTTTTTATTCCAAAATTTATTCCGATATCATATGTCACGCGGATATCTACAGCAGGAAAATTGCCCTGCCCTAAATCATCTCAATGATTACCGATAATCGGCGCTATAAAAACGATTAGGTGTTACGTTTAAGTGAGAACTGTGCTGTACATTATTAACTAGCGTCTGAGGACCACAAATCGCTATCCGCATTAATTACATCGACATTGCACTGAAAGACGGAAAACACCGGGATGAGATTAAGAAAAGGGATCTTCTCGCTACATAGTGATCGCAAGGAGGGAGATTTTCACACGTTTTTAATACTATCACTACTGAACAATGGGGCGTGTAAACGGTGTTGTACATAGGTATGAACATCGCAGGAAGTCACCCGAGATAACGCAGTACTAGACTATTGTTGTTCTTTCAAAACGAACTATGCACGTCGTTTATCTCCTTATACACAGGTTATCTAATAGTTTTTAAATGTTGCATTAACAGTGGCATGTTTTCTGCCACAAAGTACCTTGAACATATCCTTTCCGCTTTCTTCGCTGTTCTAAAGCAAACATTTTGCACGACGCACCACAGGAGAAAAAGAATCATAATTATTCAACGCTTATGAGTTAATGACCGCTGATTTCGGAAAGGAAGTGGTGAAAATTTTAACTCGCCATGCTAGCACGTAGCACACGACATACATGATAGCAGCACGACAAACAATGAGAGATAATGAGGCGACTATGTTCAACAGTCTTCAGCGAGGTGGCATCTCAAGTGCATAACATAATGGTCGGTATCCCAGCATACAATGCGTCACACTTGGTTTCTGGTGCTGGACTTACTGACCTCTGGAAATCATTCGCGTCCTGGGAGATTAGTTGAGTTCGAAGAAAATGTTGTCCGCGTGATTTCCCTTAAGCACATCTTGCCTTCGCTCATAAACGGTGCTAATGATGAACCTTGCAGAAGTGTAGAATTATTCAGTGTAATCGCTTATCGTCAAAACTGCATTTTTGTTCAAATCGTTTTTGTGTCCATCACCAGCATAATGTCTCAATTCAGTCCCTCAGGTATGGGGCCTGCTCTTTAATATATACTTTTCGTAACACCCTATTCGTTCACTGAGATAAACTGATTGTGATTCTGATAGCTCTTATCACGAATGGCCGTTTTAAACTCCTGGATCCTGATTGGCGCGCTTAACTTTTATCCGCGGGAGTAGAAATAAAAAGAATGTCCTGAATTCGGCGGTCTTTGGGTATTTTTGCACTGAAGAGGGTATTTTGTTCTCTTCAGTCCAGCTCCTTAGTGCTCAAGAATGTTAGCGCGTTACCATCGGTCGAAATTTCCGAAGCGCTTCACTATGGCGTCCGTCAAAGTCTGAGTCGCTTCGGGACGATAGACCCCCATAAGACTAAACCTAAACAATGTTCAACTGAAACGTACCGTGCCCTAAAGATATATCAGCATCAGCGTCATTCATTATTCGCCTAAAGTAGCTCGATGCGTTGTCAATATATCAGGCGCTGTCGCTACCTTCCCAGCTGCACGAACAGAAGTGTCCAACAAAACGAAATTCCAACACATAATTTCATGGATATTGGTAATCCTACAGCACATATCCAAAGCCGGCCATGGAGAAAAGGTTAAAAAGTTCAAAGCCGAGACCGGGATTCGAGCTTCGATGTGGTGACTATGTTTCTGCATATAAATAAAGCAAAAATAAAAAGCACTGACTAAATCAAAGGACCAAACGAACGTCCCAGCCTTCCAGAGACCGGTATCGAGGTTCACTGATCATAGCAGGCATATAAGATTGAGCTGTTAGCAAGAACTTGATGATGTGCTCGAGAATAAGAGCGGTCTTTCGCGCTTCTCGCGCGCCGTGCTCTTTGGCATGGTATTCGGGTCATGCGCCTCTCGCACACACTGCAAGCATGCTAATGTGTGAGACAACGCTAAAGCCCGTCAAAGGATTCGCTAACCAACTGCCGCTGCATGAACTCCGCGTTTTGAGATAAGCCTTGTAGACTAAAGGCTGGTTCCTAACACGTGACCTCTCTCGACGCGCTCAGTCGTAGTTCCGGCAACTCTCGCTACGCGGCGGGGCCAGCAGAGACAGGCGTCGTCTACATGGATGTGATGACGGTGTCCTTGGAGCCCCGGCTGTCCGAGCCCAGTCCGGGCTTCTCCAGGTCTCTCAGGCTGAGGCGCTCCACGACGCAGGCCCCGACGGCGTCGCCTAATACGTTGATGGCCGTGCGGAAGCGGTCTCTGGTGGGAGAAGGAAGAAACGGTGACTCCAAGCACTGGTTCGATAAACACTAGCGGCATGTAACCGACGCCAGTCGGAGCTACATGCACAATGGCTCCGATGAATGGCCTCAGAGATGTCCCACATGCCCGCGCCGAATGCATTCAAAACAAAGCTGCTAAAACCGGCATGAATATATCTTGCGGTATTTTCCAGTCGAAAGAAAACAACCAAATTTTGTACACAATACGACAAAATGTTTTGTCCTTTTGCCTTAACCACAGATTTTTCAGTAATATTGTGGTATTTTTCATTGAAATTCTTTTTTTCTGTTGCATGTTTCAGTACTTCTGCTGCCATGCACAGCACAATGTGACGGAAATTTTTTGCTACAAAAAAAACATTGGTGTTGTTGCTACGAGTTCATGGCCTAAAATACGACAAAGAAATCTGATGCAACGGCAGAAAATTTTGTGCTTTGTATTTCGACAGGGATTCTACTTTCAGGTACTTGAGCTTCCGCGATTACAGGGAGTTATATTGTAGATTCGTAACAAAGCATAGCGGATAAAAGTACGATAAGCTTTTAGTCAAGGTGGTTTGTGTTCTCGGACATAACTGCAACAGTGTAAAGGAAACATTCACAAATGAAGAGGCAAGATGCATTCTTGTCTTGTGTGTATGACCATCAATCTATTGGTTGTTACGTCAGAGCGGGGAAGTATAGTCGCACAGTTTGAAGCCGGTAAGCATGGCCTCAAAGTACACACAAGCTGTGTACTTACAGGAACCAGTCGACGACAATGATGAGCGTGATGTCGTCGGCGGGTAGACCAACGGCGTTGAGGACCATCACCATGGTAACCAGGCCCGCTTGGGGTATCCCCGCGGCACCGATGCTGGCAGCCGTTGCCGTGACGCTGCAATAAAGTAAATACATTTAGTTTATAGACCTTTTCGATGTTTAATTGATATAATAACTATGATTGAATTTTGTGAGCGACTGGCTATTTATAGTAGATGTCACACGCAGTGTTGTCTTTGTAATGATATGAGCTGTCTTATACTATCAATGATAAAAATCTTGAGAACGTTCCGAAAGAAGTTCAGGCACAGAGGTGCCATGTTTATCAGTGATCACATTAGTTTACTACCAGAGACTACAGAATGCGAGTTCGACGTTCGCTTCTATAAATTTGGTTTCAGGCCGGCAGAATAGAGCTTCCGACTTCATTCTCTTATAAAAATGACTTTCTATAAATTTCTTTTGAACTCTGTTGTCTTCTTATAGATATTTCCTTTCGTCTATTCATAATCTATAAACTGACAGAAAACAAACGTCTACAAAAAATGTATACTGCATAGAAACAGTCTATATACTGCACACAGAAATTTGTAGAAAAAACTTTTGGCTCCAAAGCTGACACACTGTGTTAGTCTCCACTACAGTAAGGGTGCTATCAGCACGGCGCCATTTCTACAGAATTCATCAAATATCAAGAAATGATACCAGCAGCTGCACATCACGTCCCTCCCCCAATAAGTGACGCCATCCTTAGTCCCAACTGATCTGTAAAATTTTGACAATTTGAGCGGTATAGTGTGCAGTAGGACAAACATACACGAACGGAAACAAGCAGGCTGTTCACAACACTGGACTTCATTTGGTTGTTAGAGAGTGGAAAAGACCGTTTTGTCAGTAATCCACACATGATCATACGGCACTGTCCGTTTCAGACAACGGATCTTTTTTCCTGACAAAGCATACCCGCTGCATTATCAGGCATTTAACCTCCTCAAGAAACGCACAGAAATGCATCCAAAACTTCTCTCTCTATTCGATAAACAAAATGGCGAAGCACCCACGTGTACCCACATCTTGGGCAATGATGGGCCGATTGGCGGGCGGCCATTTGGGCCCGTACACCAATGTATTCTCTTATAATATTTTCTCAATAACCTCAAACGAGCAAACGTTTGTTACGCAGTCTAGTAGCATCGTAGCATGTCTACTGTGACAGGATGTGTGTCTCTTGATATTGTGAGCTTTGAGGTACATTTTGGCAAGCGTACCCGGGCTCCCTTGCACCCAGTGTATCAATTAATTACCCATACCCTTGTGGGCGCACAGCCGGCTATACCTGCGCCGATTCCTGAATATAGGCCTCTTGGTGTACGACGAAGGTGGTGATGCGTTTAAATGCACTGTAAGGCAAGACAGGCGACGCTCTTGTCGTGATATCCCCTGCTACGTTCGTTAGCAGCACCGTATCGTTGGCGTCACGCAGTACGGCGTTGGCTGCGCATACCTGATGGCGATGACCTTGCCGACGTCCAGGGGCACCTTCCGCACCTGTGCGATGAAGATGGCCGCCACGGCCTCGTACAGCGCCGTGCCGTCCATGTTGATGGTGGCCCCTATGGGGATGCAGAAGCGGACCACCTTCGGGTCCACCTTCACCTTGTCCTCCAAAGTCGATATCGTCACTGGTAGCGTGGCCGAACTGCGAAACAGCACCGTGGCCACGAATCTGAGCGGACAAAGCTGCGTGGGGGGTACGCTTGCGGACATATGGGCATCGTCCGTATCTTCGACACAGTCTTCAGAATTTATTTTGACAATTAAGACCCTGCAGAGTGAAATGGGGATTAGTTTTTAGTAGTTGTTTGGAAGCTTAAATAAAGCTCAGACGGACAAAGCTATTGCGCTAGTAAGCCAAAGCCCCAGGGTCGACAAGAAGTCGCCGAACTTCGTCCGAGTATAAGAAAAATATTCTACACTACCTGGTGAATGGGACTAAGGTCTAGAGTTTCGAAGTATCGGGCCTATCCTCGACTGGCCGACTGCACAGTGCGGTGACCCCGAATACCACATTTTAAGGTTAGGAGGGACTAGTGCTGAGAAGAAGAATGGCGTGGTAACTGCTTAATTTCGTGCGGGTCCACTAACCATGCTATAAGGTAAGGAATGGAGTGGACAAAGAAAAGGTGCTGAGATAAGGAGGAAAAAAGCTGGAGAGTTAGAGACCGGAAATGTGAATGGATCCAAGGGACATTTGCTCGGGTCAGTGTGGTTATAATACACCAAATGCGTGCAGACGCCCGCTTGCCACCCTCGAGACCCGAAGCCTCGCCCATAACAGCTTGCTGGCCTAAGCAGGTCAGTCAAAGTTTCGGTGCCCTCCAAGCAGGAAGTTCTACGCATTCTCGAATTTCAGACGCTCTTCAGCGAGAGACAGGTACTGCTGCAGTACGTACCTGGAGGCAGTGCCGAAGGCGGTGGCTATGGCTTGCAGCATGTCCACCAGGAACCGGAAGGGCGGCTGACGCATGACGAGCCAGTAGAGCAGCGGCAGTACCACGAAGCCGTGAAGTAGAAGGCCCAACAGCACGGTGAGGGCGTAGAGGCCCACCTGTCCGGCCACCACCGAGAAGTCCTCCATCTCCAGCATCTTGGCCATCACCAGGAACATGACGCCCACCGGGGAGAACCTGTGGGACAGCGCGTACGAGGGAGCCGTGTTAGACGTCGATGCACATCTCAACAGTTAATGGGTCATGCTTCAAGCTGCCATGCATAACTCGACCACTGTGCTATTGGTAGCAGGCTTGCCAAAAATAAAACAGGGTCGTTATTTCCAAGCGACCCAGAAAACCGCGAGGATGCGAGTTGGGTTTTCTAAATGCATGCAGCGCCTAATACGACACGAAGTAATAATGTTATCTGAGTGGGATGTGATCTCCGGCCATGTTTTGCTTTTTTGATTTTTGCGCGAACAAACCCAGCTACCCGAGGAAACCGGCGGGTAGGTTTACACCACCCCGACCCTTAACTTCAATTCAATCCACCGTCCGCCCTCTACCGCTGCGATGCTACACTCTTACGTCGCCTGTGGCACGGAGTGGCGTTTACAGATGCCTACTCCCACTTAGTCGCAATGGCAGACTCCCCTGCGAGTGAGAACTGTGGGTGCGATGAGACAATTAAGCACCTACTTTGTGATTGCCATCGGTTTGAGCCTGAGCGCGGCCAACTGGATGCAAATCTCCGCCGCTTAGATCCTCGTCCCCTGACAGAAGCCAAGATTCTGGGTCCTTGGACTAAACCTTCGTCGCAGAGGACAACTGTGACGGCGCTTTCAAAATTCTTGAAAGACTCAGGATTGAGTTCAAGGTTGTAAACTTTCAGAGTATGCCCAGTGTACCCTGTTATTTACGGACTAGGGACACGTGAAAAAGTGGTCTACCTTCCTCTCTCCCCTTTCTATATCTTCTTTCGTACCCCTTCCCACGTATAGGGCAGCATATTGGGTGCCGCCTAGTTTGCCTCCCTGCCTTTCTGTTCATCATTCTCCCTCTATCTCTGGAGCAGTTGAAAATTTATCTAAGCAACCTACCAGAAGAATGTGAAGACATTCTTAAGGCCAAGAACCCCAAGAGCTTAAGACGGACTTTCTCTTCTGGAGACTTCTCATAGTCCCGAATTCGGGAGCAGCCAGGCTGAACACAAATAAACATAAATGATGTTGCGGTTTCAAAGAGCCGTGTGAGGGGGTTGCAGCAGCGAAAGAAGAGGCCCTTCAGCGACTGCGTTACAGAAGGAAAGGAGGCTTTCTCACCAGACTACCACTTTGGTGATGATCATCATGGCGTCCGAGAGGGAGGTGAAGATGTCGAGCAGTGGTTTTCCGCTGTTGCCCATTTGACCCACTGTGGCACCCAGTGCGATGCAGAACACGATCAGCCCGAGGATGTTGGTGCCAGGGTCCTGTACCGTCTTGTAGGGCCACTCGTACATAGACGCTGAGGGAAGTCATCGTGGAAACGAGAGCAGAATGAGATGCTGATTAGTTCAGTCAGCCTATGTGCGTACGTCTGTATTCTTACACTGGGTAACTGCCGTACATACCAGAAGTGCATATAGTGCTCGAGGAATTTATCTCTATCAAAGAGTAGCGTATCCGCGGTCGGTAGAGAGTCACGTGAAGTTTAGGAATCCCTCTGAGATCGGAACCCTTATAAAAAGGGTTAGTAGAGTGTGTCGGATTGTTATAGACTCTATTGCCTTCCTATAGATATTTACTTTTATCTATTCAGATGAAAGTCAGCTAAAAGTGTATGGCCATAAACCTATAGATTGTCTAAAAACTGTCTTTAAGATTTGAATTGTCTATAGACTAGTCCATAAGATTTGGTTACAAACAGACCCTAAACTTTGTCGACAAAAATCTACGGATAGTTTACAGACTGTCTAAAGACATTTTTTTAAGGAGGATGACTGCGACTGGCCCTGGACAGGGCCCGGCTGATGATGACGATTACTCTGCAAATCCTAGGCATGACTCTAGTGGTTAAGGCGGCCATAAGAGCATGAAAGTCAAACATCCAAATAATCGTTGCTTGAGAAATAAAGATTTCGGCGTGATGTAAGCAAGTTTACATAAATAGATAAGGGCTAGCTGATACTGTCGCTAATCGCACGGAACTAATCCCGCACCACTAGAAAAGTGTCTCTCTTCGATCAGTTCCTTCAAAATGTGACAGAGAACGCACTTACTGTTGCTTGCATTTCCTGGTGGCTTGATAACGATGGTTGAGAACTGGAGAAATAACATGAGTGAAATCAATATCAGAAGTGTTCAAGCCTGCTTGAAAGTTCAGTTAAGTTGTTTTGTTTATTTTTCGCATCCGAACTCAGCCTGGCGATGGCTTATTTTGTTTTCTGTCAAAAATAAGGCAAAAACATTTTTGCCCGAAATATCAGGCAGACTGTGCATTGTGGGTGAATAAGCCATCGCTTAATCACGTGCGCAACTTACGCTGAGAACGCTGAGGTAGTCTGAAAGACAAATTTGCTTGTTCATTTTTCATGAAGGGAGGAAAAAACAAGAGCTTATTTCATTTTTCTGTGAAAACTCGCAAAAAGAGCCTTGCGCACGATATTGTATGACGCTTTGCTGCAAGCGATTAGCCAGCGCAGAAGTACTATCAGCAATGATTGAAACTCGGACAAGATAATTGAAGAGCGAACACAATGACACAAACATTTTAGCTCTTTAATTAGAAAAAAAAAGAGGTTGATTAAAAACTTCCGAAGGACAGACTTTGCGCTTTCGAACTGAAATTACCATCCGCTAGTATTTAGGTTCCCCCCGCTAAGCGCTTCTCGTTTCGCTGTTCGTGGTTCAATTGTTGCTGATAGTACAACAGCAGTAAAAAAAAAAAACATTACTTACTTGTGTGACGCAAGCTTCAATAACGTTAGGAGGGAATGCGTTTCTGAAAGAATGAGAGAAGCGGATTTCAGCGCAAGTATTTATTTTGTTTTATGCGTCTTCAGCTCTCCGGGCGTAATGCAACAAAATCTCCGAAAATATGTCGGAAAAGATCTTTAGGTCTGAACGAGACTCGAACCTACGTCCCTTTCGTACACAACAATAATAAAATTCGCGCCTGACTCCTTAAAAAAAAAAACCTGGACAAACCTCCAGACAATTTTCATTCTTAGTTAATATCGGTTGTTTGTTTCTTTGTGCCTACGTTGATATTGGCTCGGAGTAAAGTTCACAGGTTCTTTATCTTTCTTCCTCGCACCAGAGGTGCCCCGCCAGAGACGGTTTACCTAACTTGAAGACTG
Organism: Amblyomma mixtum; assembly: GCF_055824585.1. Classification (NCBI taxonomy): domain Eukaryota; kingdom Metazoa; phylum Arthropoda; class Arachnida; order Ixodida; family Ixodidae; genus Amblyomma; species Amblyomma mixtum. The sequence goes on along the minus strand of NC_143012.1, from coordinate 29,896,608 downwards.
AAGCTTGATCTTCGCACCAGAGGTGCCCCGTCAGAGACAGTCTCGTGATGAGTTGAGACGCAGGGGTAAGGCGAATACTCGAAGTTTATCTACAGATATTTACATTGCAAACAAGTTCACGCACTAGAGATATTAAGCAGCAAAAAAGGACAAACAACAAAAAGGCGGAACTGGCTAACACTAGGGGAGGCCCCTACTCGGCATAGCCGAAGATGCATAGCATCTCACCTTAGCACAGAACCCCGCTTCAGGCTCCGGGGCCCGGTTTTAAAGCCCTAAAGGCCCGGCCCACATTTCGTAGCTTCCAATCATGCTACACTGCTCACATGATTGGTTTACCGAGAGCATGGCCAGCCCTCCAGCTTCCGTTGGGCACAACGCCCTTTCCATTGCAAAATAAAAGTAAAAACAAACACAAATACACATTCGTGCCAGCACGTGCGCGAATCGGTACCGCGGGGCGGGGGGGACACCCGTATTTCCCGGCGCATTCGCGAGCGGCCGCGTTCCAAGAAAGGAGGCGCTTCGCTTTGAGCGCCCCCAGCCGCGTTCCGATGACCCCGCGTACACTACCGATCCCTTACACTCGGAATCAAGAGAGGCATTTATTTGAGAGAGATTTGGATTTAAGAATGGAACTTTTATTTCCGCCGCTCGATTAAAACTCGTTACCTCAAGATCAAAACGAGTTCCGTGATTACCGTCCGGATTACGTTCCGTGGTGCAGCCCAGAGTCAGTGATCCGCTTTAAAATTGGCTTGGTATAGCGCAGTTTGGTTGTGAAAACAGCCGGCGACAGCTACTGCGATTGTTCTATCCTTTTGTTACTTATACGATTATAGGCAACAATTTTTTTCTAATATGTTTTCTTTTTTGAACTTATACATTATGCATAAGTGTGCATGGACCACAATGTGGTGTTCACCTACAGCAAATAAATAATTTATCATTGAATGTCATCTGTAATGCTGTTTAGTTTTGGTTTCATCAACCGAGCGTTGGCAGTGATGCAGAAGGTCACTTTACGTTACTTAAGGGATAAAAAAAACTACAACATAACCACTGATACGTAGTTTCATTGATTACAATGCTTAAGCTAGGCTCTGCTACAATACTCGGAATGAGAAATGACGTACAACTATTACACTTGTTTTTTTTTTTCTCATGCCTCAAGTGACGTAAAGCCACAGTTGGCGTCGCAGTCATCGTTCGGTTTATGAAACCGAAAGAACAAGAGAGAAGAAATTCAGTTATAAATTATTCAGTGGCCGTAGGCGAATACCACTTAGCAATTCAAACATTCTAATGCTTTATGCTTCATTACAAAGAAGAAAACATATAACCAAAATTAAGCATGTATACTTTACAAAAGTTCTGTTTTTATTGAAAGTACATTATAGTCGAATACGACTTAAGTCTACAGTGAAGCTCCGCCCATATTTGGAACCGCCGCACAGAATTTCTCCACGACCAAAAAGTAGTCCGTTGTTAAAGCTTTTCTCTTCACGTAAACAAGAACCTAATCACAAGAAAAAAGGTTATAATCTCTAGAATTCTGATACCTGGCTTGTTTAATAAAGTCACACGTTAGAAAACTGACCTTTTTTTTTTACTGTCGCGGTTGGTACCGGACTAATATAAGACTCCTCGGACCATGGCCCAGTTGATTTTGTTTATGGGGTTTAACGTTCCAAACCGACTCAGGCTATGAGGGACGTCGTAGTGGAGGGCTCCGGAAATTTCGACCACCTGGGGTTCTTTAACGTGCACTGACATCGCACAGTTCACAGGCCTCTAGAATTCCGCCTCCATAAAAATTCAACCACCGCGGCCGGGATCGAACCCGCGTCTTTCAGGTCAGCATCCGAGTGCCATAACCACTGAGCCACCGCGGCGGCCCATGGCCCAGTTTTAACAACTGCTGTTTCTTTATTTAAAGTTGTATCCTACTATAGCATCTTTACCAGTAGAACGCTGCCATCCATCCATACAAGCCAGCAGAAATTTGTCCGCTGCGTCCGTTAAACTCGTTTTGCTTTGAGAACTCGCGCATGCGCGACAGCTAGTGGCGCACCTGATGAGGTCCATGAGGGTGTCGGCGGTGGTGACGAGTCGCGCCTTGGACTCCTTGGAGGCGGCCGTGTCGGCGTCCCCGGCCCCCGGCTGGAGCCCCGTGACGAGCACGATGCCCAGCACGATGGCCAGGAAGGTGGTGGAGAAGTAGTAGACGACCGCGCGCAGGCCGATGCGGCCGGACAGGCGGGCGTCCAGCGACCCCACGGCCGCCACCATGCTGGAGGTGATCAGGGGCAGGATGAGACCGCGGAGCATGCGCAGGAACACCTCGCCCGGGAAGTTGATGTACATCAGCTGCCGCTTGTTGAACGGCCCTGCGTCGCGCGGTTGATAAGCGCCGTTGTTGTTGTCGTATTGGGTAATGTTTCTGCAGGATTACGGTGAAGCCGTAAATATGTTGGGAAGTGAATTGTCCTAGTTCAGAGTCTGCACTTGTTTACATGCATTGCGGGAAAACTATATCACCGACCATCGAAATATCTTTTATGAAAACACAAGAACATGCTCTTTTTGTAAGTGTTAAAGGAGCTGCCAGTTGTTTTGCGATTGGGATCTTCTAAAGAACTGCACGGCCAAGAAAGCAAGAAAGAGTAGACGAACAAGAAGGTATTTCTTCCAGCTACAAAGCACGGTGTCATTACATTCTGTGTGCAGTTGCGCATTCCTAGTAAATTCTTCGGTTAACCTTCGAAGTGCCAACTTTAGCATCCACTTTAGCTCGGGCGTTCGCAGGATTGATGGATTCATTCATTGACTGATTGACTGACTGACTTGATTGACTGATTGCCTTGATTGACAAAATCACTGATTGCCTTGATTGACAAAATGACTGATTGCATTGATTGATTGATTGATTGATTGATTGATTGATTGATTGATTGATTGATTGAACGACGTTTTATTATATACAAAATAACTGCTATTCCATCCCCTTTGGGTTGCAGTCCTCTGCCCGTGCTGTTCTGTTGATTGCGCGGTATAGCTCAGCCCCCGTCTTTGTCGCCAGCAAACTTCGTTTTAATGCCATAGATTTAGAAGCCCTGTCAAAATGCGTTGTTCACAGAATTTGCCCATTGGCCGGATGACAGTGACGTCACCTGAACGGACTATTCCCATTGACTGGACGGAAGCGACATCACTACTGGTAAAGGCGTCAACAGCCGCTAATGCTATCCAATTGCCAGCATATCATAGAATTATGTGTCCCTGTCAATTTTTTACTTCACCTCTCTCATTACTGCGTTTTTTTTTTGTGCCCTCCGTTCCTATTCAGTGCACAACAGTAGTGCATGTTATTGGGAAAAAGAAATGAGACTATTCAATGGCATCAGAAGTAATTAAAAGCCGAAGTTCGTCATCTAATGCAAACACTGTCAAATGCTATGTCAACCAGCATGCAGCGCACTACAGCTGCCCCATCTCCGACACCCGGCAGGCTGTGCGTACACATTCATCTTCTATGGTCCATTTGCTTCAGACAACGCAGCGCAGAGGCGTCTCTACAGTGTGCAGGTTTTCCGGTCTGTTGCAACACCACGTACCGTAGCACACGTCGTCCGGGCCGCCCACCCGCCCAAGTTCCATGCACGCCGTGGCCTTGACGTGGCTCGCGAATGGATACCTGTGGCTTCTGATCTGCCTGCCTCCCTTCCACCGTCACGTTTTCGCATAACGATGAACTACTGGAATGCCCAGGACTACACAGAAAGGAGTAAAAAGGGACTGAGTTGACCTCTAGCGTACTCCCTCCAACAACATTGGAGGCGAGTGTAACGAAGGAGCAGGTGTCCAAGAAAAGCATAGGACGGATCGAAATATAGGAGTGCTTTTCAGAAGTGAATACACTCTGAACACGAATACACCTATATGGGAGTAAAAATGAAGTCATCTAGCACACTCCATTTTACAAAAAGAAGTGCGCTGGAGAACATAATTCCTTTGCCGCCGCGGTGGCTCAGTGGTTATGGTGCTCGGCTGCTGACCCGAAAGACGCGGGTTCGATCCCGGCCGCGGCGGTTGAATTTCTTTGGAGGAGAAATTCTAGAGGCCCGTATACTGCGCGATGTCAGTGCACGTTAAGGAACCCCAGGTGGTCTAAATTTCCGGAGCCCTCCACTACGGCGTCTCTCATAGCCTTAGTCGCTTTGGGACGTTAAACCCCATAAACCAAACCAAACCATTTCTCTTTTCTCTCTTTTCATTTAATGTGCCTCTTCCCTTTCCCCCGTGCAGGTTAGCCAACCGAAACACCCTTCTAGTTAACCTCTCTGCCTTTCCTCCACCTATCTTTCCTACTCCTCCGCAGTTCTCTCCATTTCCGCCCCATCTGATCAGGTGTTAAGAGTTCAGCGAATAGTTTAGCATGGACAGTTACCAGCGGCTTCATTGCAAACTCCACCTCATTTCCACTGACTTCAACCGCCCACACACGTGGACGCGCATAGTATATCCTACTAGTAACTGAGTTAAGCCTGTTGAGTTACATTAAGCCTTGTGCCCGGCTTTCTCTGGGGCGAAATACTTGAGAATGCCTTCGACCCTATTTTGTGAAGATCAATTATATTAGCCATGACGCTCTTTGGCCAAGCTGCTCCTCCGCCGTTTAAATCACCATCATCATAATCACCTCTCCAGTATCGTCTGTTTGCCCGCAATGTGTGCAAGACAGGCACAAGCCCAGGAAACCTGGGCAAAGGCTTCTAGTTCGCACGGCTACCACTACAAATGCGTGGCGCTGCACTCTTATAATCACCGCGGGAATTTCAAATTTTGTTTAGATACCATCGATCTTCTATGGCCGTCGGAAATAGTTTATGTGAGCGTAGGAAGACTTTTATAAGCGAGATTTTGCAGCGAGGAGGACTAAACGTCATGACAATCACCACGCTCTCGCGGCATCTCTAGAGACTTTCTAGTTTTCTCAAAATTAAAAATTTTAAATATCCCCGTTGAGTTACGATCTGTTCACCGCTGGTGGCAAAGACGCCTTTTTCACAAACTGCTCTGCGCATGCGTTCCTCTTCTCCGACTCCACTGGTTGAAAATGAAACCACCTGCTCCTACCGCGCATGCGCAGTTCATGTTAGTGACATACGCTTGCGACAGATGGCGGCAGCTGCCAAGCCCGCATACACTTACGGTATCTCAGGTGCAGCTGGCTCCTCGTGGAACCAGATCGCGCCTGCGTCTCCCACGTGCGTTTGTTTTCAACCAGTCGCGGAAGAATTTTCGTCACTCCCCAGAGGGCGCCACATGTTGTGAAAAAGGCAGATTGGGCATGAGCTAGACCATCTAGATGCTTTTCGCCACTAGCAGAAGAATTTTCGTCACTCCCCAGAGGGCGCCACATGTGAAAAAGGCAGATTGGGCATGAGCTAGACCATCTAGATGCTTTTCGCCACTAGCAGAAGAATTTTCGTCACTCCCCAGAGGGCGCCACATGTGAAAAAGGCAGATTGGGCATGAGCTAGACCATCTAGATGCTTTTCGCCACTAGCAGAAGAATTTTCGTCACTCCCCAGAGGGCGCCACATGTGAAAAAGGCAGATTGGGCATGAGCTAGACCATCTAGATGCTTTTCGCCACTATCAGAAGAATTTTCGTCACTCCCCAGAGGGCGCCACATGTGAAAAAGGCAGATTGGGCATGAGCTAGACCATCTAGATGCTTTTCGCCACTAGCAGAAGAATTTTTGTCACTCCCCAGAGGGCGCCACATGTGAAAAAGGCAGATTGGGCATGAGCTAGACCATCTAGATGCTTTTCGCCACTAGCAGAAGAATTTTCGTCACTCCCCAGAGGGCGCCACATGTGAAAAAGGCAGATTGGGCATGAGCTAGACCATCTAGATGCTTTTCGCCACTATCAGAAGAATTTTCGTCACTCCCCAGAGGGCGCCACATGTGAAAAAGGCAGATTGGGCATGAGCTAGGCCATCTAGATGCTTTTCGCCACTAGCAGAAGAATTTTTGTCACTCCCCAGAGGGCGCCACGTCTTGTGAAAAAGGCGGATTGGACATGAGCTAGAAGAGCTAGATGCTCTTCGGTGTGCTTCACAAATGGTGTATTCTCGGCGCGCACATCTGCACCTACCCAGTGGCCTGAGGACGACGCCCAGTACGATGCCGGCCACCACCGCGGCGATGGTGGCCACGGTGAGCCGGTTGTGGCGCAGGAAGGTTCGGCATGCACCTCCGCGGTGCGGTACCACGCCGCCCGCGGACTCGGTGTCCTCCTCGGCGGCGTCGAGCTCCTTGGAGCCCTGCGTGGGCAGTGGGGGCAGCACCGTCGGGTGCTGGATCGCCGGAGGCGCCGCGTCCTCGGCCAGGTTGGTCGTCGACATACTCGAGCCGTCCGCCGTACTCCGGTACATGCCCCCGCGGAAGGACTGTGAACAAGACATGGAAAGGGAATTGGTTGTAAGGAAAAGAAAGTGCAGTAACTGTCTCACTTTTCGGTGGACACCTCAATCACGCCATGAGGGAAGAGAGGAAAGCGCGAAATAAAGGAGAGCGTGAAAGAAGAAAGAGAGAGAGGCGTCGTGGTGGTGGAGGCAGTGAAGGGGTTCGAATTAATTTCGACCACGTGCGATTCCTTAACGTGCACTGACATAGCACAGTACACCGGAGTCTTGCATTTGGACTCCATCGAAAAGCGGCCGCCATGGCTGGGATTGAACCCGCGTCCTCTGGCTCAAAAGCCGAGCGCTATGACCACCGCGCCTTGTCTGTTTTAAGGCGAAAGCCTTTAATGCCTCATCGTTGTCAACAGAAGGTTGTCAGCAGAGGTGTCACGCTTTCGGTTGGTCGAAATTGTTATGACGACAGAGCGCGCGGATTCGAAGTAATGAGGTCACCCACGGATGCCTGATGCCCCCTTTTGGAGCAGACGACAACTAATAAAAAATATTTGTCGTCCGCTCCGACAGGCGGCGTAAGGCGTCCGTGGGTGACCACATTATATACCTCACTAGTGCGAACAGAGCCCTGGATACTACCGAACTCACCGAAGCAGAGAGAGTCGTGCTAAAGAAGCAGTCAAAGTCGGCAGTCAAAGTGTGTATTTGTAATGTGCAGTCAAAGTGTGTTGTCAAATAAAGCACTAGTACAGCACAAACAGTCTCGTAGTCAATTCCAAACAGTGTGCCAGGAAAGGCATTCGCCTAGCAGCACTTTAGAGAGCCAAAGTGTCCCCTGAATTTTTTTACAGTGCGCGTTTCTCTCCGCCGTGTGCGCAAGCAAAGAAACAAGTGCGAGCTCTGCATGTTTGCCCCTTTTTCCGAGTCTCCGCGCTGTTCTTGCTGTGTGGTGGTGCCGCAATTCTCGAAATGTTAAACACCGCCACATTTCGTGGCAAAGTACATTTCCATTTTTCTGTGTTTTCCTACATGCAAGAGTATTAAGGCGGAAGCCTTTAATGCCTCATCGTTGTAAGCAGGAGCTGTCGACAGAAAATGTCACGCTTTTCAGTTGGTCGAAACGGTCGTAACGTCACAGTGCGCGAATTTCAAACGGGGCCAATTGTACTTTGGGTACTAACCATGCAACCAATTAAAGGGATCGTATAGTGATGCTCCAAGTAAGTTTGAGTTTAGTTAATTGCTTACTTAACCAATTAGTCCAATTAACCTTTCTAGTCAGACCAGATAAATAAATAAAACCGAGTAAGAATTTGGCCGAGCTTGGGATTCGAACCCCGGTCTCCGGAGTGCGAGTCGAGCACGCTACCACTTCGCCATGCCAGCTCGATGGTTTGGAATGAACAAAGGTGCGTCTAGTGAACACGGTGTCTTCGTTCACTCCCATCTTCCTCCCTTCCCGTTACGGCGAGGTTCAGGTGTGCACCAAGATATGAGAGACAGATACATTTCCTTTCCTCAAAAACCAATTTACTGACGAGCAAGGCGTATTTGTCCGCGTTTCAGATTGGTCCAAATTGTCGTGATGCCACCACGCGCGAATTTTGACGGGTGTCAACCGAAATATGTGAGACAGTTACTGCGCAACTCTCTTTCGTCAAATACAATTTTCGACTAGTGAGATCTACTGAGATATGCGAGACAGTTAATGCGTAATTTCCTTTCCTCAAATACAATTTTCATTTTCTACATTACGGCCCCTCTTTCTTCTTTCACTCCACTTCCTCCCTTCCTGTACAGTGCGGCTCAGGTGCCCACCGATACGACCGAGAATTACTGCGCCATTTCCTTTCCTTAAAAAGTGTTGCGTTCGAAGGGCAAGGCATCGCGCCGAACGGGTGGTGGCGTTCAATGGACTCCGTGGCAGCGCTACAACACGCTGACGCGTTCCACTCCTAAAGGCGAAGCTTGAGCGTCCTTAATTGGCAATTAATGCGCCAACAAAATGTGAAGTGAACAATCGCGTAGCAGAATGCAGCACTCAGGCTTTCGCCTTTCAGCACTTTAGCCACTAAAGTTCCTCGTAATTTTTTGCCGGAAATTGAGCGTCTTTAAAGGGGCGCTAAGGACAAGTAGAAGTTGGCCTGTATCAATCAATCAATCAATGAATCAACATATTTTCAGCAAAGAAAGGATACATCGATAGGATACCGCGTTTTGATCACAAAGATAGCATTGTAACCGAAAGCGGAGCTTTTATAAGCCAAACAATTTTTAAAAAATGAAATACAGGTGTCGCCACCATCAGCTCATTTCGCAACTAAACTGCGTGCGTGCATCGAATCGTATTCGCCAATCCCGGAGGCTATGCAGCACCGCCATTTACTAAAAACGGTAGGACCCCTGCTTTTCGGTAATGACGTCACGAGCTTGAATCAAGTAGCCGGAAGTTTTTAAATACATATTTATAGTCGATAAATGCGTCTTTTTGTGCCGGACAAACATCAACATTGCTTGAAAGAACCACAAGAATCAGCTTTTACTCAGAACAATAACTGGATGGAGTACCCTCAGTCTCCCTTTAAAGGAACCCTTTGCTGACTTTTATCGACCACATTTTCTTTGCGTCAGGTGACAGTTCCTAACCTAAACAAGAGCATACACGGCTGTAGTGCTCAGAAACACTGGTTGCTTCCCCGTTCTATGGTCGGATACAACTCAAGAACGAAGCGGCTTTTCCCCCGACAAAGGGGACCCCCTTTCCAGCCAATGGCTTGGTTTGGTTTATTGGGGTTTAATGTCCCAAAGCAACTGAGGCCATGAGACACGCCGTAGTGGAGGGCTCCGGAAATTTCGACCACCTGGGGTTCTTTAACGTGCACTGACATCGCACAGCACCAAAGCCACCTAGACTAGACAAGGCCTGTTCGCTCCTCCTCTCCACAGGGGCCTACGTCACACTAGTTGCCCGACCCGCCCGACCGGTCCGACCGCGAACGACGGTGAGAGTTCGGTGAAACACAGCACAGGCTCATAGAAACGCAGGCCTGTGGTTAGGTTAGGCAGCGAACGTGCTGACATTTCTCTTTTCCGGCTTCTAGGTTTTCGAGCTGCAGTGCGTCATACCGTATTCTCCTGGCTTGTGCACGTTGAAATCATGATGTGGTGCTAAAGAAAAGCACATTTGTAATCGCTGCAACATGGGCCGTTGCTGTGTGCCGGGGTGCCGCGGAAATTATGTTGGTGGCCCAAAAGTTAGTGTTTGGTTTTTCCTAAGATGAAGCTCACAGAAAAGCTTGGATGAGAGCAGTTCCTCGCAAGGATTTTACGCCAACCGTACATTCCAAGGTAGAAAGTAAAAACCTTCTGTAACTTTAAAAGTTGTTGAAGAATAGTTTCGGGAGAACCGGATGTAAATAATTAAGCTTTCTCATGCAGGTATGCGAGCTCCATTTCCATAAGCAAGACTTCATCACCAAGCTCTCACATGATGATAAACAAACAGGAAGAACCATAGAGCTCAACCGCGATCGTGTTCAACTTCAAAAGGGTGCAGTGCCTTCCGTGTTCCCCAATTGCCCATCATATCTTCCTTCTACACCTTCATGAGGGCACGTCGGGAAAATGTAAATTTTTGTAAATTGAAGGATGACGCCATTCAGAACAGCAGTCAGAAGAAGGCAGTTGCCAGGAAACTAAAAAAAAATTAAAGAATTGAAATATTTTAATGCAGAGCACTCTGACCAATAAAATGTCCATAAAGTATTCATGTTACTGTTTTGCATGACTTCATTCATTTTGTTTATTTTAATGTCTAACACGCCATCCGCTTTCGAACATAACAAAAAAAACGTACATTTATTTAAAAAGCAACCGAATGCATGAGATGTAGCAGGTACTGCATGTCATGCATTCTGCTTCATTCTACCGCTTTTCTGTCTAGGAAAAAAATATTTTGAAGTTAATATGAACTAAATACGATGAACTGAAGAGCAGGAACTATAGCTATGCAATGCTCTGTCACAAGTATTATCATGCAGCTATAAAAACGAAGCACTTAGCTCCAATACGAAGTATATTGTAAGGGCCACGAAAGATAGCATAAATTATAAATTAATAAGGAAGATATTTAGCAAAATTATGCTCGCGGTTAAAAAGCTGTTGTTTAGTCGCTAATCCATATTTATTGACTCACTTCTAAAGCCATTGTACCTCGGATAGTAAAAAAGTGCGCTTAAAACTGCCGGCGAACCCCCGCAGTCCCGAGCGGAGGTCGGACAACTAGCGTGACGTCACGGAGCAAGCGGAGAGACCTTGAGTAGTCTAGGTGGCTTTGACAGCACACGGGCCTGTGGAATTTCGCCTCCATCGAAATTCGTCCGCCGCGGCCGGGATCGAACCCGCGTCTTTCGGGTCAGCAGCCGAGCGCCGTAACCACTGAGCCACCGCGGCGGGGCCCAGCCAATGGCGTCGGCCGATCCTCATGAACATGATAGCTGACAATACAGGGAGTTACGAACGAAATGGGATGGCCCCTCCCTCCATGGTCGGGGATATTCTCATCCCGCCATTGGGCGCTTAACGCTGTCGCATTAAAGGTCATTTCAGAAATCATGTCCGGCCATCTGTGCATCAACAACGCGTTGCTACAGACCCGCGCCTGTCTAGTTACGAGGACGTTCAACTGCCTCTTCAGTCATTCCTTCGCCCCAAAACCATGTTTTGCGGGAGAAATTCCAGATTGCACTTCGCAGTCAGTCCCATCCGCAAGCCTTATTTCCACAACCAACGGCGAACAAAGATATCCGCCGCCGCGATGGCTTAGTGGTTATGGTGCTCGGCTGCTGATCCGAAAGACGCGGGTTCGATGCCGGCCGCGGCGGTTGAATTTCTTTGGAGGAGAAATTCAAGAGGCCCGTGTACTGTGCGATGTCAGTGCACGTTAAACACGTTAAAGAACCCCAGGTGGTCGAAATTTCCGGAGCCCTTCACTACGGCGTCTCTCATAGCCTGAGTCGCTTTGGGACGTTAAACCCCATAAACCAACCAACCAACAAAGATATCCAAAGCAGAAAGTCGCCACTTCAGTGCTCTCGGCCCGCCTTGGATCACGCGCCAGTGATAGGACATCTTGAGAGCGCGAATGACGCCATTTATGGTTGGTCGATCAAAAGCTGACAATCGGTGGCGATAGAAGCATTGTCACCGCAATCAGAGGCGGTAACACATGATGCGTCGCAGAGATGTCGGGCACGAGCAGGCGCTCGTGTTTGTTTTGTTGCGTCACGGTCGATCTCAGCAAGCCGCTTTGTGAGCAAATCGTGGGTGGATACCCTTTGCCCCATCGAAGCTGGTACTCGGTTGCATGGCCGTCGAGCAATAGCAAAAGGTCACATGTTATCGAGGCCTTTGTGTCTGGCCTGTAGTGTACGAAGACATAGCTACCAAAGCATCTCAGCTTGCGAAACTTCCCGATGACAAAGGACAACGTCCGCTCGCAGCCGTCTGTCCTTGTATTCTGAAGGACGTTAACGCAAAAGCTTGCGGTGCCTTACACCCGCTTAGGTGTCTTTGCTGGGTAGTCGGCACGTCTGGCGACGATAGTAGACTCAGGTTAAGCTCTGATCGAGGTTAAGCTCATCTCATCTCTTCGAGCCGCAGATAGAAATTGATGAAGACAGCGACGATGTGCAAAGCACAGCGCGAGATTGTGTTGCAGTTTAACACGAGGTTTAATCAGCTGCGGCGACAGCATAGTGCTCTCGTTAAGTGGTCAGTGCAGCTGATATGTTCGTGCCGGCGCAGGTTGAAATCCAAGTCGCGGGAATATTTATTTATTCAAGGTCAAGGTCAAGGCTTCAGAGATGACACGGCTTTTGCAACTTTGGTCATGAAGCAGCGCTTTGGCTCCAAAAACTTCAAACATTCCCCTATGCTCCTTGGTTTCAATGACTGCTGGCTTCCTTCATATGTGCAGTTATAATAAAAAGGCATTCAAAGTTGACTACCGTGTTCACTCCTCCAAAAGACACAAGGATTGTAGCCCCTGGCGCTGTTTTGAATTCAGCAGCACCATTGGTTATCTTGCCTTCGCATTACATGTCCTACCAAAGCCCACTTCTTCCTCTTGATTTCGACTAGGGTGTCATTAACCAGCGTTTGTTCCCTCACCCACACCGCCCGCTTCCGATCTCTTAACGTTACACCTATCATTTTCCTTTCCATAGCTCACTGCGATGTTCTCAATTTATGTTTTTTATTAGCCTCCACGCTTCTGCCCCGTAGGTGAGCACAGGAAAGATAGGAAGTGTTTTTCCTATCTGTGGTGAAGTACTTGTGTAAATATCATATGTGCAACAATTTACTATTTTGTGGCTTGTTCACCCTTCGTAATACTCAGCGACGGCCTTTATGATACATAAAGAAATAATTAAGAAAATACGTATAGACAAACCCACTGTTTCTAACATAAAAACAGCGCAGCAGACGGGACCAAGAAGAGAAGACACAAACACGGGCGCTACTGTTTCCGCTCGTAGTACTTCAAGGTGACTTCTCTTATGCGCATGGCAAGGGCGAAATTTGGCGGGAAATCTCTCGGTACACCTCTACATTCATTCATATCAAATATGCGAGCAGTTGCCGAACCATCGAAGTAGTGAATGAAATCGGCGACGCTTTCTACTCCGATTCAATGCCACAAGTAACAGAAAATGATGGCTAGCGGACGTGCGAACTTCCTCAGGGACATATGACATATGCTCTTTATGAATAATCCTATGACTCTGCGTGTGTGCGCGTGGTCTTCGTGCGTCAGTAAATTCGTAATCATCCTTATCATTATCGCTATACAGCTATGTACCTTACACTGCAGTACAAGTGTGACAGAAGCCAACAGCCACTGATCCCCTATAGCCCTTTTCCTGTGCCAGCTTCGGCAGCCTATCCCTGTCGATCTCCCCACCTGATACTCTCACCTAACCCTCTTCCGCCATCTGTTATCATTTCATTCGCTCGGAATCCACTCCGCCAATGTATCCGCTGCAGTTTAATCATAATTAATCATTACAGTTATCCTTAATTAGTGCCTTCCTTGTCCCGGTGGTGCTTTGCGTGATAGTCACGGACGAACGATGAACCCCGCAAAGACATCTGTCGTCACTGACATCATGTTGGCGACACGCACCGCGGTGGCTCAGTGGTTATGGCACTCGGCTGCTGATCCGAAAGACGCGGGTTCGATCCCGGCCGCTTCGGCCGAATTTCGATGAAGGCGAAATTCTAGAGGCCCGTGTGCTGTGCGATGTCAGTGCACGTTAAAGAACCCCAGGTGGTCGAAATTTCCGGAGCCCTTCACTACGGCGTCCCTCATAGCCTGAGTCACTTTGGGGCGTTAAACCCCAATAAACCAATAAACCAAACCAATAGGACCTCTTCATTGCATCCTGTCAGGGCGAAACAGTTAACGCCGAGGGGGTTCTCTTGCAAACAGAAAAAGACTGGCCTCAAAGACAAGTGTCAGCATGCAATCCGCCCACCCACCTCAAACCTGCGACCCGAACCTGGAACGCATAATAGACTTTTCTCTCTCTATTTCTCTTTCTTCCTCCTGTAGATCGACCTCCTACACACGGCGGCGCGTAAGCCGCTTACGTAATGTAATTAGTACAGAAACTCGAGGACGATTGCAGCACGGCCACTCATCTTGCATTGTTCTCAGAAGTCGGCGTTACATACACGTGGAAGAACTAGCGGTCAGCCCTAGAGATAAGACTGGACGGAAAGGTCGTTCGGCTGACGTCCCAAATATCCCCTTCATCGTTCCCTTTTGCGTCCACCTTGCCGTGACGCTATCAGCAGCGCGCACACAAACGAATGACCTCATTGTCTCTTGGCACCTTTCGTCCCATTGTCCAACATGAGCTCGACTAAGTAGGCAGGCATTCCACTTAACGTGCTGTCATTTGTGTCTTTCACCAATGTTCAGCATGTCCGGACCTGCCTGATAAGTAATCACAATGACATACCAGAATGAATTACGCATAGGGCGTGACCACAGAGTTTTTCAGTATTACCTGGAGAGAAAGCTCGCCGTACCTAACAATTCCAGACAAAAGCTTTTTTGAACAGGAAAGAGTTTATGAACGCTGTTCTTTTTTTCATATATTGCAAGATTTCACTATAACAATCAATATATTGGCAGATCTCCAGTCACAGGCTTGCGTTTTTTTTTTTGCTATTAACGTTTCTGGGATCGTCAAAAGCGTTCCCCATTGGTTTTCCGATGGCAGTCTTAACTGCTCGATGCGAGCAATGGAAACAATTTTAAAAGAAAGATTTTGCTACGCATCAGAAGAATGGACCATTACCTTCAATATTCCATAACAATGCCTGAGAATTTACGAAAATTCGAAATTTTCGTCCAAGAATTTTGGACTTGATCCACCGCGGGAATGCCAGGAAGAGGAGATTTTTATGCTTGGCTTGGCTAGTGTTGGCTTGAAAATGTGGATTTTGTCTCGGAATCGGTTACCATTATGATGTCTTGTAGCTCTTTTTTGTACTTTCTTCACCATGTATGCTCACTCCTGCCAAAGGCCTTCTGCGATGGCTGGCAGTACCTCCGAAGATAAAATAAATAAATCGGTAGCTGCGTCACGATGCTCTCTTTTGTGCGCAAATTAAATTGAGGCTCTTTTCACTGCTTCAATAAATTTAGCTCAAGCAATAGTTCGGTGCTAGGCTGGTACGGAAATTTTCGCAGCATTTCATCAAGGTTTGCCTCATGAAGAGCCGTATTCTTACGCCGGAATCTGCGTTTTATGCCCAACAATAGCCAAGCCAAATACGAAAGCACATCTCGGCATTACTGCGCCTATCCTCTGTGGATCAAATGAAGCGTTACCAGCTTTCCCTGTAGGTAATACAGTCGAACCTCGTTATAATGAAATGGTTTATAAGGAAAATTGATATAACGAAGCCATGACGATCCCCCTTGGTCAGCACGGGCTATAAGGAAGTTACGGCTGTAACGAAGTAATTAAGCCGCCGCGGTGGCTCAGTGGTTATGGTGCTCGGCTGCTGACCCAAAAGACGCGGGTTTGATCCCGGCCGCGGCAGCGGAATTTCTTTGGAGGAGAAATTCTAGAGGCCCGTGTAGTGTGCGATTGTCAGTGCTCGTTAAAGAACCCCAGGGGGTCGAAATTTCCGGAGCCCTTCACTATGGTGTCCCTCATAGCCTGAGTCGCTTTGGGACGTTAAACCCCATAAACCCAACAAAACCGAAGTAATCGCTGCACCCCCTCAACGAGTTCGAAACTATATGCGTGGCCGCCTTACTAATGTAGGTTACAAGGAGTCCAACTTTCAGGGTTTAGCATCTCATGCGTCTTATTTTTAAAATTTTTGCCTGTCATAAGAATCGTCTCTTGCGTTCGCAACTGCCCGGCGAGCACTGATTCATTGCACGTTACCCACACAGCTATCTGCTAGAATTTTATTTACTCAGTCTACGACACGTTCAAATAAAAATGATGATGATGATGCCGATGGATGAGCTAGAAGGCGGAGGCATGCGTTCTTAAATATGCTGTGAATTGCACGAAATAATTGCTTTCAAATTCAACGTCAGGTGAAGGAGCGATCAGCTTTCGTAAAGAAAGCCAAGGCAACTGCGGCCACATTGAGATAAGTGAAATTCTGCTTCCTTTCCGGAGTCAATGTAGAGTAGAGAAACCATGTTAATAATGCCATGGCGCAAGGTATATCTTGATCTCTCAAAGCGCACTTGGGGTGATATTATCACGCATTTCTTCTTGAAGTACGCTATTTTTTTGTTTTGTTGGTCTGCGTTCTTGTGCACTTCTCTCCTATTGAAGAAGTTGTCCCATCGTCCCCCTGTTTACCAAAAGCCAGTCGCCATCAAATGCCGTCTATACACTCGCCCCTCATGACACTGGCATCTTTGTGGTATTAAAATAAATAAATAAATAAAAGTTTCAATGCACCACCCTTCCATCTAAGAGATCGCAGTGGTTACAGATAATTAATAGGCTGTTTTAAATGCATAACCTTGTTTCTTTTAGAAGTACCAACGGGGCGAATAACCCCACTTCTTGTCAGAAAGCGGTGACTAAGCAAGCATGTCGCAAGGCGCTGTTATGGTATATATTTAGGTTCCTTACAATGCCCACTTATATTCACTGCAGCCTGCGATTGCATTGTTCGCATAGATGCGGAACACAGTCAAAGGTGAGTCATCGGAGTGTGAACAACGATCTCAAATCTCTCAAAGACAGAACCGATTTTTGCTCCCATTTCTTTTCGTAGTAGCCACAAAAAGAAATCGACGCGAAGGATGGTTAACTTGCCAGTGCACTGCGCTGTACTGATATGGGCAGCTATACACGTGCAAAAGTAGGTCAGACAAGACAATAGTGGTACCCCATTCACGCCCAGCTTTCCTGGACAATCAGCAACTAGCGCCATCTCTTGCCCGCCAACAGCGAACACCACAAAGCTCAGTGAAGGTGTTTTAATCTCGTAATTTTGAGAACACTAGAGTGTCCCGAGTAATTCTGCGCAAACATGGTAATTGTCATGGCCGACTCTTCCTCGTAGTTTCAAAATATGACCAATAGAATATTTCCTGGGCTGACGGCAACAATTTAGTTAAGAAGAACTTCTTGTTGGGCGAGTTGGTGCATACTGTTGTAGGAACGAATTGCGCACAAAAGACATACACAGGAAAACACGAGGGAGACTGAAAGAGCGCAAACTATCAACTGGTGTTTATTGGATTCAGAGCCGCTTTATAGGCAGTGTGCACACGTGCCTACAAAGAGGGGAAGGAGGGGGTAAGGAGGCAAATCAACCCTGCGCGACAATCCATCAAAAACGCTCCAAAAAATTCTTTTCCGCGTTGTACAATGAAACAGAGGTGTCACTCACACATTTATCACCTCTTGCCTTGATGTGGTATGCCTCTAGAAGTTCACGGGAAACTTTGTCATTACTCCTGCCCAGAATTCTGATATTATTTAGCAGTGGCTCACAACCGGTGCATGCAATGCAATGAGCAGGCAAATTCGCTCCTTCTCTATTCCTAATTGAACGCTGATGCTCCCCTGCGCGTTCATTCACGCAGCGTCCAGTCTGGCCCACATACACGCGACCACACTTGAGCGGGATGAGATACACAACGCCCGTGGCGTTGTGTATCGTAAAATGCGCCACGGGCGTTGTGTATCTCATCCCGCTCAAGTGTGGTCGCGTGTATGTGGGCCAGACTGGACGCTGCGTGAATGAACGCGCAGGGGAGCATCAGCGTTCAATTAGGAATAGAGAAGGAGCGAATTTGCCTGCTCATTGCATTGCATGCACCGGTTGTGAGCCACTGCTAAATAATATCAGAATTCTGGGCAGGAGTAATGACAAAGTTTCCCGTGAACTTCTAGAGGCATACCACATCAAGGCAAGAGGTGATAAATGTGTGAGTGACACCTCTGTTTCATTGTACAACGCGGAAAAGAATTTTTTGGAGCGTTTTTGATGGATTGTCGCGCAGGTTTGATTTGCCTCCTTACCCCCTCCTTCCCCTATTTGTAGGCACGTGTGCACACTGCCTATAAAGCGGCTCTGAATCCAATAAACACCAGTTGATAGTTTGCGCTCTTTCAGTCTCCCTCGTGTTTTCCTGTGTATGTCTTTTGTGCGCAATTTGTTCCTACAACGGCAACAATTTATGACGGCCAAAAAATCAACGGTGTGTACAGAACATTCGAAATGCCCTATAGCATGGACAAAAAAGTGATTGGTAGCTCGTTGATTTCTGAGTGAGCAAACTTAATTTTAAGCCGTCCCATGCGTTCGCTGGAGAAAATAAAAATAATAATGATATTTATACACAGTAACAATAGGCACAAAATGGGATGTTTCAAGCAAGGAAATTACAGCACACTCTAGTACAGTGGTGAGCAGCCTTGTCTAGAGCGTTTGAGCAGTGCGCACTTGGTAACAAAAACCGAAATTAGAGAGCAGCCCCTCATTACAGGGCAAAGTTTTCGTGCCTGCTTTGTTTACGAGGCTATCTGGCGCTACTTCCGTGCAAGCGTTGCAGCTGGACCCTAGAGACTGCCACAAAATCTGGATTTGTTTGCAAGGAAGTGCACCGCCCGAGCGCTCTAGACAAGGCTGCTCACCACTGTACGTCGCCACAACAACGGCGCAGGCACCAAATCTGAGCACATCTTGATTTATTACAGGAGAAAACGCAGGCTTCAGGGTCAGGGAACAACTATGAGGCGTCCATGTTGAGTTACCCTAAATATGAGTCATATCCTAGCTTAAATCAAGAAGAGGAAACGGGCATGGCCGAGGCATGCAATGCAAAGAGAAGATAACCGATGGACCCTTAAAATATCGTCGTGAATTCCAAGTGAAGGCAAACACATCAGTGGGCAATAGATAATTAGGTGAGCTGATGAGATTACTTAGTAAGTCTGCGGAGATAGGGAGGCCGCATCTGGCACAGGACAGTGGTAACTGGAGGGATATGGGAGAGGCCTTTGTCCTGATGACGATGGCTGATGATGATGATGATGATTATTATTCATTTACGTGGTGCCTTCACAGTATCATCTGCATCATCACATTCATGATTATGATGAGAAGGTGAGCATCATCATTAGCATGATAGGTGAGTAGCCTGTGTGAAGCTTTCATTTGTACCACGCGCTGAAAATTTTTGCGACAAGTGTTCCCTTCATTAATTAAGGTTGCGATACGGGCAAGTGAGTACTTATTCATTATTAAACAGCGCGGGAAGTCAGGACAGACGAAAGGCAGAACAGACGTGCGTCTCCTTCATCACAAGCGCTGTGTTGCGCGTTCTTTCATCTGTCCTGTCTCCCCGAGCTGTTTAACAATGTATTTATTCATGTCATTGCGAATCTGAATGTGAATTGGAATCTCAGGAGCTTTTCCACAAGTCAGATAAAATCACGCTGGAAAGACAAGAGTCAGAGGGAAATGTTTTAAGCTTGGCCTATTCGAAAGGCTGGTAAGCAGTGTTAAAAAGTGACTTCCCTTAATTCTTAATCATTTGACTGCTGTTAGTGGCTCATTGGTACAAAATTGGTAAATTGGTTTCTGAGAAAATAGCGCAGTATCTGTCTCCCATATCTCGATGGACACCTGAACCGCGCCATAAGGGAAGGGAGGAAGGCGGAAATGAAATAAATAGGTGCCGTAGTGGTCGTCTCCGGAATAATTTCGACCACCTGAGGATCTTTAACGTGCGCTGACATCGCACACCACACAGGCGCCTTTTGCATTCCGCCTCCATCGAAACGCGGCCGCCGCGGTCGGGTTCGAACCCAAGTATACTCCGGCTCGGTAGACGAGCGCCTTAACCCCTGAGCCACCGCAGCGGGTGTATTATTTGTTTACCATTATTTATTGTCGCTTTTCCAGCGCTGACGACCTCACAGCGATCTGAAGGTTTTAATGCTTTCATTTTTAGGGCTACCTTTCACCCCCTGACACTGCCTTTTCAACGACCGCCTGACTCTGCTCCTGACATACGCCGCATTGATTCTGATTTTCTACCACCTGTCTCTTTAGGCTTTATCCGCAACATGGCGGCTCCTTGCGCGGCTGATAATGTAGCTTATGGTCGTGTTTTTCCTTTGGTTCCTTGCGATCGCACGAGTTTTCGAGTTGCTGCTTGTTGCGCCATCTTGTTTTGAGTTTTCGAAATTGGTCGCGCGATGTTCCCGCCTTTCTTAAACCTGCGGCCTGCTTGTTCCAATAAAACAATCGGTAATGAGCGAAAGCCATGTCATGTCTACGATTCCTCGCCGTCCTCATTTTTCGGAGCGCTGCCTGAAGCTTTGATATGAATGACCACCTGGCCCACACGAAGGTATTACCGGAAGTAATCGTATACTTCCGGAAGCAGAAAAGGAAGATTGTGTATTAGCCGTCATAGACGCCTTCCGCTTGTACGGGGCAGTAAAAAGAGCGCCAGATGGGGGGGGGGGGGGGGGGGGGGGGGGGGGGCTTCGCCCGTTTCCTGCATCTCCACACCGGCTGTTTCGTGACGCAAGAGAAACCGCGAGGTGTCGGCGAAAGGTGAACCCGTGCCGACCACGACGAGGGAGACGCATGTCTCGCGGCCACCTTTGATAGCGCCGTGTAGAAGAGGCGCCCGCAATTCGAACACCCCACATCGTCCCTCGCAGGTGCGCCCGCCACGTTCGCGCGCTGTCGCCTTCCCTCCTCACATCTCCGCCGCCGAGATCAGGTGCAGAGACGTAGTCGCCGTCAGGCGGCTTACACGTGACAGCGAGCTTCTCTTGTCGTTCACATTGTTCTTCTGATCGCCGCTTGCCAACGAGAAGCGTTGTCTCCAACGGGGTTCTTTCGGGACGTAGACGCAGCTGCCGACTCGTTCTGTTCGTCCCTACAGTTGTCAACAGAGAATACACCCGGGGGTGATTTTATGCTTTATTATTAATAACTGGATTCGCCCATCTGTTATTTAAACACTCAGACGCACCTCGTTCGTTGTTGTGGGATTGCGGACTGAACCTGTTCAGGAGGCTAAAGGTCACAGATTCAATACACACTGTACTGAAGTTTCGGTCTGACGGCTCCGCGCACGTAAAGCGCTCAGCCGTGCGTGAAGAACGCCGATGTGTGTGTGTGCCTCTATTCCCTACAAAGCTCCGAGCATAAATATTCCCCAAGGGATGAATTGAAATACCTTCGGTCCTTTTTCGAAAGTTCGTAGGCCAGTGGGTTTGAAAGCGTGACCTTCAGTGCCGCTAGCTTAGGTTCATCTGCGCTCCAAGTTGCTGACAGAGGGAGAACTTCCTTCTAGGCGCATCAGAGTTTTTCAGTGTAAAGGGTATTCCTTGCACTGCTCTACATGGCCCGGTAGCTAACTCATCGCCCGTAGGACTTCTGCAACGCGAGCACTGCAGGAGACTTGCACCAAGGATGTAACCCTTAGTAGCTTATTTATTTATACGTCCTGAGCCAGTATCTACTGAGAGCGTTGAATGAGGTCAAAAATACGAAGTCTTCGGAATAATTTAGAGAGCATACACAGGTATTCACCATGGGCACTCTGCCTAATGGCAGTGCCAGAGGTAAACGCCCATATAGAAAAGTCTGTTGACTTTCAATAGATTTCTTATAGACTGTGTTGCCTTCCTATAGACATTTCCTTTGGCTTATTCATAGTCTATATAATGTACCTAAACAAAAGTTTACTTCAAGTGCATGGCCATAACTGTATAGATTGTCTATATATATTTGTTGAGAAAAGTCTATGGACAGTCTATAGACCGTCTAAAGGAATTTTTGAAAGGGCGAAACCCAGTTTCGCACATGAAGGCGCTTGTGCGTACATGATGGCGGAAATTCAGAGGCGCAGTGTTCCGGCGCACAAAACTGGCAGTTAAGCACTCACACCTGTGACAGCATTGCATCGTGCATCACGTTCGACACAGACGTTACTATGGTTAATATTTTTCTATTTTTGATGCAACAGCTCTGTCACATTAATGAACCGAATGCATTTTTCTCCCTTCTCTCTCTCTTATACGCATGCACACATTGTCTCCCAAATCGCACTTCCCAACGTATTCTTCAAAGCAGTGTGTCAGCTACCAGACTTGCAGGAGGGTCGCTCACTGCAAAACATAACCCCTGCCATTGAAACAACTAAAGACAATCTAACAGGAGTCCAGTATATGTCAACCGGATCACCGAATCTTTTTGATGAATGATGGAAAAAGCATCATGTGTAAAACAGGGAAGCACGGTGGAAACGAAAACTGACATGCACAGTACGTGGCGTTACTAAGAGCTGTTTATTTTAATATTCAACTTAGGTCCATATTGAAATGGACCGAGATGACTTTATTTTTCGATTTTCACTTGAGGAAGGCCGAGGATAAAATTCGCGAGAGCAGCTTGACAACTCCATGGATCCATGTCCCTTGACCGAAGTCCATCGATATAAGTCTATTGACGATGTATGCATAATGAATTAATATCTTTAAGTGCATAATGAATTCATATCCTGAAGAGGAAATGTATCGTACAAAAGAAAAAAAAAACGCATACAGTTCGTCAAGGAAGCTAGAAAAAACAAAACAATAACCTCCAGCTTTGTGCTATCATTCAATGCAGCATGCGCTAATTATTCTTCAACAAGTCAGTTCTCTATTTCGCACACGACGCTGAGCGTTTGAAATGCGATATACGAACCAAGCTGACTACATTGATGAAACGATTTTGAGTCTTGCAATTTATTTATTGTAAGCGTCCAGGCACGGGCGAACAGTTTTGTCGCTTAGAGGTGCTCTGGAATTAGACTAATTTACTTGTTTTTAAACATTACTTTTCAGTCGAGGCTTTTTCTGTATTATTTCCGCAGTTATTACTGCAGCAACGACGAAATGCTGGAGGTTCAAATATTTTGATCCACGTTTCGTTACCTAGCCGATAAAGGCTTAAGAAAAGTACGCATGTGCTATGCTTAAGCAAACAGGGTGATCTATGCTTAAGCTACGCCTATGCCCAGCGTCACGAGTCAGATCAATCTGATGGCACAGCCATGTTCCTTTTACATCTGACGTCATCGCTGCTAAAGCGCAAAACAGGTTATCGCCCTGCATTTTAATGAGCGACATGTTGTGCACTGCGCCTATGTAACAGATGCGCTCCGTGTGTCGCCATGGCTTAAACCCCGCACTTGGAAAAGTTTGAGTGAGCATGAATCTGAACGCGACGTTTGTTTCCGCTTCTTGCGCTGTCTTTGTGTTCTCATCAGGGGCGAAGTTGGGCGCCATTTTCCTTCCCATGCTCCGCCACTGAAAACCGTTGAATGCGTCGTTTAAAAAAAAAACGGAGGGGACAATTAAGGTCCGCCTTAAGGGTGTCACCTGATAGCGTTAATGCCCATATATGAGGAACGGGCCGTTCTCGACTTTACATTCAGAGTAAAGCTTTTTGACGGGCTAGTTGGTACATATTCATATTTGAAAGGGTGTACGTCTTTTTAGCGCACACCCTTTCAAATATGGGTACATTCAGAGATCCCTTGGAGTCCTCATATTCCTTGCGCATTGGTGCAGCGGTTGACCCTTATAAAAGTGGTCTAAAGACAGTCTGCAGACTTCTTTTAGAATCTATTGCCTTTCTATAGATAATTATTTTTGTCTATTCATAGTCTATAGACTCTCTATAGACAAAAGTCTACTGAAAGTGCTTGGCCATAAATCTATAGATTGTCTATAGACTATATCATTTATATTGCCTATAGACTGTTCTCTAAAATTTGTCTATATAGAGTGTATATACTTTATAGACAGAAGTCTATAGACTGTCCAAAAAAATTTTTTTCTAAGGGAAGGGATGCGCCACTGCTCTGGAATGGAAGGTGCTACCACCGGTGGGGTTTGTGAGACCCAGGTTTCTCTTCCCGAGGAACCTATCGCGACAAAGCATTAATCGAAGTGCCGCCTGACACGGTACGCAGTGTTGCTCACAATCGGGTGGACAGGTTGTGATGACCCCGCAACGTCACGTGACCTAGCTGGCCTACCTGGGTTGCTTTTCCACGGTTTTTTTTTTCGCTCACAATACCAGCGAACCGGAGCCTTTACTCTATCGCATGAAAATGGTCTTCAGTAGTAGTTATAGCGTAACCAGTGAAATGTTAAGCCTGATTGGAAAATTGCTAATATTTTCATCTTTCGCATCCTCTGGTAGTGTAATAAGAACATCACAGGGTTAAGAAGCTGTATAATATTGTTTATTGGTTTGTTTATTGGGGTTTAACGTCCCAAAGCGACTCAGGCTATGAGGGACGCCGTAGTGAAGGGCTCCGGAAAGTTCGACCACCTGGGGTTCTTTAACGTGCACTGACATCGCACAGCACACGGGCCTCTAGAATTTCGCCTCCATCGAAATTCAGCCGCCGCGGCCGGGATTGAACCCGCGTCTTTCGGGTCAGCAGCCGAACGCCGTAACCACTGAACCACCGCGGCAGCGTGAAGCTGTATAATAGTAAAGCTAACTAGATAACGACATAGACCCCAACAAAATGAAGAGATGTTACTACCCGTAAAATCAAATATTGTGAAAGCGCAACTTTCGTGGATTTTTAAAGAAAGCGTTTAAACGGGATCAGCAGTAGCCTGCCAGAAAGCCTCAGTTCACTTTTTGTTTTGGAGATGGATAACAGAAGTAAACACGTCGCCTGAAAAAGGTAGGTGCGCGAAACGCTCCAAACGCTTCACAGCTCTGAAACTGCGAGTTGCGTGGTTATTGGGGGCACCTGATTTGGTCCTTAAAGGTAACGGAGAGGATTCCAAGAGAAGGCAAGCGTAGCACGGGGCGGCAGGAAGTTAGGTGGACGGATGACCCTTACAAAAATTTTTAGACAGTCCACTGCCCATAGACTTTCGTCTATAAATTCTATACACTCTCTATAGACAACTCCTAGAGAACAGTCAGTAGGCAATACAAATGCTGTAGACAGACTATACACAATCTATAGATTTATGGCCATACATTTTTAGTACTCTTTTGTCCACAGACGCTTTATAGAATGTGAATAAAACAAAAAGAAATATCTAAAGGAAGGCAATAGAGTCTATAAGAGGTCTATAGATTTTCTATGGACCATTTTCATAAAGAGAGATTAAGAAGTTTGCGCGGATACAAGGGCCGCAACTGGCAAAGGACAGGGTTATTCGGAAAGACATGAGAGAGGCATTTTTCCTGCTGTGGGCGTAGCCAGGATGATGATGATGATGATTTCGAGATCGTGGCTGGTTGGCACGTTCACGCCTACTTGTTCCCGCAGAAAATAAACCAACACCTTAGGACTAGGAAAACATATCATCAGCTATACACGTACACAGACTAAAGTTTTTCCTCCTTCCGACTTGCACAAGAGCAAGAAAACACCAGGCAAAATAAATTAGTTCTTACGCATAGCGCCTAAGAACGGGCGGCCAGTGCAACAAAGAGCAATTCACCGCAATAAATTACACTCCCCTCAATCAGTTTCTGCGTAAAAGCTTGATTCACTGAGCTGGAACGAGCGAAATTTCAGCTAGCGCGAGTCTTTCCGAGAAAAAACCTGCAATGCCTATGGGTAGATGATTCTTCCGCAAAAGCGAACATGTAGTCACGCGCTATGAATACAGGAGAAGGACCGATGCGCTCTCCTGTGCTGCTTTCGCGCAAGGATCCTTCTGTTGAGCCTTTACCGACGGCACGAAGTTTTTTCTATGCACGCAAAAGCGTGTTCAGTAAATGCAAGAGGCAACATAAGGAAAGAGACGAAACTGCGCTAAATGCCCCTATGTTTTGAATAACAGCTCCGTCCTGACTCATCGAAGGTTATCGAAGCTTTCTCCATTAATCGCAAGAGTGGTGTGAAGATCCTTTTCGTCAGGGGTTTTACCTATCTGAAATTGCGCCGACGTTTGTTTGGGGATTGCAGGGCTAATCCTGCATCATTAACCCCGTAGTTGACTTTGACGAGCCAGACTCGTCATAGGCCTCCTGCCATTTCTGGTTCATGACGAGTCCAGCTTGTCGTGCCTTGTCTGGCACGGAGTGTCCGGTTTAAGGCGAGTAGGGCTCGTCCAACGCATTTTTTTTCGGTTTGCCGACAGATGGCAGCGCGGATACTAAATGACCATTTTGGTATAACTTTTGAAAAAAAAAGCGTTCGTTAGCAGGGTTAACTAAAATTCCCAAGCCTGGCCCTGGTCGCTATTTTGTCTGGTCGGTATCGTCGGAGCGACCAGTGCTAGCGGACGCAGGTGATAAGAGAATACACGAGGATGCGACAGATAGCACCTCGCCGCGCATGCCGTATTTACCCTGACGTAAGCCGACCCCGTTTACTAAAATGAGGAATTGAAAAATACTTTCAAGGAAAGCACTGGGTTGTGTCCATGCACTGTAAGCCGATACCCAATGGGCACTGAAACTCCCTTGAACGTCCTGGGGACGTTTGGGACGTCCAGGGGCCGTCCAATGGCGTTTCAGTGCCCATTGGGTAGTTTGGCACATTTTTAGAACCAAAAGTGCTCATAAGCCACGGCAACAAGATATGCATCAACGAAATGACGTTTTCCAAGAGCAAGGTCAAGTTGTTAAGAAAATCATACCTTGCGTTCCGACCGCGCTTACTCATTGGCATTCAGCGCCACGGCATGTCCAGTCACACACGTGCCTTGCGATCCCAGTAAGGACGTTAAGTTGATATTGTAGCATTTTTGTTTTTCTACCTGTGTCGCTTAGGGGGGGGGGGGGGGGGGGGGTTCAACTAGTGTCGGCGATACGTATATGGTGAAACGAAGATCGATAACTTTACAACAACAAAAAAAATACACGATTTAGCTTACTTCGCAAAACGCGAAGTATATGCGCTAGGACGTTGCGTTTTATTTCGCTTTCGGTTCATTGTTAGGACATCAAGGCCAGCCTTCAGGCAAAGATCGGCGAAATCGGTTATCGGGGACCTCAGTGGTGTAGAATTATAAAATTTTGGGACCGCTTAACGCACCTTCAGAGGGCACTGCATCAGCAGCGTGTTGCGAAACGGATAGAAGTTGATGAAGACTACGACATGCAATGCACAGCGCGAGAGAGTGGCGGTTAAACACAAGAGGGGATCGGTTCCGGCGATAGCGTAGTGCTGTCGTGAAGTGGCCAGCGAAACTTATCTATTCACGCCATCGCGGGTTCAAGACCCAGCCGCAGACATATTTGTTTCATTTCTACAGGTCTCGCTGGCTTCAGACAAACAGACAACTCGTTTTTAAGAGATCGGAAAGCTTATTGCTATAGCGCGCTAGAAGTGAGCATGGAGCGGGAAAGAAGGCTCAGTCAGTTGACAAACATTTGGACATGAGTTGTCTTTGTATTGACTCTTCCTGTGCTCTACTCATTCGTGTCTTGTCATGTACGCATAAATACGTCAGTTGCAGGTATTTGTTTCGTTAACAACCTAAGTCTGTCAGGCTCTTTCAAAGTCTGAGCGACGCACATGCTCAAAATATCGGCCATGCTTAAAAATGTCAGTATACATCGGCGATTGACCTGAAACGCTGGCCTCGGAAGTTCTGGTAGGTTGTTTTAGTTTCTGTCAAACGAAGAAATTCACGCAAAATTGGAGCCAGCATTTGCAGAGCTGCCTGAGTCGATTTTCAAGTGAACACACGCGAGCCGTCAACGAAGCGAGCGACACTCCGAACAACAATAAATACATCTAAGGCGTCACTTTGACTCGGCAGTTTACATCGTTTCTTGAACGGCTGATATGAGGAAATCAGTCAAAGGCCGGAGAAATCCGGGAAGGAAAAAGGAAAAATAAAGGAAGAAACCAAACGAAACACTCACGAGTCTCATCGCCGCCGGCCCTTCGACCATCTCGAGCTACACAACGCGTCTTGCTGTGTCGACCTACAGGTGAAGGCTGATCGGAGGAGTGCAAGGCTTTCCACACTGGCGACGTCTCTCGGTCACAAACGAAGCGAAACGTCAACGAAAAGAAAAGAATCAGCAACAAAGGAAAAAAAACGGGAGAGCCGTCGTTGTGGGAAAGGGCAGCGGCCTTCTGGGTCATCAGCTGGGCACTTCCCCCGTCGTAAAACCCGCTTGTCAAACACGACAGCCACAGTACGTCATGCGCGCTCGGCGTACAGCGTGATTCTACATGAGAGAGCTTGGAGGAGCTTGCAACCGACGCTTTGCAACATGGCTCCCACGACACATATGCGCGACATTTACAGTCCAGCTACGCAATAATTTTCTCTCTCTTTCTCTCTCTCTCTCTTTCCCACCGCACCTCCCGTACGTGCGATTCCTGGCGCCTTGAACAACGACTCACTTATCTGCGCAAGAGAACGAAGACACGTGAAAAGAAAGACAACTGCTGTTCCGCGAAGCAAAGCCGTCTGCTCGTGCGCTCCGCGCGTTGTATGCAACGGCGAAGCAAACACTATCTCGTCGGTGTTGGCTTGCAATCGCGCCGAAGAACAGAATAAAGAAGGAAATGGATGGCTGCATGCCTATCGGTTGTAATTGTTTCACGAAGAGCGGAGCGCGGCGGAGCCTCGCTCGCGCGTAGCTCCGGTTTCTTCCGTCCGTCTGTGGCCGTGAAGGGCACACGCAGGCGGCACGATGCAAATACGACGGCGTCTTCCAGCGAACGCGTAAGTTTTTGTGCATAATTATACAGCTCGTACGCACAAGAAGGCATCTGGGCTCGCTATTAGTGTGACAATACAGAGATACAGAATCAGTTTTAGGGAAGGGCGCAAACTAGGCGCTTAGTAGACGTTATAGGTGTGTGATCACGATGAGTTGGTGCTTTCGAGTTGTGCCGCCGACGGCTGGACACTCCAGGAGGGCGGTGTTGAAGGGGTGGCCGAACTAGAATATAATTCGTCACCATTGCAGCCCGTAGAATAGTTAGCTGGGACTTGCTCCGGAATAGATTTAAGGCATCTGCATCGTGGTATATCGGCGTCGTGGTGCATGTCGTCACAAGGTCACGTGGCACAGGTGGCCCACCTGCTTCTCGACATCTCGGTGGAATTAGTGATGACGTAATCGTCTTTCATTTCGTTCTTTTCAATTTTGCTGTTGAAGTCATTTTTCTTAATTAGAGCAATTAATTGATTTTACTAATTAACGGTATGGCAACATCATTCTTCAGCACGGCATATAACATTAATTTACTACTCATTATCATTAAACTTTTACGCATCAATTCATCTGGAGTGACGTCATCTTGTGGACATTTTTTTTTTTGCGGACACGTTTTGCGGACAAGATCTGTGGACGTCTCGTGCTGGGTCTGCGAAGTGTTTAAATGCTAGCACTGCCCTCGCTTTTTCTACGTGCTCTTAACGCTACGTTCTTCGTTCAAATATTGGCTGACCAACTGGCGACCCAGTCTACTTTCTGAATGTCCAGAAGCTGAGGGATTCCAAAAGAGGAATCCTTTAGCTTATTATTGCTCTTGTTATCTTGCTCGCCAAGTGTCCTTCACGGGCTGCTTCAGTTTCCACAATAAATCATTTTGGTTGCTAGTCAGCGCAGGTGTCTCTCGCTCTCTGAGCCGTCTTCAAAAAGCGCTGTTATTTCTTTTAAAAGATGTGGCTTGAAGACTTTCAACCAAGCCGACACAATGCGATCCGGTAGCTACTGCTCGGCGGTCACGTGTTGTGTGTGTGTGTGTGTGTGTGGGGGGGGGGGGGGGGGGCTTTATTTCACGGGTCCTTCTGTGGTGAGAGCTCTGCGAGAAGTGTGCGAGATTCCGCGAGAACTGCGATAGGTAGTTTCAAGGCTACCCCCAGTGTTCTCAAGTAACATTTCACGACTCCTGGCAAATGCAGGCCGACAGGTAGGCTGTTTAACACCCTGGGAAAACTTATCAGGGTGGCAATGGTGAGCAAGTTGTAAACATTAAGTTCGTGAGTGAGTGAGTGAGTGAGTGAGTGAGTGAGTGAGTGAGTGAGTGAGTGAGTGAGTGAGTGAGTGAGTGAGTGAGTGAGTGAGTGAGTGAGTGAGTGAGTGAGTGAGTGAGTGAGTGAGTGAGTGAGTGAGTGAGTGAGTGAGTGAGTGAGTGAGTGAGTGAGTGAGTGAGTGAGTGAGTGAGTGAGTGAGTGAGTGAGTGAGTGAGTGAGTGAGTGAGTGAGTGAGTGAGTGAGTGAGTGAGTGAGTGAGTGAGTGAGTGAGTGAGTGAGTGAGTGAGGAACAATAGCGGTTGACATACTATCTTCAGCCCCGCGCACTGGCTTTTGCGGAATTCGAATGCGCCCTAAACGGAAAACTCGGGAAAATTCCGAAGCTGATGGGATTGAAACGTGGTTATGTTTTCATAGGTAGCACTGGTCATTCACATGATCATGATCGCCATTGAACTTTCATTCCATTCTGGTCTTTTGACATCGTTCATCGCACTGACTGGCTGATCAAGGCGATAATGGCTGTGGCTGAGAAGGAACAGAACTGAAACAGAATAGCTGTGTTGTCCTGGCCCTGTTATCGCTTCAGTGCACACTACTTTGCGGCCGATAGAAACAACAGTCCACCGGCACCGATGACAACGTGAGCCAAAAAGGCGAGAAGTAGGGCCACGAGAGTCGTGACGTAATATGAGCAGACAACATCGGACCCCACGCAGGGCGTCGGGTTTGTCGTCGTCACACCTCACGAAAACACGAGCCTGTTCTCATCCCGGCGTTCCATCTTGGAGCAACAACAATGCAGGATGTCACCTCGTCATGGGCTCACTTCAGATGGATGCCGGCTCGCGCTATGGACGTCGCGCGAACGGGTTAGCGGTGTAGAGCGCACTGCGGGCGCCGGCACAATCAAGGGCGAATTGTCGAGACGTCTTGCTTACGCAGCTTCAGTATGGTCAACAGAGTCGCTGCACGTCCGCAACAACCGAACTAGCATGCGTGTTTACTGCGCTTCGTGACCAGCGGAAAAGTACAGGGTCAATCATACTTAGAGGGAACACGGCTCCGCGTGGCTGCGCACACGCGGAGCACTATTGCGGCCAAGTCGGTGGCAAGCTCGTGCAAAGGGGCAGATGACACGAAGCACCATGTTGAAGTCCCTCTTCTCTTGCGCCACTCTGCATTGATTCATGAACGGGTTAGATGCAATGGCACCCCGCAGGTACGTGGCCACGCGGAGCCATGTTCCCTCTAAGTGTGATTGACCCTGTACATCACAAGTGCAGGTGCACCAAAAGTAAAAGGGAGCACGGGAGCGGTGACCAAACTTGCCAGAACTGCATGCCAGCACGCTCTATCAGCAGATGCGCAGCAAAGAGCGAGGGTGCGTCGGCACCTCCGGCTGACCCATCTCGATGATCTGATGCCCGCCTTATCGTCGGGTCGAGCGAAGCCGCGCCGCTGCCATCACTGCTCGCCAGGGGCGCTTGCAGTGCTTCGTCAGGAATGGCAGCATTTTCAGTCATCGTGACTGCCGTGGTTCGCGCTTCACTTGGCATCGAGTTTGTTGCGATATGGAGCGTAAACGCTTCTTCATCGGTTTCACAAGTGCGGTCAAAATTTTACTTGCTTAAAGGGAACACAAGAATAGCAGGCATATATTGGCTCCGTTGTCTTTATGATACAAATAGATGATCAGCGGCATAGCAAACGAGGTAATTGAATACCACTTTATTCAACACATTAGCTTTCTTACCAAAAACAAACTTAAACAAATTTTCATAGAAAATAAGGTTGTCTCTGCTTGAGTCATCCTCGATGTGTTATATTTTGAACATCTATTGATATCACAAAGACAACGCAGCCAATACATGCATGCTTTCAGCCGCGGCCGAAAGACGCGGGTTCGATCCCGGCCGCGGCGGTCGAATTTCGATGGAGGCGAAATTCTAGAGGCCCGTGTATTGTGCGATGTCAGTGCACGTTAGAGAACCCCAGGTGGTCGAACTTTCCGGAGCCCTCCACTACGGCGTCTCTCATAGCCTGAGTCGCTTTGGGACGTTAAACCCCAATAAACCAACCAAACCACCATGCATGCTTTCCTTTTTTTTCCCCCTGGGTTCTCTTGAGCCAAGCAAAATTTTTGACCGCACCTGCCAAACCGATGCACTATCTTTTATACTCCACAGCGCAACAAACTGTGAAGCGAAAATCAGTGAAGCGAAAACCACGCCGGTCGCGAGACTGAAAATGGTGCCATTCCTGACGAAGCAGAAAGAGCACGCCGCCGAAGGCCAGCTTTTCTGCGCAGTGCGGGCAAACAGTAAACCCTTGCTTGAAGCATTGCAAGCGCTTCTGGCGAGCAGTGATGGTAACAACATGGCTTCGATAGTACCGGCGATAAGGCGAACATCAGATAATCGAGGTGGGTCAGCCGGATCTGCCAACCCACTCTCGCTGGGAATCTGTTGATAGAGCGCGCTGGCATGCAGTTTCTCCCAATTTGGCCACCGCTCGCGTGCTTCGTTTTACTTTCGGTGCACCTGTACGTGATGTGCGTGTGTTATATCGAAAGGCATGGCTGACTCTGAACGCTGGGAATAACGCAGTTCGCCTGCAGGCGCTATGCCAGCGAACAGCGATGCAGTGATCCCGCTCCGACCTCGGTATGCTGAGCGCCCGTTCCTGCGACACCTCTCCTGGGCGCCATCTTGTTACCCGTAGATGACGACAACGAAAGGAATGTTTTCCTTCGGCACTACCGCAGGGCTGGAACCGGGATAAATTGAAATCCTGTTTTTCGTAGAATCCTTTCACCATTTGCGGGGTTCCGTGGTGGAGAACACGCATAGAATATGAACGGCATGACAATACTTGCTTCAAAGGAGTATAGGCTTCTAATATTAGTTGCATGTTTTTTTTTTCTCTCTCTAATGATGCATAAGGCATTTGAATACATGGATCACCACGTCCTATACGCCTACTACCGCTGATTTATTCATAATTGAATTTTTTTTTCTCATTATGTTTCGGTTTCATCAAGCGAACGATTGTTGTGACGTATAAGGTATGTAGGTCCCGTGAGGCGTGTCAAAAACTGCAATATAATCGGCGATGCGCCCGTTGTTGATATTACGCCTCTTGAATCCAGCTGAGTTAAGCGTTACAACAAATTTAAACTACGCATCAACGGTAATATTGCCGTTTCTTCAAGCATCACGTGACCAAACACACCCTGCACGTCACAGCCATTGTTCGGCTGTAGAGACCGAAAGAGCATCAAGACGATATTAAGTTATCCACTATATAGCGGTATAAAGCCGCCGCGGTGGCTCAGTGGTTATGGTGCTAGGCTGCTGACCCGAAAGACGCGGGTTCGATCCCGGCCGCGGCGGTTGAATTTCTTTGGAGGAGAAATTCTAGAGGCCCGTGTACTGTGCGATGTCAGTGCTCGTTAAAGAACCCCAAATTTCCGGAGCCCTCCACCACGGCGTCTCTCATAGCCTGAGTCGCTTTGGGACGTTAAACCCCATAAACCAAACCAAACCTATATAGCGGTTTTAGGGGAATGTCACGGGTTTATCCATGTATACTGGTGTCTAGCGCATCATGTGAAAGAAGCAAACGCGCAAGCAAGAAATTGATGTGATTTCTGCACTCCTTTAACTGAACAGCGTTGACTGGCCTATTTCTGGGATTACCTTCTTTTGGCGGCGTACGTACCATGCTGAAATACTTCGCGCAAGGTGCAGACTAGGCCTCCACGAGTCTCATACGGGTTCAAGGTGAGACTGACAGGCCGTGAAACGGGGCAAGACTCACTGACGCGCCCTTGAAAAACGTTTCAAAAAAAAAAGTCCGCTTGGGCTGTGTCACTCACGCAAGCGGAAAGGAGGGCCGGGGCAAGAGCCAGGGAGAATACTGGGGAACTTTCCATTCCACATTTTCTAAGCACGCATACATTTCTTGCCTTTCTCTCTCTCTCTCTTGTGGCTCCAGTAAAGATGATATATACAGCCCTGAGTAATATGAGAGGGAACAAGCTTTTTGGAGAAAATGGCGAATTTTCTAGTTATTTCTCTTCTTAATTTCAGCAACTTTTGCACATTATGTGCAAAGAAAACAAAGCGTCACTTTAGCCGTGCAGTTGTATTCAGAAAAACTCCCTTTTCAAATTCGCTCGAAAAAATCAGTCCCCAAATAACAGCCAAATAATTATTTCGGCGAACAACTCAAAATTTCCCTGTCCGATTTGTTGCTAACTACTTTCAGAATCCTTCACTTTACAAACAATGTAGTTCGGTAGCGAGGTAGTATAGGTAGCAAATCTGCTGGTGTGATCGGCATTAAGCGAGACACTTGAGCAATCTCTTTAAAATTTAAATTTGTTTTAAAATTCGATCTTGCCCTTGCGAATTCAAGCAAGCCAGTCCAGCGGCAATTAGCCACTGTGACTCCACGGTCAGTAAAGAGCTTTCAGTCGCACGAAACACGCCTGACTCTACCCAAAGGCCTCTAGCGAAAGTCTGTTCAGAGGAGCTTAAGATGTACGCTAAACTCCATCAAGAACCGGCAGACGACGAATACGCTACTCTTCGTCTAATTCGAAAGGCGAACGCAGGGGTGACAGAGTAGAACATCCTCTGTCCATTCATTCCAGCAAAACGTCGGGCAGCACTTACGACATCATCCGCCTGATGGTGATCCGTAGTTCTCGCCCGGCTTTCGTTGCTTTCATGTAATTCACCTCTCTAGAGCGAAACAACACCGTCGTTTATTTCAACGCAGCTTACTTTTCCGCTTATGAAACGAGCGTTCCCTGATGCTGAATCATGTCTGCCCGTTGTTCCGTTATTGCCAGCCGTCCTTCGCGGCTTGCATGCGAATGCATTGATGCCTCATCTGCACTCGTCGCCTCTGTTTGCCCTTCTTTATCATTTTCTTTTCGTCCGTTAATTACGTCTGCTGAATTAGCGTAATTATCTTATGCTTTAATTAAAGATCGAATTCTTTACTTCGATTATCCCTTCTTTTATCTCAATCAACCATTTTAGTTTTCCGAATTTGGTCGCCGTTGTTGCTTTCCCGTCCACTTACTATATCCCCGCCCGGCCTATTCAACCATCCAATGGTTATTGCTAATAACTAATTAACTAATTAATGTGCGTCAATGAAACTTTTTGTTCGATTAATTATCACTCATCAAATACATTTCAGTTCATTTCAAACTTTATTTTCACTCTTTTGCCTTTTTTTCCACTCTTTTGCCGTCCACGGCTGTTTTCCCGTTCACTCACTTTATTGACGTCCGCGCTATTTCGACGTTTATTCGACATTTTTGGCTCTAATTAATTAACTAACCATTCTGTCAGCATATATATATATATATATATATATATATATATATATATATATATATATATATATATATATATATATATATATATATATATATATATATAAGAAGGGGTGACGATGGAATGGATCCGGTAGAACATAAACGTAATTCGGTTGACACACGGTAGAAAAACAAGTTGAATAAACACGGTACTAAAGTTGATTTTCTACCGTGTGTACACCGAATTACGTTTATATATATATATATATATATATATATATATATATATATATATATATATATATATATATGGGCGTGTTCAGATAAGAACGGTAATCGAGGTCCCATGACCATTTTTTGTTTTCAATGAAAATTTTATATATGATGGGAAAATGTGTCCACACAAAGGAATGAACCTTAGTTTTGCAAGAAGCTTCGTAGTTTTCTCGGAAAAAAATCGCATGTCACAAGAGGTGGAGAATGTCGTTTTTGGCACTTCGCAATGTTGCAAGTTTGAAGCCTCATTCCATGCACAAAAAACTTTTTTCGCGCATCAGCATTTTTTCAGACCTTTGTCACAACTTGTACAATCAGAGAAAATAAAAAATGTTTTCTTGCTTTTTCAACCTTCCGAGTAAAAAAATTGCAAACTTCGCTTCTGGAGCTATGCGGTGCAAAAAAGGCACTTTTCAGGGCAGCCTTAGGCCAAGATGCCTAAACATCTCCCCACTGAATATTTTTCTCAGCATTTTTCAGCTGTTTTTACTCACCTCAGGCAAGTTCTGTTGCTCTAGACTTGACAGATAGTTTTTAGTACGGTCTCAAAACTGGCCAAAGTTCAAAAACGCCAAAAAAGTGACAACTTTGACTTGGGTTTAAAAAAAAACATCATCATCGAATTTTGTTAAAATTTGCCTGAATAATCCTCAATACATGATAACTTTAAGGCACTAGAAAAGTGTCGCATTATATTGTTTTAAAATACAAAAATAAACACAAAACTGAGTTCATGTTTTTGTTATATAGAATTGCTTATTACTGCCTCTTAGAAATAGTAGCTGTCAGAAATTTGATTTAGCACTCATTGAACGTAGTTACATTTTATTTACCCCAATATCCGAACCATTCTCAATGCTTATAGAGCTTCTATTCGCTTGTTAGCGGCGCTCTTAATGCGTGAAAATGGGAATAAATTCGCTATTTTGCCTGATGCATAAGAATTGGCTGGTGGCGGGCGAACGTTGTTTGCATTCTCTAATTTATTCGTCGTACGGTCTATTGGTATATATAATCGATTTTTTAAAGATATTAGATCATTTCTCGGTTCTTAGAAAAAATGTTATATATAAAAGTTAATATTAATCCGTTTCTCAATTCGGCGTTTTCGAACCTGCGTCTATTTACCTCTGAGTTCAATGGTTCTACAAGGCACTGTCAGGGGACAAAACGTCGTCTCCTGAGGGGAACGATTTATCTGCAAGGTTTTTAATCATGGGGAGTTTTAATCTGGAGGCAATTTAAAAATTTGATGCCGCTTCATGTGCACATTGCAATTCAGAAAATCGTAACAAGAAATGAACGGCGGCAGTTGATTTCGGTTTTGCGCACAGTATATTGTCCAGCACGAAGCACTAGCCAGATCACAATCTCTTCCATTCAGAAGCAGCGGTGGAGGCCACGTAGGATGCACTGCCTTAAGCTGACTGAGCGTACTTCCACAGGTGGAGCGTCTAAACTCCAGGCACTTTCTTTGCCAGTTTTCATTGTTCCTTCTTCACTTCGCGAAAGTCTGCAAGCTCCCTCTGTGGCCGCTCCAGAATGGTGATGTTCTTTAGTGTTTCTTGAATTGCGTCTACGAAGCCTCTGGCAGTGTGTATGACCTCACTTGCAGGCTTCCGCAAGTTGTGTTGTGATGCTCGATGTTGTGATGCTGCGTCATGTTTCCTCAGGAATTGTGCCACTATCCACATGATGGCATCTTCACTTTGTAAAATTTTGAAATGAGCAGCGAGGATGAGATGTTGATTGCTACATGGGAATACGGTGAGCTAGTTAAAAAAACTCTGATCGCTTCATCGTTTATTAGAGAATTTCTAAGAGTGGCCATGAAATGCATTCCCTATAACTATATTATATCTGTGCAAGCAAGAGCAAAAACACGAAAAAACACACAGCTGCAAGAGAGGTGCAGTTTTTTTACATTTTGATTTTGCCAAAAAATGAACAGTTGTGCTTCTAGACTGAGTACAAGCGTACCATTGGCGGAAAAAGCAGGTAACCGTGTTTACCTGCGTTGTCATGTCAAGAAAATCGACTGGTAACTACGCCGTTAATTTCGACGATATGTCTCATGATTCCGCTCATGCATGCTTGGCTCTGTCGAAAATCAAAGCACATCTCGAAGAAAACGCGCCAATCTACACTAAGATGATATATTTGAGCGACGGGGCTCCCGCTCACTTCAGGAATAAATACCAGTTCCATGAGCTGCAGCGCAGTGAATGTCAACGGACGATATTGATGTTTTCGGCCTCTGGACACTGCAAAAATGCTTGCGACGGCGTTGGTGGGCTAGTGAAACATTGAGCATCAAACCACAACTTGCAGAAGCCTGCCAATGAGGCCATACACAGAGCCGGAGGCTTCGTAGACGCAATTCAAGAAACACTAAAGAACATCACCATTCTGGAGCTGCCACAGAGGGAGCTTGCAGACTTTCGCGAAGTGAAGAAGGAACAATGGAAACTGGCAAAGAAAGTGCCTGGAGTTCAGACGCTCCACATCTGGAAATACGCTCAGTCAACTTAAGGCAGTGCATCCTACGTGGCCTCCACCGCTGCTTCTTAATGAAAGAGACTGTTATATGGTTAGTGTTTCGTGCTGGACAATATACTGTGCGCAAAACCGAAATCAACTGCCGCCGTTTATTTCTTGTTACGATTTTCTGAATTGCAATGTGCACATGAAGCGGCATCCCATTTTTAAATTGCCTCCCGATTAAAACTTCTCATGATTAAAAACCTTGCAGATAAATCGTTCCCCTCAGGAGACGACGTTTTGTCCCCTGACAGTGCCTTGTAGAACCATTGAACTCAGAGGTAAATAGACGCAGGTTCGAAAACGCCGAATTGAGAAACGCATTAATATTAACTTTTATATATAAAATTTTTTCTAAGAACCGAGAAATGATCTAATATCTTTAAAAAATCGATTATATATACCAATAGACCGCACGAAGTATAAATTAGAGAATGCAAACAACGTTCGACCGCCACCAGCCAATTCTTATGCATCAGGCAAAATAGCGAATTTATTCCCATTTTCACGCATTAAGAGCGCCGCTAACAAGCGAATAGAAGCTCTATAAGCATTGAGAATGGTTCGGATATTGGGGTAAAATAAATGTAACCACGTTCAATGAGTGCTAAATCAAATTTCTGACAGCTACTATTTCTAAGAGGCAGTAATAAGCAATTCTATATAACAAAAACATGAACTCAGTTTTGTGTTTATTTTTGTATTTTAAAACAATATAATGCAACACTTTTCTAGTGCCTTAAAGTTATCATGTATTGAGGATTATTCAGGCAAATTTTAACAAAATTCGATGATGATGTTTTTTTTTAAACCCAAGTCAAAGTTGTCACTTTTTTGGCGTTTTTGAACTTCGGCCAGTTTTGAGACCGTACATAAAATTATCTGTCAAGTCTAGAGCAACAGAACTTGCCTGAGGTGAGTAAAAACAGCTGAAAAATGCTGAGAAAAATATTCAGTGGGGAGATCTTTAGGCATCTTGGCCTAAGGCTGCCCTGAAAAGTGCCTTTTTTGCACCGCATAGCTCCAGAAGCGAAGTTTGCAATTTTTTTACTCGGAAGGCTGAAAAAGCAAAAAAAAATTTTTTATTTTCTCTAATTTTACAAGTTGTGAAAAAGGTCTGAAAAAATGCTGATGCGCGAAAAAAGTTTTTTGTGCATGGAATGAGGCTTCAAACTTGCAACATTGCGAAGTGCCAAAAACGACATTCTCCACCTCCTGTGACATGCGATTTTTTTCCGAGAAAACTACGAAGCTTCTTGCAAAACTAAGGTTCATTCCTTTGTGTGGACACATTTTCCCATCATATATAAAATTTTCATTGAAAACAAAAAATGGTCATGGGACCTCGATTACCGTTCTTATCTGAACACGCCCATATATATATATATATATATATATATATATATATATCATCATCATCAGCCTGACTACACCCACTGCAGGGCAAAGGCCTCTCCCATGTCTCTCCAATTAACCCTGTCCTTTGTCAGTTGCCGCCACTGTATCCCCGCAAACTTCTTAATCTCATCCGCCCACCTAGCTTTCTGCCGTCCCCAGCTACGTTTGCTTTCTCTTGGAATCCACTCCGTTACCCTTAAGGACCAGCGGTTATCTTGCCTTCGCATTACATGCCCTGCCCAAGCCCATTTCTTCCTCTTGATTTCAACTAAGATGTCATTAACCCGCGTTTGTTCCCTCACCCACTCCGCCCGCTTTCGATCTCTTAACGTTACACCTATCATTTTCCTTTCCATAGCTCGCTGCGTTGTTCTCAACTTAAGCTGAACCCTCTTTGTTAGCCTCCACGTTTCTGCCCCATAGGTGAGTACCGGTAGGATACAGCTGTTGTATACTTTTCTCTTCAGGGATATTGGTAAGCTACCATTCATGATCTGAGAGAACTTGCCATATGCGCTCCACCCCATATATATATATATATATATATATATATATATATATATATATATATATATATATATATATATATATATATATATATAAGGAAAGAGTTGAAGTACACTTCTTAGAGAAACATTTATTTACCGACGGTTTCGGACGGTGGACCGTCCTTCATCAGGGTAAGGTTGTTTGTGAACAAAGACGATGCACTTGCTCACGGCACCGCACACAGATGGAGAGGGAAAGACGCTCTCCTTTGAGGAAACAAAA
The DNA here is from genome assembly GCF_055824585.1 of Amblyomma mixtum. Lineage (NCBI taxonomy): Eukaryota > Metazoa > Arthropoda > Arachnida > Ixodida > Ixodidae > Amblyomma > Amblyomma mixtum. Next base: position 29,856,336 of record NC_143012.1, on the reverse strand, counting down.
CAAAACACGAAAAGCAAGACAGTGGCGGACAAGGGTGTTCCTGCCGATTAAGGGTAAAATGAGGGCTGCAAAGCGAGCAGACAAAAAAAGAAAAGAACGAATTCAGGACAGGGGAAAAGAGGGGGTGGGGGGAAGGGAAGGAGGCAAAAGGTTGTAGCGGAAGTGGAGAGGGGTGAGCTGTCTGCGAGGAAAACCGTTGAGAAGAAATATTGTGGGCGGAGGCTTCCTTCGGCGGGAGCGGGACGTTCGAACACGCGGGAAGAAAACATTATCGCGCCCGTTGCATAACTGTTACGTCCTTTATTGCTGGTGGCAGGGTACAGACTGGCGGGGAAGCCGCCAACACGTGACACATGGTAGCTCAGGGTTGCTTGGCCCTAAAGATTGTCCCGCTATAACACTCCTCCCCCCTACGTCACGAAGTCCTTCAGATACGCAGGGCGGCTGCGTTGGCGCTGTGGTCGCTGGACTTGAAGGGAAGCACTCGCTTCACGGTCCTCACCACAGGAAGCAGATTCGGTACTGGGTGCTGCAGCCTCCTCCAGTCTTTCTCCTTGGTCCCGTCTTCCAGGGTCCTCTAGGCTTGAAGGAATGCCAAGCCCGGAACACCCTGCCGGGGAAGCAACCAGCGGTTCCTCCTCTTCACACATCCCAGAAGCGAAACTGTCCAATGCGTAGCTGGCAGAACGACTTCTGAGTTGGTCAACATGACGTCTCCATCGACGACCGTCCTTGGTGACGACCAAGTACGACACTGGTCCTGTGACAGCATCCACAATGCCCGGCAACCACTTGGGCCCATAGAGATAGTTGCGCACAAACACTCGATCCCCCACATCAAACAGTCGCACTGCCTGGCTACGGCGCTGCATCACCTGCTCTTGTTTCTGCTGCACACTGGACTGCAGGTCAGGATGCAGACGCTCTAACACAGTTGAAAGTTTCCTGCCCATTAGCAATTCGGCCGGGCTCTTGCCTGTTGTAGCATGAGGCAGGATATGCTGGGTCATTAAAAACCTAGCCAGACGTGTGTCGATATCGCCTCCAACCATTCGCTTGAGTACTCCCTTGGTTTCGCGCACCATGCGTTCTGCTTGACCATTCGAAGAAGGGTGATATGGGGCAACGGTCACATGTCGGATTTGATTCCGGCACATGAAGTCTCTGAACTCCTCCGAACAAAAGGTAGTGCCATTATCAGAAACAACAGTTTCTGGAATGCCATGGGTAGCAAAAAGGAAACGAAGCTTCGCACAAACTGTAGCTGTCGACATGGAATTCATCCGGCACACTTCCAACCACTTTGAGTGAGAGTCCACCACAATGAGGAAAACTTTGCCTTGGAAGGGCCCAGCAAAATCGATGTGTAGTCTTGTCCAAGGACGCTTGGTGAATTCCCAAGGGTGAATCTTTGCAGCTGCTGGCGCAGACCTGGATTCCTGACAACGTGCACAGTCTCTCACCTTCTGCTCAACATCTCTGTCGATTCCTGGCCACCACACGGCTCCTCTGGCAAGCCCCTTCATCTTGACAATTCCTGGATGAGCTGTGTGAAGAATGTCCATGACATACGGTCGAGCTGGCTCTGGAATGACCACACGACTGCCCCACAGCAAACAACCTTGGTACACCGACAGTTCATGCTTGCGGCTCACAAACGCTGCAAACTCTTCTGGCAGCTTACCCTCTGGCCACCCATGCTGCACCCAATTGCAGACTCTAGCCAACAGCTTATCCCTTGACGTGAATCTTGCCACCTTCCTAGAGTTCCATGCTACTTCCGGCGCCATTTCCAGCATCCCTACTTCCCCAAGACGCTGCTCCTCTTCCTCTGCCCTACTGGCTCTCAGTGGTAAACGACTGAATGCATCAGCATTGGAAAGCTTCTCCGCTGGTCGATACTCAATTTCATAGTCATAAGCCGATAACATGAGGGTCCAACGCAGCATCCGTGGTGATAGCACCTGGGGAATGGGCTTGGCATGGTGCAACAGTCCTAAGAGGGGTTTGTGGTCTGTCACAATTTTGAAATGTCTCCCATATAGAAACTGATGATACTTCTTTATGCCAAAGCCGATGGCGAGCGTTTCTCGGTCTGTCTGGGCATAATTCCGTTCTGCCGCACTCATAGTTCTCGACGCATATGCAACCGGTCTCTCGCTGCCATCTTCGCACACATGACTCAACACAGCACCCAGTCCGTACGGGGATGCGTCACAGGCCAGCACTAGGGGTTTGTTGACATCATAGTGCACCAGAACATGTGATGACTGTAGCAGATCTTTCGCCTGGCGAAATGCTTCCGCCTCAGCTTCCATCCAACGCCACTCGCGACCCTTGTCCAACAGCCGGTACAGTGGCTCCAAGGCATGAGCTGCTCCTTTAAGAAACTTGTTGTAAAAGTTCAGAGCTCCTAAAAAGGCTTGAAGTTCCTTTTTGCATGTCGGCTCTGGGGCCTTGTGAATAGCACGCACCTTGTCTTCTGTCGGCTGCACACCTGCAGAGTTCACACGGAATCCCAAGTAACACACTTCCTCAACACCAAATTGACATTTGTCAAACTTTAGTCGCAGACCGTCTTCATGAATTCTTTTGAGCACTTCTTGTAAACGAGCATTGTGCTGCACCTCATCCTTTCCACCGATCAAGATGTCATCCAAGAACACAAGAACACCATCAATTCCATGCAACAGTTCTTCCATGTACCTCTGAAAGATAGCCACTGCCACTGCCACGCCAAATTGAAGACGGGTTACGCGGAACAGTCCTCGATGTGTTGTAACCGTCAACAAGTCAGCTGTTTCTTCATCAACAGTCTTCTGTTGATACGCCTGTCCGAGGTCTAGCCTTGAAAACTTCGAGCAACCTGCCAGCCTGGCAAACAGCTGCTCCGGTGTCGGCAGGGGATACGTCTCCCACTGCACTACACGATTGACTGTGCTCTTGTAGTCCCCACAGATCCTTATCGATCCATCTTTTTTGACAACTGGAACGACAGGTGTTGCCCACTTCGAGTGCCGCACAGGCTGGAAAATGCCTTGGCTCACCAACTTGTCCAGTGCTTCGTCCACCTTCGGTCTCAATGCAAACGGTACTTGTCGTGGCTTCAGAAATCGCGGCGGAGCTGCCGGGTTCACCTCTATGCGTACAGGAGGCCCTTTACTTGTCCCAAGTCCAGGCTCAAAGACTGAAGAATACTTCTTGAGCAAGGCTGTTGTTCCCCTACTGCCAGTTCGACTCGGCTCGTACACACTGTGAACACCACTCAGACTTATTCCCAAAGACTTGAACCAGTCCCGACCGAGAAGTCCGATACTAGCACCCTTAACCACCACCAATCGCAGGCGATGTTCCTGCCCCTTGAATTCCACCTTCACGGTCAGTTCACCCAACACTCGTAGTTCCTTGTTATTGTAAGCTCGGAGATGAAGAGTACTTGGGCGCAACGCCCTTTTCGATATTCGCAGCTTCTGCATAGTCCGGTCGTTGATGACTGAACACACTGCACCAGAGTCCACCTCCATCTCTAGGGGACTTCCGTTGACGCGCACTTCCACTCTCACGGCTGGCTCTTCACCAGACAGCACGAACACGTCGTAAACGTCCGACGCAGCATTCTTGTGACGGCCTCCACTGGCCCGTTTTTTGTTCTGAGAGTTGGGTTCAGCCGAAGCGCGAGCTGCCGCCTTCCTCCTGCATGCTCTCACTATGTGCCCTCGTTGCTTGCAGAAGTGGCACTGCATATTCATGAATGGGCAACTGCTTGGCGAATGCGCACCCTTGCAGCGGAAACATACGCTTGTGCTTCCAGGCGAACCAGCCTGCTTATGGGTACCCTCCTTGGCTGTCACTGGCGCAGAGACCTTCGCAACACACGGGTCGAAACGCTGCCCGCTCACGCTGCCAACTTCACACGATGCGGCACTGCCGCGAATTTGCTCGGTCTGTCGCTGCGCAGATTCCATTGCAATGGCTTTCTCCCGAGCTGTAGCAAACGTAAGCTCCGGCTCCGCCAGCAACCGACGCTGAAGGGTCTCGCTTCGCACCCCGCACACTAGCCGGTCGCGCAACATGTCATCGAGCGACGCACCGAAATCGCAGTGTTCCGAGAGACGTCGCAATTCTGCGATGTAGTCGGCAATTGACTCACCGGGCTGCTGTTGACGTGTGCCAAACTTGAAACGCTGTACTGTCACCGACGGTCGCGGCGAGAAGTGGTTTGAGAGACGCCTGACGATCTCATCGTAGGCCACGGCCGACGGCGTATCCGGAGAACAAAGGGAGCGAACGATGGCATACGTTGCTGGGCCGCAAACGCTGCAGAGCGTTGCTCGCTTCTTCTCGTTACCGTCGATGTCGTTTGCTTGAAAGAAAAATTCGAGGCGCTCCAAATACAAGGGCCAAGACGTCGCCTCTGTTGGAACGAATTCCCCAATCGTGCCCAGCGCAGTTGCCATTTTTACCTCGTCGCCAATTATATGTTACGTCCTTTATTGCTGGTGGCAGGGTACAGACTGGCGGGGAAGCCGCCAACACGTGACACATGGTAGCTCAGGGTTGCTTGGCCCTAAAGATTGTCCCGCTATAACAATAACAGTGCCAACCGCCCGACAGAAGTGTAGTTACTGGCTGTTTGAATGTGAGTTACGGCGGCGGCGCGAGCACATCGACGTAGAGTTAACCGGCCAGACGCCGGACGGAAACCTGATCCCGTGGCTGGGCCCCGCGGAGACCCAGCGCCAGCCCCCGGCCGCTACTCGTCAGCCGCGCGCCCCCTCGCAAAGACACAGCGCCGCCGACGAGGTCCCCTTTCCAAGGACCGAAGTGGGGGGCAGAGCAACGAAAAAACGAGAGAAATAGAGGGCGTACGCAGAGCAGGAAAAATAAAAAGAAAAAAAAAACAAAACAAGAAAACAAAAGAAGAAAAAGGAAAAAAAGGAGAAAAAAGGGAAAGAAAAGGAGGCATGAGAACTTGCAAACAAGTGAAAAAAGGGAGGGGGGGAGGGTAGCTTGCTAAGTACCTCCCTCATCTACCTCACCTTTTTGAAAAACACGAAGTAGCCCAAATTCACTTACGGCCCCTTGTTAGCGCCCTGTGCCTTCGTAAGGCAGGCAAGTAGAAAATTGGGCTTTCTAGCTGGACGACCGACGAACGGGATTCACAGTGATCCACAACCATATTAGTGTATAGCAACACTCCTAATCCTCGTTCGCAAACCAATGTAATGTACTGAGTATCATTCTTTTCGTTCTATTTGAAATGGCATTTAAAAAAAGGGGGGGGGGGATGGAAGGCCCCCTTGTGGTTTACTGCAGAAGTCGTTTCAGCAGCAATGTTTGGGCATAAGGAAGAAAAGAAAGGTTGGGGTAGGAGACAGGCGGCATGTAGGAGCAAACACTCAAAATGGCATGACCTCAGGCGATTCAGTCGAAGAGGCTGTGAATCTCACTGGGCCTCTGATTTCTGAAGTGCGGAGAGAGCTCCGGGGTTCTCATTTATACCTGCCTGCACTGTATTAAATTTGAAAATAAAGTATGACTCCCGTTGTTCCCGCTCACGGGTATTTTTGAAACCGCTCTGTAGCAGAGTGACTTTAATTTTGTCGAAATCATGATTTTCTTGACGGACGTGTTTCGACAGGGGGAGGAGAGGAAGTGATTTGGCATGCGCGCGGTGATTATTGAATCGAATTCGGAAGGGATTCTCGGTCTGGCCAATGTATTGCATTTGACAGTTGCCGCACTCGAGCATGTACAGTACGTTACTACTGTCACAATTCAAGTTCTCTCGAATGGAGTGTTTGAAATTAGAATGTGTGCTCTGAGCCAACGTCGTTTTCTGCATGTGCTTGCAAACTTGACACCGATTCTTCCCGCAAGGCACGCAACCTACAGGCTCTTGTTTACTGACAGTAGAGTGAACCACATAATTTTGCAAATTTTTTGGTCGTCGGTAGTGACCCGTGGAGCCGTTGGGAAAATCTTTGAGAGTCGGTCGCTTTGTTCGATGATGTTAAAATGTTTTCTTAGAATTTTGTTTACATTCGGAAGGTTGTTCGTAAAGGTTAATACTAGATTAGAGCGGTGTTCATTGGGAGCTGCTGACGCGGGATCCCCAGACAGTTCGTTACGATTTCTCTCTTCCGCTTTTCTAATTGCATCGTCGACAATAGAGAGCGGATAGCGCTGATGATTCAAAACCTCCCGCATACGATTAGAATTATCCTTAAAATCTTCTGAGCGTGAGCACACTCGTTTGAATCTGATGGCCTGAGAGTATGGAATAGAGGTTTTGCAGTGGCGTGGGTGGCAGCTCTTGTAATGGAGGTACTGTTGTCTATCAGTGGGCTTCCTGTAGACACTCGTGATTAAGATGCCCTGTTCTATTCGAATCAAGACGTCCAGAAAGTTAATTTGATTGGTCGAATAGGTGTGCGTAAAAGAGAGGTTTGGATGTATGTTGTTAAATGATGAGATAAACTGGATGAGCTGGTCCTCAGTGCCGGTCCATACCATGAATATATCGTCTAGGAAGCGTCTGTAGAAAGCCGGTTTTGTTGGATATGACCGGAGAAAGTCCGATTCAATGCTGTTCATGAATATGTTGGCATAGTTTGGCGCCATCTTTGTGCCCATAGCGGTGCCACTCGTTTGTAGGTAGAACGAGTTGTTGAATTCGAAGGAGTTGAGTTTGAGAACCAGATTAGTCAGTTCTGCGAGGGTACTTTTGCTGGGAGAATCCAGGCTTTTGTATTTCTCATACGATGTGATCAGAGCCCGGATGCCGTCATCATGCGGTATATTAGTGTACAGGGATACCACGTCCAGGGTTACCAGAAAAGCTCCTTCTGGAGCAGTAAATTGACTTAATTCTTTTAGAAAATGAGTAGTGTCACGAATGTAAGATGTGTGTTTAGGAGGGATATGCCTGATCAGAGAATCAATGTAGCTGGAGATTGGTTCCGTGAGTGTGCCAATGCCGGAAACGATCGGTCGACCCGGATTATTTTCTTTATGTATTTTTGGGAGCATGTAAAAGCGCCCTGGAGACGCATTTAATGGCGTCAGCGCCTTTCTTACGCGTGGCGGTAATTCACCTTCATCGGCGAGTTGTTTCAAGGTTTTTTCTATAATTTTTCTGTGCTCAGTGGTGGGGTCTGATGAAAGCAAGCGATAGAAATTGGAGTTATTGAGTTGGCGGTATCCCTCCTGGATATACTTTTCTTTATCTAAAATTACTATGCCGCCTCCTTTGTCAGCGGGTTTAATAACAACGTCCGTTCGCTTGCTGAGTGATTCCAAGGCGTCACGCTCTTCCCTGGAAAGATTCGGTGGTCCCGGTTTGTGTGCCTCGAAGGCCTGAATGATGTCTCGTTGAATCGCTTTTAGATACATGTCCAGATGTTTATCCCTACCGGATCTCGGTGTCCACTGTTCCTGAGAGGGAGGGAATGAGTTGCAATTTTGGTTCGGCTTATCAGAAAAGTACTCCTGGAGTCTCAGATTTCGAGAAAAATTGTCGAGATCCTTTAGTAATTTGTATTCGTCATATCGGCCAGTATTTGGACAGAATTTCAGTCCACGTGACAATACCGATTTTTCCTCTTTGCTAAGGGGTGCGTTTGAGAGATTAATAATGTTCTCCTGTACATCCGAACCCTCCAATGTTTGATTGAATGGGGTTGCATGATCGCTTGCAGGCATGCGGGTGTATATAGGTTGTATTTTGTCCTCTCTTTGTTGCGATGCCACGGCGCTCTCTCTTCCTTCCTCAAGCTGGATGTTATCTCGCGAGAATTTCTTGCATTTGTTATTCCAGATTTGCTTAGTCTTGCTTGACTGAAAGAACTCAAGCTCTTGAGTCTCCATATCCGAAAGTATCATATTTTGACGAGCTCGCCTCTCCTCACGGCTCAGTGATGCCAACATCTATTTGCAATGGTCTATAGTTATTTTCAGAAGGTTTAGGGATGCGTTAAGCAGAACTTGGTTCCAAGCTAGGCTATTGGTTTTCGAGAGATTGTTCATCGACGGCGTTAAAGACACGGAAAGGCCCTTGGGCACCGTATTTGATTTTAGGTATATTTCAAGGGACTTTATGTGGAGCTCGTGCCTGATCCTTTTGTCTATTATTTTTCTTAAGTTTAAAAAATTTCGAGAGCGTGTAGCAGCAGCTGAGGCGGGGAGTGGGTGGCTGAGCGCGATCACACCGTCAATCCTGTCTCACTCGCTGGGCGGAGCCGCAGCGTCGCCTGAGGTCATACCTCGATTTCGGGGTTGAAGGTTTCTCCGCACAGCCGCTCCCGATGTCAGGTGTTCGTCGGCGTCTTTCGGCCGTTTGAGCTTCAGTTGCTCTAGGAGACGCTGATACGCTCAAAGTTGGACTGCAGGTCTCAGGTGCAAAATCCAGTGGCGCCTCCTGTGATCCGCAACTGTTTCGGGTGGTGGGCTTTCGCGCAGCAGAGTGTTCCAATTGGTGCCCACTGGCCGGCGGCTTGGAGGTGGATGGGGCGAAATTGAATGATGGTTCCCTCGCTTCGCTGGCATTGGTTTCTGTCCTGAATTTTGGGGTACTGGTGATATCTATATGGTGATCCGAATTAGGGAGATGATTCTGCTGAGCTGGACTGGAGGATCCACGAACGTACTCAGGGATTTTTGCAACTTCTGACTCCGCTTCTCTATGAGAATTCACTGGCCGAATACTTGGATTGTCCGCTGGGAGCGTTCGCCGGAATACTCGCGTAACCGGCCTCCGAACATCCTCTATTCTTCGTGCCTCTTCGAGGGTAGGGAAGCAGTGGCTTGCCAGTATGTTGGCTGAGTTCTGGCGCTCGGCTACTGCCGCGTAGGTGGGAGGTGCTGTTGTAGTGCATCCTGAGGCGGGAAGGTGGTCAAGCCACGGTGCTATGCTGTTCCGTTGGATTGTCAGTACCAGGCTGTGAATGTTCCACGCAAGCACTGCGACACCGCCATAACTCGGATGCACCCCATCCGCGGCCAGGACCGTAGACGGGTGGAAGGCTTCCAGCGAGTGGTGCAAGTAGAAGACGTTGTCGAGTTTTTCGCTGAGCTGGGCAAGTTGGGAATTGAACCTCCCAGCTCGCCTGTTGAACTGTTGCACCGCTCGCCAATTACCGAACCGTCGCCGGCGGTTTGGGGCACGCGGGAGCACCAAGGTAGTAAATATGGCCTCGATTTGGGGGCGTTGGGTCCGGATAAAGTTGATAACGTCCACATAATTTTGGATGGTGGCGTGAATGTCCTCAGAATAGAGGTCGTTCGTCCCAACATGAATTATCACACAGGTGACACTGTAGGGCACAAAGTCGAGAAGGTTCGGAACATCCCCGATTCTTGCTCCGGGCTGGATAACGAAGGCCGGGCAATGTTGGCTTGATGGGTCAAAGTAGGTCGAGACGTGCCTTGTTTGGGAGTCCCCTATCACAGCACATGTTGGAAAGTGATGAGGAAACTTCCATACGACGTTTCTTGAAGTGGAGTTTCTTGAATTGAAGTTTCTTGAAGTGACATTTCTTGAAGCAGCCATCGAAGGTGAAATATACTACGATGAAAAAACTTGCTCGACTGCTGTTAACATAAGGAAAGAGTTAAAGTACACTTCTTAGAGAAACATTTATTTACCGACGGTTTCGGACGGTGGACCGTCCTTCATCCTTCATCATATATATATATATATATATATATATATATATATATATATATATATATATATATATATATATATATATAATATTGCGCACCATCCTTACATCATCCTCTTTCGTTTACAACCAAACGTTTGATGCTACCGCTTCTCAGAATGTCACAACTGCTGTAGACACGTTTTGAGGACACATTTTGTGACACGACCCCGCCGACATAGCCTAGAAATGCTTTTGCATTAATAAGGCAGTTTAATGTCCCCTTTAACTGAAACAAATCTCACGAGAACGGTCGAACATTCTAGGGGTGACTGAGAGCGACAGCTTCGGTTGCCAGTGTGCGAGGCCATATCTTTACTGTGAACAACCAATGGGTCCTTTCCCTAGGCACGAAAGTATACCAGACACGGCGCGGTCAGAACGCGCTCGGTTTGGCGCGCATATCACTTGGCGTTGCACACGCGCAATGCAATAGAAACAATGACCTCGCATTACGGAAACACTGGTGACAGTCCCCCCCCCCCCCCCTTGCGGAACCGGTATCTTGTGTACCTGACGACCAGCTCTTGATCTCCCTATCGGTGTGGTCCTTCCAATCTGTTTAAACACCGGCGCAGTAGGCTTGCGTGTTTACTTCCGTTATCAACGAGGTATGAGGCGCTTGTCGCCTCGCGATAAGTGGCGGGGGAAACCGTTCGCTTACAGGAATTTCCCCTCAGGAAGTTTATTCTCTTTGCGGCGGTGACGGAAGGCGGAATCGCGCGTTGCACGCCCTTGGTGCAAGACGGAAAAGGAGTCAGACTCTTGGTTAACGCACGTGTCGCAAAACAGGTCGACCACCGTGACCTCGACGGAGGAGGAAAGGGCCGATCAGGCCGTCTGTGCGAGTAAGCGTCGTAACGTCGTGTTTACTCCAGCTCCGTCCTTGCGCCGACTGTGGATTTCTCGCAACTTCCTATTTCGCGCTCGCGAGAGCGTAGTTTGCTTGGAGTGAGTTCTGTCGTCGTCACGTTGAAACGAATCATACGTACTCTGTGTGCGTCTGTGTCGCACGGGTGTCAGCTCTGACAGAAAGAAAGAAAGAAAGAAAGAAAGAAAGAAAGAAAGAAAGAAAGAAGGAAAGGAAGAAAGAAAGAAATAAAGAAAGAAGGAAAGGAAGAAAGAAAGGAAGGAAAGAAAGAAAGAAAGAAAGAAAGAAAGAAAGAAAGGAAGAAAGAAAGAACGAACGAAAGAAACAAAGAAAGAAAGAAAGAAAGAAAGAAGGAAAGAAAGAAAGAAAGAAAGAAAGAAAGAAAGAAAGAAAGAAAGAAAGAAAGAAAGAAAGAAAGAAAGAAAGAAAGAAAGAAAGAAAGAAAGAAAGAAAGAAAGAAAGAAAGAAAGAAAGAACGCAAAGCAGAACGCAAGGAAAAGAAAAAATGGAAATAAAGGAAGATGGGGGAAAAGAAACGAACGAATAAAAAGAACGAAGATAGAAAGAAAGAACAAATCCTATCGCCTCTGTGTGTGTTTCTATCACACGGGCGTCAGCTCAGACAGGAAGATAGGCAGGCAGGAAGAAAGAAAAAATGAATGAATGAATGAATGCAAAAGAAAGAAAAATGGAAGGAAAACAAAAGCGACAAAGAGAAAAAAAAAAGAAATAAAGGAAGAAGCGGGTGGAGAAACGAGGAAAGATAGAAAGAAAGAATAGGAAGACTGAAAATAAAATTCGGAAAGATAGAAAAAGAGAAAAGGGGGAAAAAATGAAGAAACCAGGAAAAGCACTAAACATGCAGAACCTAAACAGAAATCAAGGCGGAAAGCTGGGATAGTTGGTTCCTGTCTCCTTCTCTGTCTTTGTCCTAGTTTTATGCGCTAGTCTATTAATTAACAAGAACAGAAAGTGCGTCGGACACATTCAACCATTTCTGGTCGACGTTTGACGCGATGTTGAACGAAACGCGACAGTTTTGTTGCACTGGCGTTTTTGCCCATTTCTATACGGCTTCTTCAGTGGTCCTTTTCACGGCGAATGAATGAATGAATGAATGAATGAATGAATGAATGAATGAATGAATGAATGAATGAATGAATGAATGAATGAATGAATGAGCGGCCAGTTCCTACCAGCAGAGAGGACCAAGTCTAGATAATTATCTGGAATAATGCAACACCGGCATTCCGCCGGTATTCCCAGCACTCGTAGATAACAATAGAAAAGGCGTGAAGAGAGATAACTTTTATAGCCGTAGTGGCGAAGAGCTCTGTGCGCGGGAATGCAGACGGAAGGAAGCCATAAACGGTGACAGTGTTTCCGCAACAGGTCGTTTTCGTTATCAACACGGTCGTGAACCTGTGCCGTGCATGACACGGTAACGAGCCACTTCGCAAGCATTGTACTTTGGTCACGAAACGAATGTAGGTGCCTTTCAAGGCGAGCGTCAAATCACGTCTTCCTCAGCTACAGTAACTGAGCACGTCTACACATTTTGCTGCAGCGCTTGCAAGGCTCCGAGACTGGCGACTCGATATTTAACCCTGCGATTCCTGCAGGCAATAAGAGTGTTGAAGAAGTTTACTTTCATCATTACATCTCTACAGTTTCATATGCTGTTATACGCTGCAGCAACGTAAAATTAGTAACAAGTTTATTAAGAAAAAATTTATTGCTGTGTAAAAAAATACTAGCAAATCAGGCTATTTCAGAACGTCAGAAAACGATAAAACAGCGCTCACATACCTAGATACATAACATAAATCAACTTAGCATTGGGCCTATTGGAACTCTAGGCTATTCCGCAGGGGAGGTTGGCTTTTGGAGTGAGCAAACTTACGGCCTCCCTTCTGCATCTCGAACCCGTAGCTGACACTTCAACTTTGTTTTAAGAGAGAGTTTGGAGATTCGTTGTATGAGGTACTGCTAGGATTTACTACTGACGATAGCACAGTCTGCATTGTGCATGCTATGCAGTGTATTACATAGCTAGAGAAATCACGGGACCAACTCAGCTATTCTTTCGACTGCCTTGGTCAGCTTTTTGTCGACGGTGTATACACATGGCGGCCGGATTATCTCAGCGTTTTTGTTTTTTTTCGCAAGAGGGAGCCTTCAGAGACTTGTCGTGCGCCGTTCACGTCAGTATTTTTGAAGCCTTGCAAAATCCTGGACGCTATTTCTGCTCGATAAGCTAGTCATAAACGGCACGACGGTGCCAGTACATCGGTATCCGCTCGCGCAGCTGGTATTTCAAGTGCGTCTCTTGCAGGCTGGCTTCCGGCCAGTTATTTATCGTACGTAGTACATCCCATATTTAATCGTTCTCTAACTCTACAATATTTTTTTTCCGCTTTACGGTAGAAGGCAGAAAGCCTGACACAGGCTTTTATGAAGCCGTCGCAAAACTTCCTGAGCTAACTACTAGGGCCATTGCGTCCTCATATTCCACAGCGAGAGTGACTGCTCATGAGGACCTCCTTCGAGCCTTCAGAGCTCCTATCGCGACAGACGTGTGTAATAAACAGAAAAACAAGCAACGTTACATGTTCAAGTTTCTTAACTAGCTCTTATATAAACCCCTCCGTGCCTTCTTGTAAGTGACTGCTAATTTGCTGCGTCAGCTATGTAAATCACTTCCAACTCTCTTAATTAAACAAAACTCGCAGCTCAGTTGCAGGAGTAACTGCTTAGCAGCAAAGCGTAAACCATAAAGAGTAAATTTAAAGTCTTGGTTCTCCGCAAAAATAATTACTACAAACAGTCAGTAAGTTTATTGAATATTTTAATGAACGCATCTTGCAGCACAACATAGCGAAAAAAACTACATGAAAACATGCAAATATGTGGCCGTGGGAGCGTTGTAACCTGCTCTAAAATTTGCTGATCAAGATGCTGAATATAAAAACACAAGAAACGCATACGGGGCAAGCATTATAGGATGACAGGCACGCTTTGCAGAAAATGCGCATTTTTAGCGAGGGCATCGAACACTGAAGGCATTTGAGGTGTGTCGGTTCATGCGATGTCGCGTTCGCTACTCAGCTGACTGTCTGACGCGCGGCGAAATGTTGTTGTTGTTGTTGTTGTTGTTGTAGCCTACGACAGAATGGCACATACCCACTCTGAGGGATCGGCCAAGAATCGGGTGGTAAAGGTTGGTATTCACCTGTACGTAGTAAAGGCAAAAGGAAAGCACACGGGGGAGGAACACCGGGGGTCTACCACAAGAAGGGCACGGAGAGGATGAAAAAAAAAATCAACAAAACTAAAAACAAATAATAATAATAATAATAATAATAATAATCATAAAATATATATATATAAAGGAGTTTGGATTGGAGAGAGAGAGAAAGAGAGAAAAGAGAATAATTCGAAAAAAAGAAATGAAGCATAAAAAGAAAATACTGAAAGCTTTAGCAAGGTAGTCGATGAGATTCCAGCAAGAAATTTTGAACAGCGTCACAAACAGACCTGTGGCTGAACCCAAGTGTGGTGGCACCAAATGATAGCAAGTGTGGGCTGCTCAAACTGAGGCCAAGATGCTGTAAGGGCAACTCCAGCAGTCTTCTTCTCAAAGAGGTGAAACGACGACAATGGAGCCAAAAATGATCGATAGATTCAGGCTCACGGCAAAATGCACAGAGGGAGATAACGCCAAACCAGATCTGTGCAGATAGAAATTTAGAGGGGGGATGCGGCAGCGCAACCTCGTCAGAGATACTTCTAGCTGCCGAGGTGGACAAATTTTCCTGCTCCATGAATATTTCAGATGCTGATATTCCACCGATGTTAAAAGTGTTGTGTCTTGCACGCTTAATAACGCTCGTCGCCGGAACCTAGATGCTGTGATATACGCTGTAGCCGGGATGATGGGCAACACAGGGCCGCCTAGGGAAGCCTTTGCAAGGTTATCCGCGATCTCATTGACAGTCACGCTGCTGTGGCCGGGTACCCATATCAAGTGAACAAGGCTCAAATGCGAAGGAAGAAGCGATAAAAAAGTGCTTAAAGTGGGACAGTCAACATGCGACGCGAGGGACGAACACAAAGATAAAGAATCGGTAATGACTGCCACTGCAGAAATAGAAGGATCAAGCTTGCGCAGAGGAAGAACTACTGCCAGAAACTCAGCTTGAAAAATAGGGGTGTAATCCGGAAGGCGCAGCGAAAAGGACCAGTCTAAACTCGGACAGTAAATTCCCACCCCTGCCTTTTCGTTGCACTGAGAGGCATCGGTTGCTATTGGAATTTTTGTAGGTAGGGACCTTAAATGATCCTCTAATAGACCATTTAAAATAATCGCCGGAAGTCGCCGGAACCTAGATGCTGTGATATACGCTGTAGCCGGGATGATGGGCAACACAGGGCCGCCTAGGGAAGCCTTTGCAAGGTTATCCGCGATCTCATTGACAGTCACGCTGCTGTGGCCGGGTACCCATATCAAGTGAACAAGGCTCAAATGCGAAGGAAGAAGCGATAAAAAAGTGCTTAAAGTGGGACAGTCAACATGCGACGCGAGGGACGAACACAAAGATAAAGAATCGGTAATGACTGCCACTGCAGAAATAGAAGGATCAAGCTTGCGCAGAGGAAGAACTACTGCCAGAAACTCAGCTTGAAAAATAGGGGTGTAATCCGGAAGGCGCAGCGAAAAGGACCAGTCTAAACTCGGACAGTAAATTCCCACCCCTGCCTTTTCGTTGCACTGAGAGGCATCGGTTGCTATTGGAATTTTTGTAGGTAGGGACCTTAAATGATCCTCTAATAGACCATTTAAAATAAGGGGTGGTAAAAGTTTCGCGTTTTGAGGAAAAATGTGAAAATGCGGCGAAATGAGGGCGGCAACAATACTGCCAGCTTTTTTTTTCTCCTTCTCTTCGTGATTCAGGCATTGGCGGTTTCTTACGCATTGTCTAGTTATACTGGTTCATCGCGTCTGAATTGTACCCCATCATCCTCTCAAAAAGCAATGAAGTCTGCAGCAAGTGCGTTTTCGGATCAGCGGGCACAGAGAAATGAACACGACGACACTGTTGATCACTCATACCCTTTTTGTGACTGAGGTTAGTTAACCATCTCGTAGCAAGTGTTGTGTAATTCTTTCATATCCACGACCCTTCCTTGCGTATTATTTTCGACCGCCTGTACGCAACTTCCCGCTTCATAGAAGTCTTGGTTTGGTAAGCTCGCATGTGGCGTTTAACGTTCAAGAGCTGCACGTACACTTCTTCAGGGATGCCGCAAAGTAGGGGTCCGGATTCATTTTCGACCACCTGGGGTTCTTTAACGTGCAGTGACATCGCACAGCACATGGGCGTATTGTTTTTCGTCCCCGGTCAAAATCCGGCTGCCCTCAAACTAATGGAGACTTTAAATCACAGGTGCACTTTAAACAGATAATACAAAGGGAGTGAGCTGTCCTCTCTAACTCACCTTTATAAAGGAGTAAAAAGTGGGTAAGCTGTCATCTAACGGATTTCCTTTTATAGAAGGAAGTGCGCTAGATAACACTTTACTCCCTTTTTATTCCCATATAGGCGTATTCATGTCTAGAGTGTGGTTGGTTACGACCCTACAGAAGCCTTTTCAGTGGCATAGTTACTCGTGAGCCTAACAGCGCTTAAAACTGATGACGGTGGTACAGCCTTAGGTGACGCATAAAAAAGTGAAGCGCGTATACTGCCAACAAGCCCTCTCGCCAAAAATGAATAGAATTCCAGCCCACGTCACAGATGGGACTGCACAAGAAAAATTAACCCAGTCCAACTTTCAGATCGCTTATTAGCTAAGCGGCGAATGCAGCTAGTGAGTGAAAAATTCACCTTTTTTCCCGTACCGCACACGATCCGATATATAGAGTGGGTAAGCTCGCTTGCCGCCGCCTTTCATGACTTGGTGAGGCGCCAACTCCGTTCGAATTGAGTTTACCTTCGCTGCAAGTCTCTCGTATTGGGCCGTCACTGCTTTCGTTGTTGGCAACGTCGTCGAGTGACGTAGGTTAAGGAACATTGCCACTTCATAAAGCAACAGTTTACCCTCGTCAGCCTGGCAACGAGTGCTCGTGCGACGGCGTTTACGATATGCGGAAAACTATACCGATAAGCTGTGATTGGGATTTGCATGATTGAGGGTTGGATACCTGCACACTGGGAGGAACAGCGCAGCTTGACAAAAGAGCGAGTGAAGAAGGAAACAACAGATAGCGTTATTTATCAATGGAGGATTTGGTTTGGTTTATTAGGGTTTAGCGTCCCAAAGAGACTCAGGCTATGAGGGACGTCGTAGTGAAGGGTGCCGGAAATTTCGACCACCTGGGGTTCTTTAACGTGCACTGACACCGCACCGCGCACGGACCTCCAGAATTTCGCCTCCATCGAAATTCGGCCGCCGGGGCCGGGATCGAAACCTCATCTTTCGGGACAGCAGCCGGGCGCCATAAACACTGAGCCACCGCGGCGAAGTTATCGATGGGGGGAAAAAAAGGCTTGGTTTGGTTTGGTTTATTGGGGTTTAACGTCCCAAAGCGACTGAGGCTATGAGAGACGCCGTAGTGAAGGGCTCCGGAAATTTCGACCACCTGGGGTTCTTTAACGTGCACTGACATCGCACAGCACACGGGCCTCTAGAATTTCGCCTTCAAGAAATTCAGCCGCCGCGGCCGGAATCGAACCCGCGTCTTTCGGGTCAGCAGCCGAGCGCCGTAACCACTGAGCCACCACGGCGGGGCGGAAAAAAAAAGGCGTCGTTCTCAGATCATGCATGGCAGATTATACCAATATCCCTCATAAGAGAACTATATAACAGCTGTATCTAATCGGTACTCGCGTATTGGGCTGGCTGAAGCGTGGAGGCTAACGAAACGAGTTCAAGTTAAATTGAGGACAACGCAGCGAGCTATAGAAAGGAAAAATGATAGGTGTAACGTTAAGAGATCGGAAGCGGGTGGAGTGGGTGAGGGAACAAACGCGGGTTAATGACATCCTAGTCGAAATCAAGAGGAAGAAATAGGCTTGGGCAGGGCATGCAATGCGAAGGCAAGATATCCGCTGGTCCTTAAGGGTAACGGAGTGGATTCCAACAGAAGGCAAGCGTTGCAGGGGGTGGCAGAAAGTTAGGTGGGCGGATGAGATTAAAAAGTTTGCGGGGATAAAATGGCCGCAGCTGGCACAGGACAGGGTAGTTGGAGAGATATGGGAAAGGCCTGTGCCCTGCAGTTGGCGCAATCAGGATGATGACGGTGATATATTGTAGAAAAAGCTTCGAGGCTGACGAAAAAGCTTGAAGCGAGGACGACACTGTGAGCGATAGGAAGTAAAATTGTAGACGCTGCACTAAAATGCAAAACTAGAGCAGTGGGGATGAAAAACAAAGGGCAGTTAAGGTAATGAAATGAAGAAGTTGAAGACATGGGCACGTCGTATAATGGGCAGAATTGATAACCGGTGACCTATTAGAGCGATACAGTGGGTATATCGGAGGAAAGGGAGCGTAACCGACTGAGTCATGTTAAGAAATACTATGAGGAAAATTTCTGGGACAGGATGGCTCCAGCCGCGGGCAAGACAAGAACAATGGGCATCATTACGACTGCAGGTTTATGTTCTGCAGCGGAATTAAGGTGGGTGAACAAAATGATAGTGGTGGGTTAGCGTCCTCCGGAATTGTCGATTGCTGAAAGGTAATGATGACATTAAACTATGCAGAAGGCGGTCCTGGCAACTTTGGCGATCGCTGTGCTGTCATAAGTCCCGGACGCGCGATGACGCCTCTGCCGTCGGATTGGGCTGCTCACTCACAAATCCAGAAATCTTCAGCGCAATGCCGGTAAGTGTACTACGCACTTATAGTACAGGAGTATATGGAATTTTATGGGCAGAGTTGGGAGCAAATAGTCGCTCTTTTTAAGGACATACAGCGGGACGTGGCGATGTAGATGCATAAGGAAACAATAAAGGTTTATCAATTCTTGGTCGTTAAGAGATAAATGCGCCATCATTTCGGCATTGTTTGAAATCATTGGCTGCAGACCGTCTTTCAAACATTACAAGCCAACTTCATCTGGGAGATTCTCGAAGACACAGCGGTATATTAGCCTTGGATACTGAGCTTGCATACGACAGCTAGCCAGCTCGAGTGCGTCTACCGTCAGAGTTCCCTAGTAACCACTGAGCATCTTAAGCATCACTGGCATCATCCCCATCATCAGGATCACCTTAACCTCGGGGCAAAAAGTCCCTGCCATGCATCTCTGTTTAACCCAGCTCTGCACAGGCTGCATCCTCTCTATTTCAACGAACGTTCTTACCACATCTACATAGGCGTGCGCGGGCATACCCATAAGAGGGAACCAACGTTCATGGTAGGACCCGTTCATGTCTTCTGGGTAGCAAAGAACATTATGGCGCAAATTTCGCCCCCCCCCCCCCTTCCCATGTCTACTAGGGGCGTCGTTTCCCCTTTTGCTGTCCCTCTGAGCACGCCTGTGCGCTCATGCTCATCTATCACACCACCTTATTCCCTGTCACCCACTGCTCTATGTATCCCTTCCTTTGGAGTCTGTCATCCCAAAATACCATCGCTTATCGGAAGCATCCGCCTCGCTTGCGTAAGATGCCGTAAGTGGATGGCTGGAACGAGGCCACTACTTTACACTCTCTCGATCGGTTCTGAAGCATTTAATATTTCATTCTAAAACAGTGCGAACAGGACACTGACGATGATGGAAACGTATAACACACATTTCCTTCATCGTCCGCGTCCTGTTCGCGTTGTTTTACAATGAGTGCCCACCATCCTGCCCAAGCTTCTACTTTAGCCTTTAATATCTCGCCTCAGTCACAACTTCCCAGCCTATACCCAATCCAGTTAACAAGCCACAGAGCAATCTCAACAAAATTCGTTTTATCAATCAGTCCATATATCCTGGCACAATGACAGTTGTGACAGCGTTGTCAACTAGGCGAGCGGCGCGCAACTGTGAACGGTCTATTTGCGAGCTGAATTCCTGCACCCCCCGTCTACGCACGGAGACGTGCGCTCGGAGCAGCGCAGTACCAACCGCAGTGTGTCGTGTACACGCGCGCGCTGCTTCTCGGTCGTGACTCGTGACGACGTTGAAGACAAGGCGACACGCCGTTGTGATCTCGAGGACACATCCTATAAAGTTTTACTGCTTGAGCGGCCGCAGTCCCCGCACTGCACAAGGGTAAACAGGACGCTCACTCGCACGCTCGCTCGTACGATGCCCTGATAACGGTGCGCTTGGAGGAATTCCTGGTGTAAAACGAACCCCAAGTACTGCGTCCACAGTACGACGTGTAAGGTGTACTGGCAGCGGCTATATAGAAGGAAAATCATTACGACAGTACAACTACACGCCAACCGCACTTCGTCCGTTGTTTCAAAGCAGTTTGACTCTCGACGAATTACACGAGCAAGAAATTTCCCTTTCAACTACGAAATAACAAAAGAATTCGTCCTTATGCACAAAAACGACCTTTCACTTTCCTATTGCAACCATCCGCACATGGACTCACTGATTATTATCATTACACCACATTTTACGTGCGATAATCTTAAGTATAAAGTACAGCAAAGCTGCCGCGATTAAAACTTGCGCTTGGTGCTTTGACAGAAGAGCTCCGGACGATCGCGCGTCCCAAAGGTCTGCGCGAACAAAAGTTAGCTTGGAGTTTAACCTGGGAGTATATATGGGAGTTTAACCTTCCAAAGCAACTGAGGCTATCAGGAACGCCGCAGTGAAGGGCTCCGGAAATTTCGACCACCTGGGGTTCTTTAACGTGCACTGACATCGCACAGTACACAGGCCTCTAGAATTTCGCCTCCATCAAAATTCGACCTCCGCGGCCGGGACCGAACCCGCGTCTTTCGGGTCAGCAGCCGAGCGCCATAACCACTGAGCCACCGCGGCGCTTCAAATTTGTTCATTTTATATGTTGAGACCACTGTGAACTTTCACTTTCTATCCGGCAGGCCGCATTGAGGCCTACCGACCCTTAGTAACGCTCGAGGCGGAGCCGCTGTTTCTACAGTGTTTACAGAACCATCACGTGGTAAAAATTGGCCTTAGCGACGAGTGAGGCGCACGTGCGCTGCGAGGGGCGTAATTGGCTGACCGCCCGCGCTGACGTTAGATTCGTAAAACAGTTGCGACGTCAGAGTTTGGAGAGAACGCGTGAAGGTAGAATCCTTGCCAGCACAAAATCAACAAGGGGCTGGAAGCTTCAGACTAAGATAAGTCCGCCTGTCAAAACGTTGCTACAGGACTGAGGCTTACATCCATGTTCCCAAGCAGCACAGATAATTGGCCCAACACTGTAAATGGGTGGCTTTACTCTTTTCTTTTAAAGGACGGGCATTTGCCAATATATTTCCAATATTAGGCCGATTAGCTGTTCTGCTGGGGTTCCTTTTGTGCTTGCGAATTCATATATGTACTTACACTTCATCAGACGCTTCAAATAAAGTCATTCTATTTTCTCACTACCCTCCGAAATGTGGACAGCTTAGACTAAAAATCACGGTCCGCAAAAAGGTGATGTCGATGATCGCAACATACCGCCATTTTTTTTTTTTTTTTGTGAACCTCTCACTCAGAGCTCGGGGGGTCCGCGCGCTCAAGCGGCGCGACTAACGGTAGCGAGAT